>NC_134646.1:66156315-66459345 GCF_030463565.1 Pelecanus crispus | reverse complement strand
AATTCTTTTTTTGTTTGGGTTTTTTTTTTCCAATGCTTTGGACTTTTTCTTTTGGCATCATCTGCACTGGGCCTGTTTTTTAATTAATCTATATGGACTAAGCTAAAGTAAAAGCCTGCACTGCCTGTATCTGTGTACTCACTTGTAATAGGGATGTAATGGTTGAGGATAAGAAGAATTGATCTCTGTGACTTATCAGGTGACCCACTAACAATTGCTCAGGAGTTCTGCAAGCTTTCTTTAGAGATCAAATTTTAAAAGGCTGACCAAATTTAAATTTAAAAACCCTGATCAAATTTAAAAAAACCCATCTGTTTCAGAGATGCAGTTGTTATAACTCCTGCAGCTCTAAACTTGTCAAACACCTGGGGTGGAAGGGAAGATACTTTACATTTTTGTGTTAAATTGAGAGAAGAAGACTGGAAACACCTAGGAGATGTTCAAAAGCTGAATGCTGGTTTTACAAACAGCTCCTGGTCTTTTATCAGCCTGAACGGAGAGCTTATCTCTGAACACCCCTGTGGACCACCTCCAGTCCAGATTAAAAACTAAAACTGAGGCTGTCTACAGTGTCTGACTATGAGGAAACTTCTGGTTTTGCAAAAATGAGGTGGAAAACTTTACAAAACTATCTTCTGATCAGGGAACAAATACACTTGTGTTGTTCTAGGACCAGAACTAGAAAGGGAGACAAGGTGTACTGAGGCAGAGGAAGCCTGGGAAGTGGAAAATGTAGGTTTGAGTCCTCTCCGACTCAGAAAGGAGCTGAGCACGGCTGTCTCTGCAAGTTTCCTAAACTAGAATGACATTTCAAGGCATAAGTGCAAAAGACATTCTAGAAGCAGGTTTTAATTAGCATGTGAAGTGCCAGGAGTTAGGAGCCACAGTTGACTGACAACATCTTAGCTCCCCGGGAAGCAGCATCTCCCAGCTCCCTGGGCAAATTTAGCCTCTAATCTGGGGAAAGGAAAATTACAGCTTGGGACACTATCCTCAAAATATTATTGGTAGGAATCTGGACCAAATTGGGTATTGCACAAAAGCGGATGGCAGCAATTCCTATTTCTGCCTTTTACAAAGAGAAATCTGTCCTGCTCCTGCTGCTCATACCAAACTCAGCCCAGCGTTGCTGCACTGAAGCTGGGGTGTTGGTCAGGTCTCAATGGCAGTAAGCTGCAAGTTGACAGACGTAGCTCTGAATATGTGCAAAATGCAAAACTGCAGGTGCCAAAGGAGCCTCCAGGTCAAAATAAGGAGGCTCTCAGGGAGCTTGGGCATCTCCATGGCAGCGGAGCACATTTGCCTGAATTTCCTACAGTGCCCATGGTTTTAGTTGCAACCATTCCCTTTGGTAGCTAGCAAAGCAACCTGGAAGGCAGGTTGTAGGTATAATCCATGGTGTAAACGTTGGTGCTCTCTATCAAGCTTAAATAGAAGCTGAGCTGAAGTTCTAACAGCACATACTCTGAACTGCAGGACTTAATTGCTATTTTAAGTGACCAAATCCCTTTATGGATCAGACCCCAGTGGAAGAAATTCAAAAGTATTAGCAAAGCCAATAGAGTACACTACTGCAGGAATTCTCTTTTTTAGCAGTCAGATGCTTTTTCACTATTCACTTTACATTCCTTTCTATTGGCTTTCTGGAAACATGTGTTCACTCAAAATGTGCCTGATCATTTGTTGAGAGCAAATGCAAAAATCATATAACCAAGAATTACCTGAAACTGGATTTGTACTCACACCAGCAGCTGCACTAGAAACTTGCCTGAGCTCTGGCAATCCAGCCAGGGAACTGAAATTACACAAATGAATGTGACTAATCAAAATTAAAACATTCAGTGCAAAAAGCTAGCCAGCAGCAGTAAGTAAAATTCAGAGCAGTGTTTTAAGAGCAAAGTAATGATTCATTCAAATAAATAAACTAGAAGTCAGAAAGGTGAATTGTAAAGTGTTGAACTCTTTCTTATGCTCTTTGAAGCATTAATATTCCTTTGTTCGGGTGGGAAACTTGACAAAAGCTGAAAATCATTGACAAAGTCAGAATTAGCATTTGGGAGTTCTGACTTCTGATCTTGTGATCAATACATTGATGTAATATATTGTATCTGCATTTCTAATGTTACCTGTAATCGCCTCTGGTGAACTAACTACTTTTTTCAGACTTCAGATCTGATTCTTCCCAGGTTTTGACTGATGCTTTTGGCTAACTTTTTTCTTGAGAAATGTAGAAGCAGAATACAGAAGTTGCTTTTCATGGAGCTTTAGAATGTATCAAGTTGCTTTTCAAGTTTAATTATCGAAATAAGTGAGTTGGGAAGAAAATATTCTCTTTTGTTCAGATGCTGAACTATATTTATGTGCTATACTCATTGCTTAAAACATACGTGAAAAGAGAAGTCTATGATACGAGCTGAGATATGAAAGAGAAAGGTTGATCCTAACAGTAAAACCAAACTTTTAATGTGGGTGAAGTTTTAAGTATCAGCTGCTTAAAGATCCCAAGTATCATCATTTCGAGTTACTACATCTATGTCCTTTTTCCTGCAGACTGCCTGAAATTTGTCAGCTAGGGGAAGCGATTGGTATTGTGGACTTTTTTTCCAACTGAGAAGACAGAAGGGACTTACTTCATTTATTTTAATATCCAATATTTAAGTGAACGAATATTAAAGCACATTGCTTTAAATGAAGCCTACACAATTCCAGACTTTTTCTTTCCTTCACTCTTTATGCATTCTCATGAAATCCTATGTAGAGCAGGACCTTCTTTGATCACAGACAGTTAGTCTCTTTTCCTGATTTGGCAAACCCATCACTTTCTCTGTTTTTGAGAGTTGGAATAAAACTTCCTCAATTTACATTGCAGTTATTTCATCATGCATCTTGGAAAACAGTTTTTCATATTGTTTATGCAAGGACCACGACTGTTATCACTTGATAAAATAAAATCTGCTCTTCTGAGTTGCATGTGAAGTACATATGTAAGGATTTCTCTGCTTACATAATGATTCAGTGTAGCTGGCTTTGGTCTCTGCATCATTAAACACAGAGAACTTACCAGAGGCTGCTGACCAGAAAAGTATACAAGCAGACATATGAGCATTACCATGCAAAATTGATGGGTTTGCATACAACAGAAAAATATGCAGTGTCTTCCCAAAGCCATGAAAATATATATGGTTGCCTACACATCGGCATTTTGGTTCAGAGCAGTAGTGCAGTTTTGCAGCAAATCCCATACCCTGACCATCCCCATTTACTGCACATTGGTTTGGTTCACCGAGCAGTTTTGGTGCAGAACTCCCTTCGCAGGGAACTAACCCAGAATCTCTGCCCAGCGCACATGAAATGCACTCCAACCTCCAACGAGGATGTGAGGGTCCAAACCCACCAGTGGGCCTTTGGGCAGCTTTAAACCACTTGCATGGTGAGAAGAACCAATTCAAGGGATCACGTTAAAGGTAGCCTGAAGTTCAAATCCTTGAACTGGTCATAACAAACACCCTGATTCTCAGCACTAACTACTTCAATATGGCGATCTGTTGCTGTTATGATGAATTACTCATTAATGTAGACAAGCCAGCCTATAAGACGTATCCAAAAAAAGAAAAAAAAAAAAAAACAAACCTAAAAGTATCAACTAGGTTTTCGCACAATATTTTGAGAGGTATCTCTATATGTTTGTTTATTGTGCTGGTAGTTCCTCTACAGCCCTTGCTATCACTTCCTCCTATGACGCAAAAGGTACAGCTAGGATTTTACAGATGAAGCAAGATACCTTTACTTTAAATTAACTTACAGTTCAGATGGAAAAATCCTGCAATGGTGAACTTGAAAATACAGTATTAATTTTGGTCTACTATACGTGAAACGAACAGATTAAATAATAAACACTGTCCCATCCTTTTAAAATACTATACAACAGGGGATTTCTGATGAGAGACATGATAGTGGTCTAATTTTATAACTGCTAAAGCATCTGCAGGTTCTTTCAAAATTATAACATGCAGTAACTTGCTAGTAAAAATATCCAAGAAAATCAGTTCCATTCTACACTGCCTACCATTCCTACAGAGAAAGACAAATTGATCACTGATCTAAAAATTGGGGATTGTGTAGATGACATCTGTCATGCTCAAATTAAGTTTGCTTTGAAGAAACAGACTATTTTTTTGACCTAAGCAGTAACCTACTTTACCAGAGTAATTTCTCAAGACTGAAAGTAACTGCCAACTTAAAAGAGCAAATGGAAGCATTTTATTTTAAACCTGAATGATAACTAAGAATTTTTTAAGAAGGCTTTAACTTCAAAACTCCTGTCGTCAGGACAGGAGCCTTCCTTTGGTTAACAAGAAAAACTCATTTAAGATGATGACAGCAAGGTGCTCAAAGGCAAATGCAGGTAAATTGAGCTTACCCACTTCCAACTTGGGCAATACAGAATTTACCCTCTTCTCGGTTCCTGGCTGATACGCCTCTTGAAACTAACAGCAGCTTTTCTATTCTTCTATCTCAATTTTTATGGCACACTTCTTTGACCTTTCAGAAAGTACCAAGAATTGCCAGAAAATCTGTACACATTAGCGCTCTCTCCCAAGTAATATTCTCTTTTGCATGTCCACATTGCCAAGCTATTCCCAATAAGAGCAGCTATATGGAGTGGAACTGTTGGTGGTGAAGACCCTGCATTCACCCCATATACGCTTCAGTGGACTTTACTTTGAAGTAGCTTAAGCTGGACCCGTGGACTGAAAAGCCATGAGCTGTGTGAGTACATTTGGGAAGCTCCTTCCAATTTAGTTGCTTTGTAACAAAATTCAGCTCTTGCACCCCCCAGACCACCCTTCGCCCTGAACAAGCACTTTAAGAGGGGACAGCTGGGAGATCACAAAAATGCTACCACAGGCACATCCCGTGAGCTCTTGGATGCCCCTCTTAGATAGTCCCACCACACGGCCAGGCAGACAGTGGTAAAAGAAATAAAACCTAGCCATGTTGCTTCAGTCTGAGCTATCGGTGATACCCAGGCTTCTACTCTCTTAGCCAATGCAGTGAAGTACAAGGGAAAGGAGAAAATGAGCCAGCTCCATGCCTTTGTTTCGGGCAGCATTTGTTTTCTCTCCCAGTTGTTCTGAACAACAGTAAGACATACCATCCTCCTGGCTTCCAGGGCTCTTTAATTCTTTCTGCTTCTCTCTGAAACGGAGGATGAGGATGTGAACTGTCCTGTTCGCAGCACCACATGGTCCCCAGTGTGGGACCTGGAGTCTTCCAGTCGCTCTGTACTTCGTAACAGCATTTGTGAAAGTGGGGAACTAAAAGTAAGCATGTCTGTACCTCAGAGAGGCGGTGAGAGCGAACATTAGTAAAGTCTCACTCTGTTTCCTTCAGTCTTGCTATTGCAACCATATTCTTTGATAAAGCAGTGCAGAGGTGTCGAATATGACAATGATAATTTATTTTTATCGCCCCTTTTGCAGTGATTAGCATATTTTTCTTTTTATTTTTCTCCTCCTGCCTTTGGCTTGCTCCCACATTCCCATTTAATTCTCCCCCCTCCCTCTTTTCTCCCCCTTTCTTGTTTTGTCTCCCTCAGGTTCTTTCACTGTCACATTGTGCTCCTTCAAATGCCGCACACATTTTGTCAATGGAGCCTCTGTAGTGGCTGGAAACCGAGAAGACCCTGTACCGCTGCTTGCCAGGCAGCAGGGGACCAGGGTTTTCTTAGTTTCCAGCTGCTTTTGAAGCAGCACTGATTGGTTTCTCTCGCTGCTGCAGAAAAGGCTGGCACACGGGAGCAACAAATTCAGCATGTCCTTCTGGCCTGTTTTCAATAGACCCGCAAGTGCCAGAACAGAGATGGGGAGCAATTTGATGCTGTCTGCTCAGCCATCCCTCTCTCTATTTATCGAAGCAACAGTCTCTCCCTTTGCCTTTCTACCCCTTTTCCCTTCACTTCTGTGATTTCTCCCTGTGCCACATCTCTTTCCAGTCCACTACTCCAGCTTAGCCAGAGTTTCTGTAGGACCTTAGAGACACCATTTTTCTCTTGTGCTGCTTTTGCAGCAGTATTTAAACTGAGCAAGCAGAGTTCTGTCATGCAGTGAGGTGCTGCTCAGCCATTAACACACTGCAATGGCTTGAAAGGTGCAAGTAAAGCGGAGTAATGTCAGCTGCTTTTGTAATCAAAAGAAAGGACAAAACAAAAGTTTACTAAGTTGATTAAAGCAAGACAACCCTTTCAATAATCCTTTCAGAAGTTTTCTATAACTATGAAAAGTAACACCATAAACAATGGGAAGAAATATATTTAAATATTAAAAGCTCTGAATATATTCCGCCCCCCCGAACTTTTAAGCATCTCCAGTATGCCTGGGGAACGTCCTGTATTATATGCTTAGGAAAAACCACTGCAAAGACTTATTCAGTCAGGCAAATTCAAGGAACTAAAATAAAATGCTGTAAGTGGGTAGAGCAAGCAGTGAGAAGGGATGGAGGACAAAAGCAACAGAAGTCCACAATAAGCATATGTGTGCCCTAGGCCAGCTGCAAATCACTAAAATATTGCTTTCATAAAGCTACATAATTGTATTTTATGAATCCATTATTTCCTAATGGTCATTTATCTAGCCATTAGGCATTAGAAACTTCTGGCAGACGTTACTGCAGAAGCAATTCACAGAAAAGGTTTGGAAGAAGATAGGTTAGTAGATTTGCAAATGAGTTCAAGGCAGATACGTTAAGAAACTTCATACAAGTGGTTTGGGGGTAAAAATCGGGCCAAGGTTCCAGCAGGCAGAAAATCCAAAATTACAGCAGTTAATCCCGGATCAAAAACGTCACCACCTCTTGATGCAATGTGCTCAACTGGTACAGCTTAAGGTAGTAGATTAAATTTGTTCAAAAAGCAAAGCCTTGCCTCTGTGCAGTTCAGGTTTGATCAAATACCACCTCTTCTCCCATAGTTGTCACTGAGGCAGCACAAAGAATAAAGCTGGCATAAACAGCCATTATGTGTACATACCATGTGCTCTAGCTGATTCAATATATGTTTCATTGTGCCTGATCTGGACTGAATTTGTATTGGCCAGAGACCTGGTGACTTGCAGAACTGGTCTTTATAAAAACATTATCTGCAGCCTCAGAGATAAAGGGTGATGTTGATGAAGTAAAGAGGCAATATGAAAAATAAAACTGTTACTCTGGCCTAGATTTTCCCAACAGCTCATCTCCCACTCAAGTACCTAAACGTTTCCAGTGCAGTCCCTGGATGCTGTGTGGTTTCAGCATTAGACTCCTTACGCTGTATGCGTAACTGGATACCCATTGGGCTGGGCACTATATGAATTCATTTCATCTAGGCAAAAAAAACACCCCAGAATTCTTTTGTTCACACAATGACAGATTTACAAAACAGAAGTTAAGAATACAGTTTATCTAGGGCACCATTTCTTTTAGGTATGCCACAATATGGTTGAGGAGGAGGGACTAATCCATAAAAGAGCATGGTTTAGCAGGAATGTGCCATAGAACGAGACTACCAACACGGTTATTCCATTTCTCGCTTAGTAAAAGCTTTATTTTTATCAGAAAAGTTATTTTATTAGACAGAATGTATCTATTCTTGTGTTTTGCATTTGTTAGTGAACACAGGACTTGTAAAATATCTCCTGAATACTGAAGTCCCTTAGTTATCTGCAGAAAACATGAAACTAGCCCTAAATTTCCCCAGCATTATTTGAAGAATATGTCTGAACTGTGTCCAGAAGGATGACTGAGAAACCCACTCTATTCCCCATGCTAATCTAGTCACTGGCTGCTAGAATAAAGCTGCCAACACAGGTGCAAGCAAGTGCCAAAAGGGACGATTTCCAGCACCTGTCTATTCTGGACTAGACACACAGGACAACACATCACTTCTCTTGGACTACTGATAGGAATGACTTTCAGTCACATTTGGGGCAGATTTACATCAATTACCTACAGGTTAAAGGCCCTTTATCCTTTCGTTTTATTAGTAGTGTCCTGAGAGAGCCACTCTGCCAGCTTCCCGTCCCTTCCCTTCCCCTCTCCAAAATTAGAGACATCAAGTTATTTACACTTCACATACATTTTAATACATATCTAAACTATACATTGACTACTCTTCTGCAACTTTGCTTCAGACTCAGTTCCACAGCACTAGATTGTTAAAAAAAAGAAAAAAAATCCTTCTTTTAGTTCTGATCTGACACTGAAAGGCTGCCTAATTGCAGTTTGAGCCTGTGCAGTTCAGCTCCGTGCTGAATGGCTCACGGCAAGTGCCCTCCAAGTACAAATATGTAAGTAAGCCTGGTGACGTTTTCCAAGGAAGCACGGCAAAGGCTGCTCCGCATGTCCCCGCAGGCTCCAGAACCAGCTCTGCGGCTCCGGCAGCTGGGGTGTCCTGGTGCCAGCAAGGACGGGGAGGTGGAGTCTGGAAGGCATGTGGGTGCAGCTACCTGGAGGTCTTCTCTTCCATATTATGTTTCACGCAAAGCACCCGAGAAGGCTGCCAAACGTTACATGAACTGAAGAGGCTTTACGCAAAAATGCCCAGAGTGGAGCTTAGTAAAAAGCAACTGAGGATAGGACCTAACAAGATTGGGTTTGCTTGTGCCAAAATGACTAATTACCAGATTAAATGTCAAAGATTATGTATGTGGTAGTGCTGTGACAGACACTGCAGCTATGTGAAGCAGGGAGTACAGAGGGAGTACAGCAGTCCTTCATGTGTTTTTGCTAGTACAGCACATTTTCTAGTTATTTGGCAATGAGCCTCACTTAAAAAATGTTCTGGGTCCAGCTCCACCTGCCCTTTTCATAGCTTTCCAGGGCTGCTGCCCATTCCTCTCACCCCATGCTGGCACTGCTGCCTATATGAACAGTGCTGATACTGAGACCAAACTAATAAACTCTGCTGAGTTTGTCCCAAGCAATGCAGACGTCTTTGCACTGGGTTCCATTGCTCCCCTGCTTCCCTTGCGATGCAGTACAGAAACATTGGACTTAGCCCTGCAGCAAGCTAGCCCAGATCGAAAAGTTGTGCTTTACCTCTAGGCCTTAATGTACAGCAAGAAGACCCACCTGCAGTTCTAGGCACCAAAGGTGTCACATCTGTGTGCATATCTTCAGCTAAGGATGCAGAACAGCACTAAGTGAAAGGTTTGCAGTACCCTACCAGTAACACCCGATGTGTCACACTGGTGGTGTTGAAGCAGCCGTTTTTAGCAAAGAAATGCATTACTCACTAGTTGTTGTTCGGGCCGAAGAGATGCTAAAACTGCTCATTTGGTTTCAACATCACAGTGACACAGTTGTACTCCTCCTGTTTCCAGGAACTGTTCAGTTTACGTCAGTCAGGGCTCTCTGCACCTCGCTCCAACACATGGCATAAGCCCTGTAAAAAGAGAGACACACAGACAAGCTGGGGTAAGTGGCAGCGATCATCTTGCTGCTGTTACAGAATAACAGATCCAAGTGTTTATCATCAAAGCTTTTCCCATTTAACTATCTTCTACAGAGGACTTTGTAAATCGGAAAGGGGAAACAGAGAGACCCAGGCACCCTTTTAGCAATGTTACGTCAATTACAAATACAATGATCACTAGGTTTGGGCTTATTGGTGGCAGTTTTTCTTCCCTTCAATTTGTGTTACGGCCCGAAATCACAAAGCTGTGATCCCTGAGAACCTCCTTTGTAATGCATATCAACTTTCGTTGTGCGCCTTTGTTCCCAATGTGACGGAGCATTGTGGTGCCTGTGTCCAGGGAGCAGGTTCGCTTTATTGTTCTTGTAAATATGTACTGCTGGGCGCAGCTCGGTGGAAGGCATTGAGTTTGTGCATGACTGACGCCGACCCGGACAACTGCTCTGACCCCCAGCAGATGGTAGTGCAGGGACTGCAATGATCTGGAAGTAATAGCATGTGCCATTTCTTTTTGTTTGGAACAGACAGCCAGACCCTGCGCTTCCCTCCCCTGCGCAGCAACAGCTGTATATACAGTACAAACCGGCGAAACCCTAACTGTCGCTCCAGTCTTCCTCCTCTGCCATTAATCAGAAAACCTTGGGTGCTGAGACTTCATCGAGATTAAACACTGTATGAACACCACATGGCTCTTTCCAACGTTAATAGAACTGTGTGCATTGGGGCATAGATCAGTTGCTTTCCTAGAAAAAAGTGAGTAATACTTAAAAATATCTACCACCCCCAATATTAGACTCGGCAGTGGTGAATTTGCTGGGTTTTTAACCTCTGCCCAGGAAAAGCCAGGGTACAGAAGTCAGTATTAACTAAGAATTTTAACTTTTAGACTACAAATAGCATCTACTGTAGCTTTAATAAGTTTTCATTGTCATTTGTATTCGTTTTTATCAGGGACCAAAATAAGGGTTTGTTTTGAAAGGAAGGTATAAAATGGGTGAAAGTCCACAAGTGGTGGTTTTTTCCAAGGCCACGGGAGATTTATTGCTTCAGAATGATAGCGGAGCAGTTGGTATTTGTTTTTGTGAGTGAGAGGCCAGATTTTTTATAATTCATTGTATATAGGGTATCTCATCAGAGGTCAAAATTACCAGTTATAGTGTGTTAGAGTTAATAATCATCCACTGTATGTTTGGCCTGTGTTACCAATTGCCATAAAATTGTCCTCACGGTCCAGAAGGGAACTTCCTTGGGATGGATGGAATAACTGCTCCCTGCCTCTCCTCTCCCAGCCCCAACCGAGAGGGCTGTCAAAGAAAGGGGCTGAAAACCAGCTGCGCTCTAAACGTTGTATTTCTGGCTGCTATAACGCTTCTGCGAGGCTTTCAGCTGGCAGGTCAAATAATGACAGACTTGCAGCACTCAAAATGAGGAACAAAGGTAGGGCAGGAGTAACGGCAAGGAAATGCATTTCTTTTTCCACAGAACCTCTTCAGGCTTTTTCCCCACTCTATACTGGCATAAACACCTCTTGAAGATTTCACACACAAGATACTCAACCTATAAACCCACATCCAAACTGTCAGACCATTCCTCTGAGAGAGGGGACACCTTTACATTGTTTAATTCAGAGCACTCTCCCTCTTTCTGTGCAGGGGAAACCTGTCCTGGGTTTGCCTCTCTCAGACTCCCTACATTAATGAAATACTCCTGGGGACATCTGAAGTCTCCCAGGTCGCAGCATCGTGACATTGCTATCAGATTACAGTCAGCCTCTGTCGCTGGGGTGTGTATTTCTCATTATCTTTCATTTAGAAACTTCATCCTAGACTTGAGAAATGAGCTGGTAAAGTTTGCTGAGACCAGCTTCAGTTTTAACAAGCCCCCATCTTCTGAAGAAAAAACAATGTTAGAAAATCCCTGTTCGCCTCCAGTGTGAAACCACCTTGTGTTCATCACCCATCACGGTTGGGTCAAGGGAAAAATGTTTGAATTTCTCTTTATATGACTTTTAATGAAAATCATTGTTCAGTCTGAATTCCTTCCAGACTTTCCTGATCTTGCTTCTAGTCACACTACCTCAAATGACAAACACTTAAACAGAAGTAGCTTTACTTTCTTGACTAATCCCATTAGCGTTAATGAGTCTAATCGCATGAGTAAAATTATGCATGTGCTTAGCTCTTGGCAAGGTCAGTGCCAGTAATGAGCAGAAAAACAAACTGATAATGAAGCCATGAGTAATAAGAATGGCTGGATATCTGGATTTCTAGAAAAAGATACAGCTGTCTGGAACATTAAAAATGAAACACCGCTTGTTAAGATTAAAGGAGAGAGAGTGAATTCTGAACTGAGACTGACAATAAATGAAATTATACAGAAATTCTTCAATTAATTAGCATCCATGACATGTTGTCAGTTACCTCCATAACAGCTATAAGCTTATTACCTTAGTTATGACTTATTTGTTCATCCATTCATTTATACAAAGCTCATCAATATGATATCCAAGCACTAATGAACTTTAGCATTAAAAGGTCACGTGTAATCCCCTAAAAGGAAAAAATTCAAAAGGTTATTTTACTCATAAGTGTCAGCCACCCTGGATCTGAGCAATGAAATATTCTCAGGCAATTTGAATGGAATTTATTTTCATTAATTACTGCCACAAACAGCCTTTCTTTTTTCAGGATGAGGATTATGGAAAATGGGCTACAGAACAGCAGAGGTTCAAAATGAGAGTGGTATGAAAGTTAGACTAAGTCCACAACAACTAGAATTTGTGCAACTGTTCTTGACAAAAGAAATAGTTAAAATAGGTATCAACATGGCAGTATTACAAGATAATTATTTTTTAGGATTACGTGTTCTTTGACCATGCCTTTAGATGAATTTAAAACATCTTCTGTTTCAGGCATGTATAGCTTCCTCAATGTTTTAAACAAACAGCCCAAAACCAAGTATTATATTCACAGCCTGAGGCCACGGACAGCCTCTGTAAGCCACTAAACACACAAAATTAGTTTAACTTCTTCATATAGGACCAGCATGAGGCTTAACCGTCACTAAATTCTCCAAATAGTGTTTACGCGGTACCTAGCTTTATACTTTTTGTGAAGCAATTAACTTCCTAACTCCTCTCTCTACCCATAACCAGGAAAATTCCTGCGTGCACATATTTGTATGTAGAATTACAGGTTAAGGATTTCTGTCTATATTTCTTCCCATTCGACGTAGCGTGTGCTTATGACTGGGACCTGGACTTTCCTAGTACATAGAAAAATGGGCTGGTTTATAATGTCAAATAGGTTTTTAGTGGTAGTTTTATCAAGGGGTTATGTGCAGTTTGTGGCTTTCTTTTAGAGGAGGCTGCTGAGCTCTTTTTTTGTACCTTGTTACACTTAGTCTGAAATTCCCTTAAGCACTATATCCAGCAGAAAAATGTGTATAATCAAAACTGTGGGCTTCTCTCGTGTTTTGTCAAACCAAATGAGTTTTCATTCTTTGGAGGCTTTTCCAAAAACACATTTTACTTGCAGGTAAAGGTGAAGCATGTCAGCATACTTCTTCTCAAAGAGGCTCATGAATGGGAGAGCAGACTAGCTGAAAAAAATCAGCTCTAACTCAGTCACCAAATTACAGGCTTGGGTGTGAGCACGCCTCTGGCAGTGTAGATGGTAAACTAATACACATCCTGAAAACAACAGAACTGCGACAGCAGCTCTGGTTAAATAGTTTTTTCTGCACAAAGACATCTGTTTTCACATTTGTTCAAAACTGTAGCATTGCAAATTCAATTTGTATTTATATATGAATAAAATCAATAAAACATGTGGAGCCATATCATAATCTTTAAATCTTCCTTTTCCTTTGTTAATTACTTGTGATAATTCACAGTCTAACCGACTAGTTCAGTCTTTCCTGTCCTCTTGATTTCACTGGGATGCAACTAATTTCCTTTGGCATACTCTGCTCAAAGTCAGTCCCACAGGGAGCAGATAGGCTGAAAAGGAGCTGTATCTTCTCTAGCATGTTTTGGAAGTGCGGGAGAAGGAGATTTTGACAGAGTTTATCCTGCTGTACTCCTTGTCAGTAACGACTTTGTAATCCTGCGTACTGCAGTTTAATCTTAGAACTGGTTTGGTGGGTACACACGCTAACCGTGGCACGAGGTCAGGGCGGCGCGGGAGCCATGCTCCCGGCAGCACCAAGGTGCGGCCCCGCGAATCTCCGCTCCACCGGCGTCTGCGGTGGCGAATGCCGGGGTGCAGGGGCCGGAGGTAGCTGGTGGGCGGTGGGCAGGCTCTGCCAGCCTCCGGGACATCTTACTCTCCAGCTGAATCGCAGGTTCGCTGAAGTCTGGTGGTACCTGCAGGGGCACCCCGAGGACGGGGAGGCTGATGGCACCAGCCACGGTGCAGACAGCGCTGCTGCAGAAGAGGGCTGTGTGTGGAGAGCAGGGCTAAGGGAGGAACCTGGTGCCACACGTAGCTGGTGGACAGCCACCATCCGCACGAGTGGGGAGGAGCGCTGTGTAAGAGGGGTTCAGAGGTGGATAGCTGTTTCTTTGAAGGGCTCAGTAAAACTAAGGAGAAGAGAGATGCAGGATAGTTTACACACAAACAGAAGGAAAACTTCACCTAATGGAAAGTAACTGAAGATACTTTTCTGGGGTAGGGCGAGGAGCAAAATTTAATACAATGCAATGTGTCTTAACTGTGTTCTAGAAAAGTGTTTAAAAATAAGAGGTTACAGAACTCAGTCATCATGCTGTTCACACTGTTAACCTACATAACCACATGATGTTATTACTGTTAACCTCATCTTCCCTCCCCCTCTTCCTTCCTATTGTTTACTATACTCACTTCTTGCATCTTGCCTTTACATTATAAAAATGCTCTGTGAAGGGACTCTACTTGTTTGCAAGGCACACTAGAGTGAGGCCCAAGCTCGACTGTAGCTTTTGGGAACCACCACACTAAGGCATACTTACGCCTTAACTGGCATAAAGATGCAGATTCAGATTTTTCTTTGCGATATCGTCCTCTCTGAGGTTGTGACACACAAGTGAAAACTATTTAACAACGCTCCTGCTGCAGATTGCTAACTAGCCGATCCTTTATCCCTATCATCCTCAAGACAACGCTGCAAATCCTGTGAGCTATGTTGAACAATAGCTTCCATTTCAAACAGCAGAGGCACTTCTGACATCGAGTTGTCCAGCCAGCAGCTGAAGCGATAACTTTTGTTGGCATATACACCGACGTTCAGATGTAAGATATGTTCTGTGGGCAACTGCCTGTTTATTTTCTTTCCTAGACACGCGGTTAAACCACATTGTACATCCTGTGCTTGTAAAATTCCAGCAGGGTTGTATCACAGTACCTACTACTAGAATGTCCGATTTACACCATCAGATACAAATGGCAACATCTTGAGATAAACCTGCTGCTTATAATGAAGATTCAGATAATTGTGTGGTTCTACTACCTACCCTGCTTTTTAAGGTCACTGGATTTTATAAATAGCTAGGATTTTACAAGACACGCTACGAGTTACTTTTTACAAACACTCAGCTGGGAAGGGGACTCTTGTCCCCTTGCGTGTCTTTTTCTTACAGGCTTGTGCTAAGCACATAAGAGACATGGGGTGCTTCTGCACAAATGAGTGCAGGTCTGTTGTCTTCTCATCTTTCTCCACGCCAGCGAGATGGGAGGCAGTTGCCAAACGAGAAGCCAGACAGTATGTTAGCTAGTGCTGTGCCCAAAGGAATGAGCTTAGGGGAAGCCCAGAGCCAAGGCTGAGCTGGAGAAAGTTTGGTCCGGACTGGTCAAACCAGCTGTTGAAATCTTCAGCCCAGTTATCACATCTTGTATGCAGCACTCCCGCCTGCTCTTCTGCTCCAAAGCTGGGCTGCTCGTGCTCCACTGGCTGGCAGCTCCTTCAGCACCATCGGTGAGACAAAACTCCGGGCCAAAAGACCTCCTCCCCGTCCACATAGAGGGCCCGATCCCTAATGATTCTGTGGGCTCTTGCTAGGCTCCCTGTCTTTTCTCCTCTTGCCACCCAAAGTAAGATCCTGCCAGGACGGGTGAACTGTGTGAATTCCCAAATGAAGCTGCTGGCATCAACTTAGCACAGACCTGGCTCTGTCCACATCTGCACATCAGTGAATCCAAAGAAGCAGGAGGTGGTCCTGTCCCCCAGTTTACAAGTGAGAGTAAACTGGATCTCCTTCTTTAACAGCCTTCTGTTTTCAAAGGCTGCTAATGATTCTGAGCACTCAGCTGGAGTCACCCAGCAGACCGTCTGCTTGGAAAAAGAGTGAAGCCCAGCACTTGTTGAAATCACGCCCTTCAAAGGCACCTCCAAGCTGTGCTGCTCCAAATCGCTTCTGAAGCGACAGGCCTGATTCAGAACCCTTCTACCAACCTCAGCAGGGCTTAAATCAAAAAGTCAAACTACCAATTTGCATAGCAAACACAGAATTTTAAATGGTGCAAACCTTATATTTAAATTTGTTTTTCTACCTCAGCTCTGGAAGCGTTTACATTCATTACAGACCAGAAAGTGGGGCCTAATTCCCCGAGGTACTTGATGCTTTCAGTTTCCAATAAAGTCAACAGGAATTGGTCACACTCTCCTATGTGAAATACAACCTTTTAGCAGCACGAAGAAAATTCAATTCATGAACAATATCAAAAAACCCTTTGTGGTTTTATTATCTTTCCTTCCACCGGCTACTCACATAATTTCAGGCTATTGTTTTTGATTTGAATAGTATTCCTGGCCTTTTGAACTACAGATTGTTTATAATCAAAAAGGAAAAAAAAAAATTCAATGGTTAAATTTGTTTTATAATGTACCTCTGTCAGTGACGGAAAGGACTACAATAGTTTCTGTAATTACTACTTCTTCAAAATAATATACCTGCTCTAGTATCCAATTAATCTGGTTATTAATCAAAATGCCTTCTTTGTAAAATATTAAGAGTCTAGACACTGCAGATTATTGTGTACTATATTTTTAGATTTTCCAGTTTGATTCAAAACACACTAAAAGAGGGGCCCCAGAAAATGACCATCTAGAGACAGTCCGTGGCAAATATCCAGAAACCATTCTTAATGCAACAGAGCTAGCATGAGCTGAGATCATTCTTTAGCCTTGGGAGAAGAAAAAAAAAAAAAAAGAGAGAAGATGTTTTTAGGAAGAGATTTCCAAAGGGATTATGAGTTGCTCTTTGCAAACAATACAGAGGATTTCCAGTATGCATTGTGCTTTTGCCGAGAACTGCACCTATGAGGGAGCCAATCAAAGTCCTTTCGTATCTAATGAGGAGGGAGAAATCATGATGGGGAAAGTCCCCTAATGATAGCAAACAATAGCTGTTTGTACAGTGAGTAGAATTTCAGCGAACACTGTTGCCAAGCCATCTTTTTAAACATGATTTTACTCATCTGAGACATTATTCATTGAATTAGTATTAGCAGCGGAGAGCGTATGTGGGAGAGAAACCCAAAATCATATTCACGGGCTTACTGAAATGTTATCTTTTTTCCTGATTTGGGAGACAGCAGAGGTACGGAGGTGAAGTAATAAAAATGATGTGGGTTTTGGAATCTCAGTGGATCTTTAAATCAATGTTGCATTTGTGCTTGAAGTTAGAGTGACATATTATACTAAAGACATAAAGGAAGTTGAACAGACAGGACAGAATCCATGAGGTAAAAGGATTAGTTTTCAAACGCGGTCTCCTAATGGATGATCAGACCCTCACCTTGAAAGGGTAGTGGTGTTAAATTAATCCAAAATCAGGGTCTTCTTTTTTTGTTCTGTCAAAACGTTGGAGCATATCCAGGCAATTTTGTTTTGCAGGTACCTTCTGTTTGCACGCCTATATTCAGCAGTCTATCAGAGAGGTCACCACAAGGTTCGCTTTATCGGGTGGAGCCTTAGAAGTCTCAACAATTTTTGTTTGCTAAACATATGTATCTATCTATCTCAAGCGTTTTGGTTGCTGCTGACAACAAAATCATGACAACAGGCTTTTCAGTTCAAACCGATTTTTCAAAAAAAGCGATGTAACATTTCTGCGTAAGAAATCCAACAGACCTTTCTAATAGCTGTGCCTCTAGATCCCAGCCTCCTACTGTTAGCTTTTATTCACTGTTTGGAAAATAATTTCTTTTCCGTTTCCCACTGGTTTCCGAGCTCTGTATGAATTAATTTTTAAACTCAATAAACAGGAGTGAAAAAGTGCTTGGTCCGTACTGCCTGACAGAGCTACCAAAAGCAATGGTACAGGTTACCTCCCGCCGGTGGGCTTTGACTTTCTTCGCAGCTCTGGTCAGACACCCAAGCTGCCCAGCAGTGACCGCCTCGGGTCTGGTTTTGCACGGGTGCAGCGATTCAGACAGCGCAGGCACGTCGCTTATTGCCAAACCTTCCACAAAAGCTCCGGCCTGAACTCCTGAGAGGATACTCGTCCTACACCGGGGAGAAAAACTTCTCCGTCGTCCGAGCACGCCCCGGTGCCCACCGCACCTCCCCCGCCGCCGATGGAGGCCCCGCGTCCCTGCTGGCAGGGCCCACAGCGGGCTGCAGGCCCCGCGGGGCCCGGCCGGGGCGGGCAGGGGAAGCGACGCCGCCGGGGCGGCCAGGGGAAGCCACGCCGCCGGGGCTGCCGCCGGGGCCCGCACGGGTCCGGCCCGGGCCCCCGCGGGGCGGCGGAAGGCGGCGGGGCAGCCCGGGGCCCGCCGAGGCCGCGCATGTGCCGGGCCCAGGGGCAGCACGAGGCGGGCGGCCCCACACGCGCTTCCCGCGGGGGGGTGGGAGAGGAGGCGGCGGCGGCCGCGAGTTCCCCCCCGCCGACGCTGCCGGCCAACCCCGCGCGCTGCAGCCGCCGCCCACCTCCCTCCACGCCCCGAGTGGTTTCTCCCCCCCCCCCCACCGCCCCCCGCGTCGCCCCGCCCCGCCCCTCCCCTCCCCGCCGGCGGGGGAAGGCGCCGGAGCGGGACGCGCGAGCGGGCAGAGGGAATCCCTCGGCTCCCCCCCGCGCGCTCGGCTCTCGCGAGAGCGGGGCGCCGCCGGCCGGCGGGCAGCGCGGCGCGCGGGGCAGCTCTCGCGAGAGCGGCGCGGTTCCCACGCCCGGGCTGTTGTGTCTGAGGGGAGAGCCCCGCCGCTGAGTGGGCGGCGCGCGCCGCCCCCCCCCCCCCCCCGCCCCGCGCGTGTCTCACGGGCCCGCGCAGGCGCGCTCCGGGCCCGGGGAGGGGGGCGCTCTCGCGAGAGTAGGAGTTTTGGCGAGAGTTTGTGGAAGATGGCGCCTGTTGTGACAGGGTGAGTGCGGGGGGTTCGCAGCGCCGCGCCGGGAGCCGCCTGTTTCTGGGGTGCCGGGGCGCCGGCCGCCCGGCTCCCGCCCGTCGGCGCCTCTGCCGCCGCTGTGGGGAAGTGGGGGCTGCCCTCCGGACGGCCCGGGGGCAGGCCCCGAGGGGCAAACCCCGGGGGGCTGGGGTCCCCCCCGGGTGGGCAGGCGGGAGGAGGCCCCCCGCGCCCCGGGTGACGGGCCGCCAGCGGCCGGGCTCTGCGGCGGCCCCCCCGGCGCGCTGGTGCCGGCAGGGCTGGGCGCTTCCTTTGCTCTCCTCCTCTCCGCACGGGCACAGGGGTCGGGACGCCGTGCAGGGTCAGTGCTCGTTCCGGCTGCTCCGGAGGGGGTCCCTCTGCGAGGGCTTCCTGGAGGGCAGCGGGGCCCGGCCGGGAGGGCGCCCAGGGCTGGCGCAGGCCGTTCCCCCGCCTCTGTCGACCCGGCCCGTCCTGCCGCAGGCGGGGGACCCCCGGGCTCCCGCGGCCGCAGACCGGCAGCGCTCGGACAAAGGCTTTTGCTCCTGTGGTTGGGAGAAGTTGAGCGCGGTGTTCCTGCTCTGCCGCAGCCCCCCTCGCACGGCGGGGGCCGGCTGGAGGCCCCCGGCCCGGGCTGCGGAGCGGGGCGGCTCTGTCACTGTCCGCTCTGGAGCGCTCCCGGTCGCGCCGAGCGCGGTCGGGCTCTCCACCCCTGCTAGCAGGACACCCGTTCTCTCAGGCTGGGGGTGGGGGGGCGGGGGGCTGAGGTTCCCTTTCTCTCCTCCCTGTGCACCATTCCCGAGGCTTTGTTGAGTTTTAGCTGCCTTTCTCCTAATATTGCGTTGCAGTGAAGGGTAGCAGCCTCCCCACCCTACTAAGCCACGCTGGATCATAATGAATGATAGTTGCCATCCCTTTCAGCTGCACTGGGTAATACTTAATCATGGCTAGCCAGCTGCAGCTTGTGTCACTGTAATAAGTGACACCCTCTTAGCCACCTACAGCTGATGAATAATAACAGATCCACTGCTGGTGTACAGTATGCAATCTCACCTGCAGTGTTACATTGCATATTGCCATCTTCACCACATCTTGAATTGTGCTGCTTATTGTAAGCGCCGCGTCCTTAATTTTGGACTGCACAGAGCACGCGTGACCTCCCTCTGTGTGCTGAGGGAAGGGACAGTCAAGAGAAGAACAGCCTGTTTCTATGCTCCACCTGTTTGTTCCAAATGAAATCTTGACTGGTGAAAGTACTGCTGTGTCTTTCTAAAACGTGGACCTTATTTTATGATTTCACAGTGTGTCTGTGACCTTCTGTCTTCCCTGTGGGATTACATTGTCTACAGCATTGGCTCTGTGGTTAGAGAGCAACAGCCTGCTTGGGGGTGGGGTGGAGTTGGTGGTTGATGCTTTTGTTCTCATGGAGAAGGTAGCATTATGGTATTTTGTTGTTTTGTTTGGCTGCAGTAGTGTTTCCAATTCCTCACTCTTGTTGAAAACTAAATCGAAGCTTTTGCTTGATTTCTCTCCTGATAAAGGCATCTTGTGGCTCATACACGTTTTCCCAATTAAATGTTCTTTAGGGAAGCTGGTCTTGTTTGTTATGGTTCCTGGAGTGTACTATTTTAGAGGTTAGAGTTGAAAGAAGGGAACAAACGCTTTTAAAGTTTGCTATAAGTATTAGTCTGCGCTCTAGTGATGAAGTTTTTCCACGTTTCTGTTAGTTTACTCATCTGAATATTTGGGCTTCATTTCCTTTTGTTTATTGATTATTACAGGTTTGTGAGAATGTTCTCATGTTTGTGACGCTACTTTTATCCTTCTCGGAGATCTGTTAAAATGTTGACAACAACAACTGTATTTTTTTATTTAAATAAATGATCAAATAATTTGTGCATTAGAAAAAATAGCATTTTAACAAGAGTGAAAAAAGAGTTTAGGATTTCAGTGCTAAATTTATTGTTCAAAACCTGTAAGTTGAATAATTCTCTGAAAAAGTAGTCTTGTTTTCTTATTGTGTTTCTTATAATTTTAGTATTGGTAAAATGAAGTGTGTTAACTTTGGTTAATGTTATAGTTAGATTACATTAAGGAGCCTGATTTTTTTTTTTTTTTTTTTTTTAATTTTATTATATGACCTGGTTTTGGAGTACAGCTCTGATGCTGAGTTGTCTGTATGTATTAGCATTAAAAATTGACGATATTCCAGTAGCTGAATTTTTTTTCAAAATAGTAAAGACAGTTTTCTTTCTAGACTGTTCTGTAAAAGCTGACTTGCGTAGGAAAAAAGTGCTTGAAATCAAAAAGCTGTAACTGAAGAATGTAGTACCCAAATACCACGTCATATTTTAATGGGCAGCTTGCAGTTCTATGGGTGCTCAAACTTTGAGATAAAGCTTTTCTGCCATCCATGTAAGCTGAATGTAAATACACAATTTTTCCTGTGAAAACTGTATGCCTAAGCCTAAATGATGGCGCATAGGTTTATGCTGTGTTGGAATGGAATAGTAGAAATTTACTGCGGTAATTTTGGGGGGGCAGTCAGAGTACATTACCAGTTTCTTGTTTGCAGCATGTGGCACACTCCCACTACTTGCATTGCAAAGAATGTTTTGATCAAAATTGCTTGTGTGCACGGTACGACTGAACCTAAATTGCACAGTGGCAGAACTAGATATAATGAGAAAGTACACAGAAACATGAAACAAGTAACTGAAAATGAATTATTAACTATTTGAACTATTATTTAAAATGAAGTGGCTAATTTATGGTTGGGATAATAGCATAGTATTTTGGGGTTTTGTGGAGTATTTTTGTTTTTGCTTGTGAATGGTTTAGCGAAACTCATCTTTTTAAGATCACAAAATTAATGAAAATATTATTTAATTAGAGAAGCACGTTTTGAGTGGAAAACACTATTTTAAATAATTACTGATACTACAAAAACACCTGTAGGCCTAAATTAGTTTGAAAATTGCTGTGCTAGGCCTAATACAACCCCATGACAGAGAGATTTTCTAATCCTAAGAACTTAATTTTGTGTCATTTTAAAATGACATGAACTGTGGAGTGTCTTCTTGGTAGCCTGGGACAACCTGATCTTTAAAATACAAGAAAATAATGCAAGAAGCCATTGCAAAGAACCCTTGTAAATATTCCTATACCAGTAAACAAGTGAACAAAATTTAGAAAGGGCAGATAAAAATGATAAATGCTAGACATAGGCTTGAGTACTTGATTAGCAGTGAAAACCTCTGAAGTAGTAGTATACAATATAGTATTTGATGGTTTTTCAAACAGGTTGAGAAGTCTTGAAAAAGACAAAAATAACTGAGTGGGCTTATCACTGGTATGGTGTTTTCCACAGGCACTGTAAAGTAGAAAATTGTTTTAGTAATGCTTTTCTAAGTATCAGACTGTTTAAGTTATGTGTCTGAATTAGTCATCCCAAAGTTCTGTGGTTAAGAGGTGTTCCCTGACCCAGAATACTAAATGATTTAAGGGTAAGGGAAGACACATCAGATCTGTGATGACACAGGAAAATGTTTGGCATCAGCGCAGTGAATTTCAGTGTAGTGGTCTAGGTGTGCCAGCCATCTGGTCCTTTTGTTTGTTTGTTTTTAATGAGAACTATGGAAAAACTTGTAGGAGGTTTTTGAAAGAAGGTACTGCTTTGTGGAGCTCTCCCAACCACGAGGGCAACAGAAGACATGTTCAGAGATGAAAATGTAACAGTTTATTGAAACTTTAACCTCATCTACATCCTGATTAGTAATTTTAGGATGAGGACATTGACCAGTAAGAGTCTTGAAGTAGAGAGTGAAGCAGATGCTGCTCAGGAGATGGGGCGGGGGGAAGACTTGTGTGACCTGACCTTAGGCTAAAAAAGTTACCTAGAGGGGAATGTTCAGAATAAATAGAACAGGGTCAACTCTGGACTTCGAAAGATGAAGAAGGATACTTCACTAATTCAGATGTGAAGTGCTGCGGTCACAGGATAAAAAAGGCATGTCTTTGTGATGTGAGGGCATCTCTGGGATCTCAAAACCAGGTTATTTCTAGGACCTATAGAGAACCATGGTTTGAGGGCTGATGCTTAGTTAAGAGTCCTGAAAGTTAATGACCTGCAGTGGTGGAAAGGAGACTGAAGCAATGATAGAAGGAGTAAGACCTGTGTTTTGTCTATGCTGAGACTGAGCTGATAGTGAGGCATCTGTACGGAGAAAGACACACACAAGCTGAGGTGTTAGCTTGGACAAACACAGGAGATATGAAGTAGAAAGTATGTTTCTGATTAATGGCAAGGAGTTAATAGTCGAATTTGAATCCTGGCCCTGGATAAAGTGAAGGAGAACGGAAAGGGATGCAAGACAGAAACTTATTAAATGATTCATAAAATAGTACAGGTGAATGAGGAGGCTCCTTCAGGAGGATACACTGAAAGAACAATTAGAGTGGTAAGGGATGAATCATGAGAGCAACAATACCAAGGAAACCAGAGAGAATATTTCCGGAAAAGAAGCATTGTTGGTAGATCTTGGGTGATTGACAGGTCTAGGAAGGTAAGAATTACATATTGATTCTGAGCCTTACCATAGGGTTAGGCTGCAAGAGATGTTCGTGAGAATGGTTTCAGTGAAGTTCAAGGAGTGGAAGCAGGATTATATAGACTATAGGAATAGAATTCAAGGATGGGATCTTCAGGCTACAGTTTTTACTGGAGGTTTAAGCGTAGTGCTTATTAAGATTTGAGTAATAGCATAACTACAGCTATTGTGTATATGCACATGATGAGTGTTAAAGGTTGGGAAAAACTCGTTTACAATCAAATGAGTAGATGGTTTTGTGTGACTAACATTTAAATCATTATCAAGGAGCATGTCAGTTTCTTAAGTCTGGCTGTTGGGAAATCTTTGTGAGCACTGTATTCTTGAATGAGTCTTCTGAGATGCTTGCAAATATTCTTTTAACCTTTTGTAGTTTCAGTAGGAGCAATTTTATGAAGTTAAGCTCTTGATTTGGATTTTATTTGCTTTCATTTTTTTATTCACTGTATTAAGTAGCTCTTTGTCATTTCTGACTTACTCTGGTTGATATAGAGCACAAAGAAAATAATCTTTTGAAAATAATTTGAAATAATGATTTGAAAATAATCTTTTTATAGCTTGATTTCTCCAGAAGTAATCTGTAGACTGTTTTATTAGGCATAATATGCGTGCGTTTTTTACTGCTAGTTAAAAGGCAATATCCTTTGCTGATAACTGTTTGTAGAGATAGCTCTCCAAGTATGCTATTCCGTACTATGAATTGCATAAATGATCATGGGTTTGTGAATGAGAGAGAGTTTCTTTCATCTGACTTGCTAATTTCTACTTTGCAGGAATAATTCATTCTAGGGTTGTTTTTAATTTTTTTTTTTTTTAACTTAAGCAATTTCTATATTTAAAAAGAATGTGAAAAGGAGCTGAAGTAGCCTATAGCTACTTATAAAGCCTTGCTAAAGGACTTGTGGTGCCTTCACGGGCAAATACTTTGGAAAAAAAAGGCTTCATAGTTAGTAACTCATTTTTGATGAAGAGTGCAGTTAAGGTGCAATACATACCTACACTGTGTTTGTTTTTAGATAAAACTGAAGAGAGAAATTGTAATTTTAGAGTTGTAAAATATATATTTAATACAAGCAAGTATTCTATCTTATGCAATACATTTTAATCTCTGTTGGGAATGAAGAATATAGTTTATGCAAAATATTAGTTTCACATTTGGAGAGCAAATCATGTCAGCAGAATTTCAAAGTTTCAGGACATCTTTTGTATGTTTGTAATACTTGCCACCCTAAATTCTTTGGATGTTAATTGTAGAGCATGTTATGAGCTGACCTATATGGCACTGTAATGTGCAGAATCACTGCCTCCCAAGAGTGTTTCACAGGGAAGGTGTACTTTTAAGTGGATTTTTTTTTTTTTAATTTACGTTGTTCCAATATTTTTTAAAAATTGAGCAATTGTAGTGTCTGCCTGCTTTAAGAGAGTTGCTTATTTTTTGCTATATTTACGTGAAGAAGGGAAAAAGGTAGACGTCATGAGCTGTCTTTTCAGATAAAATCTTAATTCTGTTTTCAAATGGATATGCCTTCTAAGTCTATAGTATTTCAAGGCAAGTTTATAATTACAGGTGTAAAATTATATTCTAGATCTTACTAAACTTTTATGTGGAAATGCTTATAATGTTCTAATATTGTACACTTTTCATACTTGTCTTGAACATAATTGCAATAATTAATAAGATTATATGAGGCAGGGAAATAATATGGAATTATGGTCATCTCTTTCCAATGTAAAAACTCAGAAAAGGAAACAGCTGATAAATTTCTTTGAAAAGAAAATTATTAATAGAAAGTAGCAATTTCCATATCATTATATTCTTACTGGGTCTTGGAAAAGTAAGCGCTAAACTTAGAGTTTGACATTTTCTCATTTCCTGGGGTTCTACTTATGTTGTGGTGCTCTTTACTCATAATTTGCATGTATGTATGTATTTTGTGGTTGCTACCTGTTTTTTAAAAAAAGTTAAGTACCCTTTACAACCTAAAGAAACTCTTTCATTGCCTGTTTCTATGTGACATCATAGGCCACTTTTCAGAGCCTATGCCTACTATTTAAAATAATTTCATTTTCTGAAAAATAATTCATACTCTTCAGGTAGAGTTTAGTTAGCCAGATAGTGATATATGGCCACGTATCTTCATGGTCTTTTGCTTGTAAATGCATAAACTACATATATGCAGTGGTAAACTTTTACCAAGAAAGGAAAGAAGGGAGGGGTTCCAGTATGTACGGTGTGAGAAATCCTTAATTAAGGTCACAGTTTTACATCCTTACAATAGACAGAGGCTATAACTTAACAAGGATAAACACTATTTTTGTGTTCCGTTTAATATTTTTTGTAATTTTTTAAAAGCTTGACTGATCTATAAAATTTTACTGTAAGATACAATCATTATGTTTTACTATTTTGATTAATCAGATTATTTGATGAATGGCATGCTGCTCAGGCATGGTTTATTCTTTCTAAAGCAATCTGAACATTTCAGTCAAGAGCATGTTTCTTCAGTAAGTTTGTGAGGCTCTTTTTTGAACATGTCTTTTTCTGTAGATAAGTCTTGAAAACATTCTTGTTGAATTTAAGTACGTATTTCTGTAATTATTTAAATAACGTTTGCATTGCTTCACTTGTAAAACATGAAGACATTAAGGTGGTTGTGTTAAGGTATAACTTTTCCTCATTTGTTTTTTATTCAGGAGCAAGAGCTATCTCCTTTTCATTGTAATTGCATGACTAACTTGTATGAAGTGCCATTTAATCAGTATACTCAAGATCCAAAACACTTGTTGTAATAGGCAACAAGCTGTATTGGCAAGTGGTCATTTTCGACTGCTCAGCATGTGATTACACCTATTACTTAATTTAATTTTTCTACTTCTGATAGGTGAGATTCAAGGGTATATATTGCAATGGGTCCTAGTCAGTCTTTTGATTATTAATCTAATTATTTATAGTTATTTGAGTAGCAGAATGAACATTTATAACTTTCCCTTTATGAGTATGGACAAATGTAGACTTTTTTCTGTATGTGCCAGCGAAAAGTCTTTCTACTGGTATTCTTGATAACACTGCTTGGTCTGTAGATTGTTTCATCTGCACTTTGGTTTTTTTTTTTCAAAGCTATAATTGTGGCATATTTCCAGTGTGTGGTGCTTTGGGAGATTACTGGGAAACTTGGTATCAGAATGAAACTTGATCAGGCAGCCATGAAATTTAGAATTTTCTAAGCCTGAGAGAGAGAATTGGATTCTGTAAAATAACGGTCCCTAATTTTTGCCGGACCATAGAAGTGGCACAGAGTAAAAAATACTCTCTAGGCAATATCCTACTTTCTTTTTCCTGGCAGCTCTTATTTTAACTCTGTACTTTAATTTTGTTTGGGAGCAGTGACAGAGGATGTTGCAGGCACTGTTTCTTTTGCAAGCTGTGGATTAGGAACTGCCAGTGCAGAAAATAAGGTTAAACTTGTTTGCTCAGCAGAAGAATTTGTGAAACTAAGCTTTTATCAGTTTTTGATAGAGTGTGTGTGGGGGAATCTCTGATAATGGGTTACTGCTTTCACCGGTGCTCTTACATAAAGGGAATTTCAAAATGAAGGTCTAGAGAATCAGAGGTGCTTGCGCTCACTCTGAATTTATGCCATTGCGGAAGAGTTCTAAAGACTGGCATAATAGGATAAATAATAATTAAACTTGCTCAGTTGTTCTGTTGTTGTTGTTGTTGTTCCAGCCATCTGCGTAAAAGCCCTTCATGTCCTGAACATGAAAAAACAAGCACAAAAAAACAGTGACTTGCCAAGGTCAAACACAGCGTCTGTGAGAGGTGGAAATAGGATTATTGTCTCCTGATTCGGTTCTTGTTGCTCTGTGTGGTTATGGGCCGTTCGCTGTTCAGAGTTTCCTGGGTTTTGACAGGTGGCATCATGTCTTCTCTCCTTACTGAGACTGTGGAAGATGGTCAGAAGATATCAGACTTTCTTAGGTTTTTAATCTGCGTAACAGAAAGGTATGGTAAAGAGGACTGGGAGTGGCTGTATTCATAATTAATGTGTTTCAGTAATGTGAGGGATATTAGAATAGACACTAGAAAGATGCTGCTCTTACATAATTGAGACATAAAAGCAATGGATAGGGCATGACCAGTGGATAAATCTGGCATGAAGAAAAATGAAGTGGCACTGCAGTGTGCTGTACCCATGTCTTTATACTACTGAAGAAATTATTCTGTATAGGTATTTCTTTTTAAAATTCAAAATATTTACCACTTTCCAAATCAGCCAGCCAGCTCTGGCTTCAGCAGTGAGTGTAAGAATTCAGAAAAGAAAAAGCTTTACTGAAAGACTGGTGTTATTCTGCATGTGTGTGTTTCTTTACACGCTCTTTTAGTTTTGTAGTAGATAAACAGTGATGACTAGTAAAATCCTTAATAATGTAATATCTTCCAGAAGTGAGGGGGATATAGCGAAACTATTTTGGACGTGTCTTTTCTGTCCAAATATTTTTCTGGCCAAATCTTTTTCTTCTGCTGTTCAGCACTTCTTTGCCAGCAGTGAGTCCTGGGTTGTTGGTATTGGTTTGTTTTTTTTTCCTTTTGCATTCCATTTGGGGTTTTTTTTTTTTTAGTGTTGGTGTTGGTTTTGGTTTGTTTTGTTTACATGTGTATTAGAAATCTGTCATTAATAAGCTATGCAGAGCAGTTAATCAAAATAAGTATTTGGGATCGGGCTTCCTCTTTGGAAGAGGCTTGCAGCACGCTTGATGCGTTGCGACAAACTCTTCAGTCAGCACAGATTATACTAACTTTGAACCCCAATCATGAGGTAAAAGTTTGAGAGATCTTCATATAAGTGCTAAATTTACAAGGGTGGCTTCATTGTTTTGCTGCTGATTATGGACATGACTGTGCCTCTTAGTTTGTCTGCAAGAGTGATAGAAGAACATATTATGTAGAGATAGAAAATAGGTCTTTCTCCAGATCTGAAGTAATTTTTTTGCCATAAAGGTCATTAGAAAGAGGAAAGTTAAGGCGTAAAAACTTATTCTAATATCTCTTTTATAATACAGACATTGGCCAGTTCATGTCAGTTTTGATAATACATTAAATAATATTTGTGTTTGCATTGCTTATGTTTAGATAGCAGCACTCTAAAAATGCTAAGAACTGTGTTAAAACAAATGTGAGAACTATGCTAAAACCAATGTCAGAACTTTGTGCATTTTTATTTGCAATGGGCAAAATACCTGTATTTCACAACAGTTAACAGGCAAAACAAAGGAGTCATTACGAAACAATGCTTGAAAAAGCTCTTATTGAGAAGCTTTAGTCACAATTAACTTGTTGAAATGATAAATCTTACTTCAAATGGTAGCAAAGGAAAAGTGGACCAGGCTCTTGCAGTCATTTGCAACTGTTAAAGGCTACTTGAAAGTATAGGACAACTCTTTATTGGATCCCTTCGGCTGTAAGGATAATTATTGTTCTTTTTGACTAGCTGCTGCATCTATGTGCAGCTTTTGAGAATGCACTAAATAAAAGGTGACATCAGACAATATGCTGAAGGTACCTGTCAAGGCAGAGTTTGAAGCCAGTCCTTGTGTGAGTGTTCCTTGAGTCTAAGCTGAATTTCCATATGGAAATAAAATATATAAGAACGAACTCTCTGGACATATCCAGTGGTTTTCCAGTGTTTCATCCAGATAGTTTTTCTGGACAAAATCTTTTTTTTTTTTTTTTTTTTTCCAATATTGTCAATACTTAGCAAGCAATTGGAAAAACTGAACTGACTCTTAGCTGTTTCACCTTGTTGCTGTGTGGCACTTAAAGTTAGCAGTAGACTGGTTAGACTTGTCAGTTTGCACAGTCATGAAAGTCATATTGCATCAGCTCAAATTTGAAAGTTTATCTTTTATGGTTAGAACAGTTCTTAAAAAACCCAAAAAGCAACAGACCTATGTTTGCTAGAAATTATTACGCAGTGATGAGTATTACTTCTGTAGAGATAAAAGACTTATTTGCTTATTGGAAGTTTTCTTCTGTGCTTCTGGTACATAGGATTCAAATCGTGGATATTGTTGTTTAAGTTACTTTATTAACATAAATTTTACTGGTGGCACTTTTGATATTTCTCTGTTGTATTCAGTATTATCCTACTTAATGTCCTGATTTTAGGCAATTTCCTTCAGTAATGGTACTACTTTTTGAGATGGAAGATACTATTCTACGACTGTCCAAATTGCTTTCCTAACTAATATTTTCTCCTTTTTGTTTTGACATTAGTTGAAAAATGTATATAGCCACTGCTTGACATTCCTTTCTTCTGATTCCAGTTTAGACCCAGTCAATTCTGCTTCTTCTTGTTATATATACAGCATATTGAAATAATGTTGGGTATTTTATTTTACTTAGTTGCTTTCGGTCTTGTTCTCTACTGAATTTTGTGACCAGCCCTCAATTAGTTTTGCTTCTACATATCTCTTTTTTTTTTTTTTTTTTAAATGAAGTAGTACACCACAATATTTTCTCTCCCTTTTTTTTTTATGTGAAATTTCTGTATAAGCCCTATTCTCTTTGTTCGTGGGCAGTCTGTGTTCACTTGGTCCAGAGCAGTACTTGCCAACAGTGTTGCTTCTTTCTCTGGATCTGTCATGTTCCTTTTTTTCCCCTTAATTTTTACTGTTACTATCCGTGTAAGGCTTGTGGTATGCTTAGAGCATCACCACCACTATCTACAGAATGGGGAAGTCACTGTTACTACTCAACCAATGTGATAATCTAACAACTGTATGTTTTAAGTCAAGTCCAAGCCCTGTTCCTTGTTTTTTGGAACTTGGCCATATCGATGCCTTTGATCGTGAGAGGGGATGTCTAACAAACACTGGTATGCTGCTTGTCTCCCAGCTGCAGAACTGGTGAGGATTGGAGAGAAAATAGAATCTAAAGAATTCAAGAACCCCAGATATCTTGTGTAACAAAAGACAAAACATTGATACAGAGAGCTGAAGAAAATTAAGTTATATGGGGAAAGCCAAAGAAAGATCCTAAGCATTAATATTGTGAAGGCAGGAAATGTATTTTGGGAGGGGTAGGAGGAAGACGTAGTTGAAGATCACTTTATTTTGGAAGAGTTTCCTTACTTCCTTTCACTACCCTTCTCTATTTTGACATGTTTCAATCCTCTTCATCTTAGAAGTGTATGGGAAGCTATTACTATTTTGTTATCCTTTTGCTACTCCAAGAGGGATGGGAACTTTGAATTCAGAGACTGCAATCTGTTGCTAGTGGCTTTGGAGGGAGTATATTGAAAGCTGTGAGGAAACAGGACACTTTGTTCTTACTAACATGGTTCAGTTCTAAAGCAACAGAACTGGGAGAAAGGATTGTTTTTGAAGTGATGAAAGCAAACAAAGGAAAGCTGAGACCAGGTTTTGAAAGCTAAATTCTGTAAATAAGCATTGCCCAAAATGGGGTGTGTGTGTATGCAGATAAACTTCAGGTTGGTTGTTACACAGCTTTGTTATACAACTTGAATTAATATTTACTATACAGAAAGTTTCTCCTAACATAAGATGGGTTAAAAGAGCATGTGTAACTTTCTGTGTAAAATTGTAACTTTTCTTTTTTGCCTGGTTCAGTGGTTGAATACAAACATTAGATTTGGTTTTCTTACTACCTTTTCAGAACCTTAGAGAAATAGTATTCATACTGGGGTGTTTTAATACAGGTAAAAAACTACCAGTTTGATTGAAATAGTTCTCTCCTACATTTGTTGTTCTCATCAGAGAAGGAATCTTAAATCATTCGTAGATTTTGTGATACACTTGTCATGAACTTGTCTGCTATTGTTGCTCACAAAAAATACGTATTTGAAAGGTTATCAAGATATTCCTGAAGTAGATGTGTAACACTGGTGCACTTTTTCTTTCAACAGTGAGCCTCAGTTTACTCTCAGTGATTAAGCCACTCATGTAGCCCTTTGGCTAAAGCACTCCTCCCTCCTTCATTTTGCAAGAAAATTTAAAATGTCAGATAGGCATGTCCTTTGGATATCAGAATTGAATAGTAATTCCAGCCAGGCTCAATGTGTGCAACCTTTCTCCTTTGGTAAAAGGAACCTTCAAACATTCAGTCTTGCAACACTGGACCGTAGTTGGAGAAACAGGAAGCAAGCACTTAAGCTCTGTCCCAGATCTTCATTGCTCCTTCTGTCTGTGGCCTCTTCCTTTTTTTCAGCTGCTTGCTTACTTTTGGCTTCCAAGACAGAAATTAACTGCATGCTGTTCTCCTAAGAGTCGAGTCATTTATCGGCTTCTCCTTTGCCAAATCATCTGTAATGGAATCCACTACATTTTCTTCTGCCTGAGGCCGTTTATTGCATTGTCCACTTGCTTTTGCTTTTCTGGCTCAGTCCTCTTGATTCCTTATTCTGTCCATTTTCTACACTGTCTACACTTAATTGTAGCTGTTAGAAACATCTTCTGTAGGGCTCTGAGTTCAAAGTGCCCTAGGCCTTGGTACAGTGTTGTTCCTGTAAGTTGCCTGTATTCACCTATAACCATACTGCTTGCAAACTTTACCTGTCGGGTGGCGTGCAGGTTCAGGGAGCCCTTTTAACAGGAGCTCTAGTATACCTGAAGGGATGGACTGTGTTGGTTTTCATTACAAAACCAGTTAGGATAACTGGAGCTTTCGGGACCTCTCTATATTCCTTGTGTATTGTGAAGAGTGGTGCTCTGATGGTGAGTTACTTTAGGTTTGTCCCAAGGTGTGCTGGCATGGTTGACCAGATCTTGTAACTATTAAAAGTATCGTAGCTGAGCAGCTGTTGGGTGCCTGTCATGGCATTGTTTGTGTAGTTAACAAAGATATATTTCCTAAAGGACATTGTGTTTTGTAGTTGCCGGTCTCTGGGGAAAACTAGAAAATCCTTTCTTTTGGGGAAAAGAAAAAAATTTAAACTGAACAAAACAGAGAAAACCCCACAAAACCCCCAAAAACCTCAATTGGATCTGCAGCTTCTCTTTTTTTTTTTTTTTTTTTTTTTTTTTAAAAAAAGAAAAGTCTTATTTTGTTCTCAAAAGTTAGAAACGTCTGGTAGCAGGGCTGTATTGCATGGTACCAAAGCAAAACTGACTGGGACCCTCAAATGTAGAAGCTCTGTTTTCTTATTTAAATTAGCTTTCTGAAAAGCAAATACGTGACTAGTAGAGATTCATTATGCTTTCTCTTACTGTTTGTAGTTAATTTTATTAATAAACATTTGTATTATCATACTGCACTTGACAGCTGGCTTTCTGTGCATACCTTCAGAGAGCTGTGGCATTCTGTTGCTGTGCTCTGGTCACAGGTGAGTGTCTGCAGCTTCTGAGCCATGTGATGTGCAGGCTTTTTAAGTGTCACTCCAGTATGAAACTGGCTTTGAGGTATTAAAACTGAATTTTAGTTCTGGGGTGGGGTGACCCTTTGAGGCTGATCATACTGATGACGCCAAGTTGCCTTGTGATTCCCTTGCACCTCTAGTGTAGCCCTGTTCTATAGCAGAACTCTCCCTTGGTCTCTTCTCTGCCTCACTGGTCTCCAAGCACACAGTATGTGTCCTTTACTGTCTACAGTATGCTTGGACCATGTGAGGTCCAGTTATTAATAAAAGCTGTGTTCATTCCTGGCATCGACATTGGGCTCAGAAATCCCCTGAACTGAAAATACAGGAGAATGTTCAGGGAAAGTACCATTTAGGCTTGTCTGGTTCTTACTCTTCTTCAGCTGTCCATTAATCCTGCTGTTGGAATGGACAAATGGATTGCTGGAGCCTTGGCCTGGATAAGAATAACCCCTGCATCCACTAGCAGTGGGAGTAGCAGGCCCTGCACCTCTGGTTGGACTGTCTTAACATTGCCCCTCTTCCTCATCATTGCCTCGCTTGCTTTGCAGCAGCAAAAGGGAGTGGAGGGGAATGGTTGGACAGTAGTCTGGGGTTGCGGAAGAGAATGAACTCTCTAAATACGAAGGTAGATGATGATGTGTGCGTGTGTATGTGGAGGCATCCTAATCTTTTGTCTCTTGATTCTCTTGAATTTTCTACTACTGCAAAGACTTTGTTGTCTGAAGAAATTTTGGAGGTGTGAAAATTAGATTTCGCTATCTCAGTGTTGAAGTTTTTGTCTGATTCTTTAAATTTTTTTTTTGTTAGGGTATGGAAACATTGAAGACTATATGGCTTTTCTGTTTTACACATGTTCTTGTATTTAGCTGTAGGGAAGTTGGTCTTTCTCCCCCCAAGGGAGTTTCCTGTGTATATGGAAAAAATACAAAACAGAAGTGAAAAATACCTCAGGCTTCCAAACCTCCCGCTCACATTTCAGTTCTCCCACTACCCTTCTCGTCATAGAAACAGTCCAGCAGTTCTTCCTCTGTCCCCACAGCAATACCATCTATTTAAAGAGCTAGACACCATCATAGCTAATGTGGTAGGTAACTTGGCACAAAAATTGTTAGAACAACCTGTGAACCACTGAGAAAATAAATTTAAAAAAAAAAAAAGTTACACAGTGAAATACTTTTCTGGTGTTTATCTTTGAATTGCCAGAATGTTTTATTAGGCTTTCTTCAGGCTAGTAAACATAACATAATTTGATACCTGTTCCAAGAGGTTTATAGTCATAAATTTAGTATGAAACTCGTGGGTTTTTTTGTTTAAAAATCCACTTAAGGCGGGGGCCCTATGATTGTCTGTAACTCAACAGTTAAGTTGCATTTCATAATTTATTATTGTCATTAGAAATTCTGGAGACCCTCTGCTTACAATCTGACTGTAGAGCAAACAGTTGGTTTCTATATTTCTTACGCCTGGGTGAACAGCACGTAGGTAACAAATTGAAAAGACTTGTAAGATGAAATGCTGGTATTGTTCTATACGTGTGAATGCTGTTTTGATAGTATGTAAACTTGCCCATAACCATATAAGATAATCTAAGCGCTTTAAAATTGGCATTCTGAATTTTCTGCATTTTAGACTGCATTTTGCATATGCTACTGTCAAGTAACAGGGTTTTTTTTGGTCCCCAAGCTGTCCTATAAGCACCAGGACTAAAGAACTTGTGTTTCCTATACATTTGTGCCCTGTATGGTGAGGAAAGTTTGCAGGACAATACCATGAGCTCCTTCATCCCTAATGGGCACAGTGTAGCTGTAGTATAGCTAAGGCATATGCTTACTATCTATCCAAATGGCATATGCAAAGTGACCAGCTGTGAAACAGTATGTCATTTCCAAATTCTGCTTGGTTTTTTCAGTGACATTGGTATTTTGGAAATGTCTGTCCAGCCTCCAGTTTTCATAAAACTCATAGCAACTTAATTGTCTTTAAAAACTCTTTTCTTATTTTTAAACTTAGTTAGAACTGATTTATGGGTTCCAAAGTTATTGCAAGAATGGCTAATCAGTTTTATAGCATAAGCTTCATTTTTTAGTAAACTGGGAAACTAAAGCAATGAGGGAGTATTAGCTGTTAGTAGAATACTAAGTCTGCTCTGTGGACGCATTAGTGTGTCCGTATTTTCCAGAGCGCATTAATGCCTTGGAAGAAAAGATACCATCTCTCTAAAATGCTGAGTTCTAAGCTGTAACTTTTAATATAGGTCATCCCCTGATTTTCTTTAGGATAAGACTTTTTTTGTTCATTTATCTTGGCTGCACAGGCATCTGCATGTTCAGCTTATCTGTCTGATTGCTGAACCTTAATGATCGCATTTGTGATTTTCCCATTTTTCTTGGAGAGCTCAGTCTGCCCTGTTGAAAGCAGCAGTAGGCAGGAATTGTGGGAAGGAAATCTCCCTATCGATTACTGTGTTCCACGTACTATGCACTCAGCAGTCCTGTGTTGGCAATCATTTTTAAACAGGTTGAGATACGAGTGAGACGGTGGTAGCTGCTAACTGAAATGACTTCTTAAAATTTGGTTCTTTAGTACTTCAAAACAGTTTTGACAATTTACTTTCCCTTCTGGCCTGAATGTACTTGAAAGGATGAGACAATGTTTTGAAAAGAGGTTGGGTTCAGAGCTCAGCAGTTGGGAGTCTTCGCAACGCTGCTTAGGCACGCTTATCATGCAGTAAAATCCTTACACAAAAATTTGTGCCAGCCCAGGCATTATTCTGGGATACAAGTGTTGTAGCAGTCACAGGTTCAAGATCATGCAGAAGTTAAGTGCTGTTGGGTAAAACTTTCTCTTAAAATACTAGTTCCTTAAACACTGAGAATACCTAGGTCAAGTAAAATTTGTCTCGGAAACATTCTTGTTTTCAAGTTGGCTTCATAGTTTATAGTGTACCTCATTAAGATGCAGGGAGAAGTTTTACCAGTAATTTGCATCTGTGTGGAGTTTAAACTTGACAAACCTGAAAAGCAAGCCTACTTGAATTAAGTATGAATCACACGATTTCCATTTAAAAAAATGGACAATAATAACTGCTTTGCATTTGTGCTCTGCAGATTTTATTTTTCTTATGAAAAATGCCCCATGACAGCTATTTGGGCACAATAGGAGCATGTGTAACTACGTAAGAGAACTGTAATATTATAATACCAGTTAGCCTGCTGACATCCCAGACACGTAATCTAATCTTTTCGTATGGTTGTTGTAAATGTACTATGATAAGGTGTGGTGAAAGTGTATTTTTGGAGTGTCTGTTTAATTATCTTGTTCAGGGATCATTGACCCATTTACCACAACAGTTATTAAAAGTATTATTGTATTTGACGATAGGCATTGTGGAGATAATATTTCTCTAGCAATTTGTTTCTAAATATTTGAGTTTTGCAATTAAAAATAGCAGTAATTGAAATGAACTTCTAGTTTATATCATTTAAACAAAAATATACTCATACATACCCTCTTTTTGTCTTTCAGTAGTCAAGTATTTCTTAAATGGGAATCTGGATTTCTCCGTCTTTCCTGTGTGGGAATGCTCTATTAATTATTGCAGGGGCTGTAGCTGAAGTATAAATTAATCTCTTAGAAACATAGAAATAACTTACTTATGAATCAATTCAAGAACAACAACAACAAAAAATCCAAAGCTTTAAAATAATTTAAAACATGCATGTTTTTATTAAAACACAGGTTTGTAAACTGCAGAGGGAATATCACCAAAAGTTTTGCTGGCTAGTTATGTGACTTTAAAGGTTTAAGAATAATTTGCTTATATAAAATGTTCCCCAGTTGGAGACTGTTGGCACAACCACAGCGAAAAAGATTGAGGATGAAGAATGGCCTCCAAATGATTTAGCTGTCCTAGAAAGTTGAAAAAGTGCCTTCTAATTCTCCCTCTTTTCTGGGATGTGTGTTTATTGCTGCTGTTTTTATATTCATGGGATGATGTATTCATAAGCTTAATTACGAAACAATATACTTGAGATTGATTAATTCTAGGATACTGACAGCTCATTTTGCAACTGCGCCCAGTTAATGTTAGTGTAACCACATAATTCCTGGGTGATGCAATAAGAAAACATCTGAAATCTAGGAAAACCTGTAATTTTGTAAAACAGGTTGGTGCCAAATACGTCTTTGTTAAAAAGTGTATGTATTCACAGGTTCTGTGTTGTCATTTTAATCTACTGAAGAGATGAATTTTGTTTGCCAATTTGGAAATTACTGTGTGCATGGAAACCTGCTTATGAGCTGATAACCTGTTCTCTACTTACATGCTGATACCATTTGTGAATTGGTTTACAAGTCTAGAATCAGTGGATGAGACATAGTTGTATAGAAGTAAGCTTATATAACTCTAGCAGAAGGAGCTGCTTCCATTTTGCATTTTGAAGGATTACAGCAGTATGCAAGTTGGAGGAAGGAAGGGAATGAAAGGAGAGGGTACAGACTGTAATAATACTGTGTTTCAAAAAAAAAAAAAAAAACCCAAACAAAAAACCAAAAAGGAATATTCTAAAATATAAAAAGTTGACTCAACTGACTGAGTTGCTGGGGGAAGGAGATGATAGGGAATCATCCCCATTTCCTAAAGGTGGTGTTTAGAAGTAGAAAAATATACTAGAGTTTTAAAAATGGCTTTTGAAAGTTTTGCTTTGGTGGGCTAAGCACTGTATATACTATTGCTGTCAGAGCTTACAGTTCGTAAAAAAAGATCAGTAAAGGGAATGTATGAATTTTTGTTTTTAATTACATTATTTAAAGTACAACTAAGTGGGTCTAAACTGAAGCTATGGAGGCACCAGATTTCTAAAAGTGCACTGCTGCTGAAGTGGGAGGTCACATTCTCCTCTGAGTGTTTCTGGTGATTGCGTTGTGGTGGTGCTGGCACTCACCGGGTTCGTGACTGAATCAATAAAATTCGCTTCCCTTCCTTCCTTTCACTCCCCTCCTCCCCCAAAAGATAGTTTTTGTTCTGGGTTACTGATTTGAATCAATCTGTAGAAAGGTGTGACAAGTGCTGGAGTTTGGTGTGTAAGGGTGGGTAAGTGTAGGGTGGGAAGCTGGCAGGCACGACCTGTGTTTGGTGGTGACAAATCAGCTCAGCTGCCTGTGAAGCCACAGTCCAACTGTGAACTGGAGCAGCTGGGACGCAGACGTGTTTGCTTATCCTGACCTAGCAGAGAGGTGGGAGAGGCATTTGAGACAGTGGTGACTTAAACTGCCATGGCAAGACTTGTCAGAGTTGGTCTGCTTAAACCTTAGAGATGTTAGTATACTTAGCTGTCATTTTGCATTAAGTTCTGACTGCATTTGGGGTGACAGTCTTATAACTACCCTAGGCTAAATTTTGACTAAGGATGTTAGTCTGCTGGTAAGGTCTCTTAATTATGCTTAGGACTTGTTTTTTGCAAGTCACTTTCCTTAAACAAAAGGAAAGAATTGACTCGGGTCATTAAAGATTAGAATAGTAGAGTGCATACACTTCTTTAACTTTCTAGGTTACAGAATTCTTTTGTGTTTTATTTTCTCACATGTAATTCTTTTCCATGAGAGTTAGGGCTTGCTAGAATGTAAGAGAAAACAAGCTTAGCTGCTCCTGTGTGATCTTTTTTGGCTTCTGTTAAAGTTGAATTTGCTGAGGTGACAGAACAGCTTTCTGCAATCAAAACCACTGATTTCCCTGTGTCTCCTGCTTCCCAGTGTATTAGTGATGTGACAGATTGATGGGCTGAGTTGGCTCCCTCTGAAGGTCTGAGCTCTGCAGCTGGTGCTGGTTGAGGAGCTTGGAGCAGGGCAGTAAGCACCTTAGAGGCAGATTAATTAGTACAGTCTCCTTGTTTTTCTGCTGATAGGAAGGAGTCGCTGTAGTAATGAATCGCCTTTGTTTATGTGGGTATAGAGTAAGGAAAAGCACATGGAAGAGGAATTAACCTATTACTTTAATAGAGCATTGGCTAGAAGTTTTGAGCTGACCAGTGATTGTCCCTGTCAAGAACCTGTTACCTCTTTAAGAGGTGTTCAAAAGAAATACATATATGACTTTATGGTTAGTGAGGTTAGGCTGGCTTTTTAAGAATCTTCCTCCTTTGCAAGTTTAGTATGGTTCTTTACCACTTCCTTGCAAAATCATTCACAAATTCTGCTTGTATTACGTATTTTTGGCATTACAGTGAACAGTGGCAATTCAAAGAAAACCATGAACCTTAAGTTTTTGTGCTTCTTCTTTATTCACTTTTTTTTAAGTTGCCTTCTGCACAGAAGATGAATGCTTATCTTCCAGTTAAGAATGGAAGGTATATTTAAAGAAAGGAAACTGTTTTCTGAACACTGCAGACATTCAGTCATTGAAAGCAAGGTTGAGCAAATCCTCAGATACTATACTATTAGTGGAAGATTCCTATATGTGCAGGCAAGTGGTCTAAAAAGTCTCATCTTGTGTCTAATTTCTGACTTGTCAAGTAATCAGGCAGCAGAAGCAATAATCGGTCGGTTTGTTAAAGTTGATTCCTCATGCATCTAAAAAAATCCTTCTTCAGACTAAATCTTATTTGCAATTATGGGCAGATGGTAACTGTAAAAAGCACTGCTTTATTAGTCAAGTAGCTCTGTTCTTACCATATTTAGAAATTTAATTTCTTAAAAGAAAAGGTAGCTGCTTGTTTAAAGGCTCACTGGTACTTAAATTGTGGTTTAGTAGGGGACATAGGACATTTTCTTAGGAAATAAAAGTCAAGTTCACTTGCAAAATATCTATTCACAGATGATGTGCAAGGTGAGATCCAGGGGGAAATTTACTGTGCTAGATGGACAAGAAGAATCCTAATAACTGTACACTGAGTAAAGTAGTTGTCACTGAAAGCTGTGAATGTGGGACATTACACGTGGAAGGATGCTTCAGAGTATTTTTATGTATTAGCAGTTTACCATTATTTTAGTAGACAATTTTGTGATGTGCAGTTGTTTTCCTTTTTCCTAGCAGTCATTCTTTTTTGGTTTGCATGGATGAAGATAAAGCTAATGAGCCTTATATTGCACATTCCCTATGCAGTTACAATAGCTGAGCCAAATTATATTGTGTTTTAGGGACTGAGATTCTGTTGGCATGCTGATTTTTCAAGCTGATAACTCGTTCAGTTGCTAAGGTAAGTGTGCAAATCTGCAGCTTCCACTGAACATTTGAGCCAACGTTATTAGGGAGTCCATCAAAAAGAAATAATAGCATGTGAATATAAAGGAATCCTAACAAATGGAGAAATTTTTGATGATGTTTCTCACATTCTACACCATTCTAACATTTTAATGGCATGCTTTAAGTTGATAATATCGAAGTTCTTTAGTATATTTGAGATCTTTGGGCTACCGTAGCTTCTTGCAGCAGGTACCTACAGCAAAAAGCAAAAGCAGGGAAAATGCATTTCCAGATACACGTTTAGGCATTTTCTTGTTCTTAAAGAGATGTGATTACTGATTTTCTTGCCTTATTTAGTGTGGCAGAGTTGTGCGAGTTCTGTCTGGATTAAAATTATGTCCATTTTGGACTAGACCTTGGATTTTTAGAATCATGTACCAATATAGTGGTTTACTGGATAAAGTTTTTTCCAAATGTAGGGAGACTAGCATAAAGAAGTGAATTTGTTTACTTCTGTAAGTTGTTTTAAAGTGAGCCTATCCACTGATACGGTGCAAGCTGTATTTAAATTGCAGTTGTGGTTCTATGATTTTCTTTTTATGGGGATTGGAAAAGAGAGAGGACAATAATGAAAGCAACGTGGGAGGATGAAAGCAGGTCAGAAAAGGGAGAGGGAGTTTCTAATTGAACCAGTGACTTCCAGTGAGAGGGCGTGACTAAATGAAGCAGAGCTTTTTCTATTGTATTTATGTCAGTATTATTTGATATAGTGCCAAAAGTGTATACAGTGCTGTACAGTAGAAGACTTGTTTCAAACACGTAACATGTTCCCTGTGCTGGAGAACTTAAATTCTTTAAGTATAGGCTGGAGCAGTACAGGATCATGCAGTACAAAGATGTGATAGTGCATGGTTGGTGGCATTCACCCTGGAGCAGGTGGGTCTTCTTTTTTTCTTCCCCCCCCTCCCTTTTTTTTCTTCCCCCCCCTCCCCCCCCCCGCCCCCTTTGAAGAGAGGGGGTGTTTTGTGTATCGATCAAAAACTTTCCGTTTTTGTGGTTTCAGGGGCTGCTGTGCCCCCTACTTCCAAAGAGCCACAGTGCAGTTGGACCACCCATCATTTACTCTTTAGAGGGGAGAAAAGGACTTTAGGAGTAGGAGAAACGCTAGCATTGTTCATGTCCCTTATATTCTCGATTGGTGAGATTTTAATTAATTTTATCTCCTTTTGTAGGATGGCTAAGAAAGAGGGTATATTGGGTCAGTAGTATTTCAAAACAGATTGGCTGATGTTGGCTCTTTGTACATTATGTGTGGATATAAAAACTGTATTTATTTTTTAAAATGGGTTAGCTTTTAGTTCAACTCCTAATATTCAGGACAAAGTCTTTATAGCAATATTTATTACAGTAGACACCCTAATGAGAATCAGGGCCTGAGTGCCGTTGGGAGGCAAAAGTGAGAGTGAGTTGATGACTGCATGTGACTCTGTTAGTGCATGTGTTCATCCTGAATGGTGAACCAGCCTGCAGTGTGATGGGTGATCTGGAAACTGTCACTTTGCTGACTTCATCAGCTCTAGAGGATCGCGCTTATGAACGCAGTTGCACCTGGAGGGAGCAACAGGGGAGATAGGTGTCATTTCTTCAGCAGCTTCTGTACCTCGGGTGTGTGATATTATAGAAAGAATAAGAGCCTCTGAAATGCATCATTTATCTGTGTATTTAGTTGCATATGTTGCATTACATAAACCTAAGTATGTTCATAGCAACAACAAAAAAAAAAAACCAAAAACCAACCCAAACCATTCCTAAGATACATATATCACTGCAAAGTAATGGATCTGCATAATCTTCAGTGTCTTCTGCACCTTTCATAGAACTGAGTAATGGCCAGAGTGGTATTTTTATTGAGGAAGTAGCACAGCAACATTTTCTGTGGTTCTGCTAAGTGAAAGGAAATAGTAGAAGACCATAAAATGTTTAGGGTATGAGTAGTCTAAGGATTTAAAAACTCTTTTCTCTAAGATGCTATGCAGTTAAAGCTACAGTAGTTAGGGACGCTCACAGTGTAGGCTGGGTCATATTAGGCTGTATGGCATTAAATTATAGACTGGTGGAGGGCAAAGAAAAAATACGTGCAGGACATGGAGGTGGGTAGCCTAAGAAAAGTAAATCTGCTCAGAACTTTGTGAAGAATTAAGGTTGTGTGGAATCGTAGGCTGTGGATATAGAGCGGCTGAGAGAAGAATTACTTCATCACCTGCTCTTTCTTTTGACAATGTAAGTTTGTTTATTTTAGTTCTTTCCTTTCCTTTTGTGTTTACAGTATGGTGTTTGTTTAGCACTGGATGTTACTGGTAGTACAACTGTCTCTGTTTCCCTTAATGATCAGACCTGTGGATATTGAACCCATTTTTGTTTTGGAGAAGATAAAATTTTCCTTCTGAAGGTCTTTGTTTTAGCCATTTATATGGCTCATTTATTCAGTATCCTTACCCATGGAAAAGATAAATGTGAAATGCTCTAGTTGAGCATAAGCAATATTAATTGCTTGTGTTTACTTCCATCTTAATTCATATATCCAGTTATATGTCTTTTGCATTAATCTCTTAGAAATTGTGTCTTTTAGGTGTTTTGGTTTTTTCATCATGTGTTAAACCTGTAGAACATCACGTTTTTGAGCTGTGCATTTTTACCATTGGCAAATTATAACAGTGCCCTAATTTCAGCTTCATTTAAAAAATAAAGGATATCAGTGTGGAATAAGGTGCACTTACAGAAATCAAATGCATCAGTTATCTCCAACAGCAAACAAATACTAAAAGTGATGTGAATCAACAGCTACATTTAATGTGTATTTCACAGACCAATCATAGCAGAAACCACTGTATGAAATTTTGTGGTCTTTTTTATATGCCAGCTAATGCTGGATCATAAATGGCCATTTTTTAATACGCAGGAATTCTCTTTGTGTCTGTGAAACCACCAGATGGGATAATGTTTCCTGGTGATAGATGATCTTTTCCCTTGGGAGTTGTGTTCTAAAATGTTTGTAAGAGAATATGGTTGTGTAGGTGAATGCACAGAAATATTTTCAGTATTTGCATCTTGTATTTGCACAGAAATCTGTGCACAGGAAAATATACTTACATTAACAGAAAATTCCTGTGTTTTAAAATGTGCATCTGCTGCTCTGCTTTTACTGTTGATGTAAGATGTTGTTCTAAATGTAGAAATCTGCAAAAACAAAAGAAGGCTGATATGGAGTAGCTGAGTCTTACCATGCAGGTTGTAGTATGCTGCCTAACCTGTATGAAATGTTTTTAACAAATGGAAGATTAAGGGATAGCTCCTGAGAGCTATTCAGTGTGTCCTGTACATGGGGACTGTTGTATATATGTTGACTTTGATAATTTTAAGCATGTTTAAAGTCCCTGAGTATGAACTTTCCTCAGTGCTTCTTCAGTTCCCCACTAATTTGTCTGTGGTAAGCAAATTGAAGCTGGAAATGGGTAGAGGATAGAGGATTAAAAGCAAGAGAGAAAATAGAGTCCCAGCATGCTACGTGAATCCCTCTTTCAGCTTTTCTCAGATGATGTCTCTGTTAACAGCTGAAAAGGAATACTTTTATATTAATCCTCAAACATTAAATATAAAACTAGAAAACCTGGTATTTCACTTTCCTAGATCTTAGATAACCTCAGTAGGCAAACCTAGTGAGCTCACATACTGGCGAGCTTCTAGTACACCACATTTAATAGGTTTGTGATAACTGATCACATAGCAACTTGAAATTAATTCTTTGAAAAAGTATTTTTGTTTCTTATGGTAGAAGCAATAGGCCCTGTTATGATGAGGGTCATCTTGTGCTAAAGGTTGAATGTACGTTTGAATGACTTTGTAGCTTTCCAGATATGGAGCAGCTGTTTTAAAGTTGAGGGAGAATGATTAAAAAATACCTGTAGGTGACTTGTCTTATTTTAATTCCTTTCTTTAAAAAGCTTTTGTCTCACTGTCTGACCTGAACTCTTCACATTCTTTCACAAGTTTCATGGCTATTTCAAAGGTCTCGGAGAAGGTTGCATCTGACAGTTGACTGTGTTTTTAGAACTGGGATTAAGCAAAGCACAGAGGTTTCTTTTGCTACACTCCTAATTACAGTGTATCTATTGAAATGGCAGTATTTCTTCCTCCCTAATCCTGTCACTCTTAACGACTTTTGGGATACCAGCTATTTGGTAGATATTAGAAATGTTGGAACTTCAGCCTCTCACCAAACTTCATTGTCACTTCATATTGTTGGACAGCAGAGACTGGAATTCTTATGTTCTTTCTGAATTGCATAGTGTATTCTGAAACTTCTCGAGAGGTTGTATAAAAATCTGAAATTCTTTTCATTAGAATCCTCCTGTTTCAAGCATTGTTTCCCTCAGTCCTCCTCTGAGGAAGTAAAAACTTTCTTTAGTCACTCTATTCTGTATTTAATTTAGTATTCTTAATCATCTCTATCCACTAGTAAGCCTATGTGAAGCACGCTGTATTTGTCTCAAAACCTATTTATTTGACAACTTTGTTTATGGCAAGTGGGACTTGCCACTCGGTCAGTCTCTGGGTCTTATACTGCCCTGGATTAGTGATTGCCATCTCTTATATCTGACAATGTTGAGAGGTTTGTGCTTCAGGAGAAGGAGCAGGAATGATTGCAGTGAACAATTATGGGGTAACTTCCTTCCAGGGAAGCTTCCTTCTGAGTACTTGTCTGGGCATTGTTTCCAGGATCCATACTGAGGTGTTACAGTCATCTCTTGTAGCTTATCAAAGAGTTCCTTTAATGTGTTCTGCAGCAAGTACTCTGATATGTGCCATCATGTAACTGGACTAACAAAGAATGGGTTTTGCTATTCAGGAGAAACGTTAGGCCCTTGCTAGCTCAGTCAAAAGCACCAGCAAGTGTGAGGTCCAGTTGGAAAAGATTCGACAGTCGGACGTTTGGGAGTGAAACTTTTCCAATGAACAGGCACTCTGTGCCTTTTCAAAATCCAGCACTTGTTTCCCATGTAGAAAACATCCGTTTTTCTTCAGTTTTCTCATTGTACTGGGTCTGGCTGGGATGGAGTTGATTTTCTTCATAGCAGCTGGTATGGTGCTGTGTTCTTTGTGACCAAAACAGTGTTAACACACTGATGTTTTAGCTCTTGCTCAACAGTGTTTGCACAGCATCGAGGCCTTCTCTGTTACTCACTCTGTCCCGTGTCCGTCCCCCAACAGTGATTGGGGGGGTGCATAAGACATTGGGAGGGGACACAGCCAGGCAGCTGACCCACACTAACCAAAGAGATATTCCAGGCCGTATAATGTCATGCTCAGCAATAAAATGGAGAGGGAGGGGGGTTTAGAGAGGTTACCCAGCTTTTGCTTGGGAACTGGCTGGGCATTGGTCTACCTGTGGGAGGTGGTGAGTGATTGGCATGTTTTGTTTTGTTTCTGTTGTCTTCCACTTCTCCTTTGTTTGTTAAACAAATTTTACCTCAACTTACAAGTTTTCTTGCTTTTTACTCATGCTTTTCTCTTCACCCATCTGATGGTGGCGGGGGAGTAAGTGGCTGTGTGCTGCCTACCGGGCTTAGCTGCCAACACCCATGATGATCTCTCCGTGCCTTGTGTAAGGGAAAAAGAAAGTAGAGCGAGCTCAACTCAGATCTCAGCACATGGATATCTGCTATAATATATGACGAGTATTTTGCTTTTATTTTCAATGTTGAAATTTTTAAGACACCATGAAAACTTCTGTCACAAAAAGTTAACAGAGAAAACAGTAACTGCGCTGTATTTTTACTAGTCTTTGTATATTCTGGAGTTAAATCTGAATGTTTTGCCTTGCCGCAGGGTTTTCTGGTGCCTCATCTCCCATAATGTTCTTGGGCCCATTCTTCTCATCTAGCAAGTCTTAGTTTGCCACTCATGTCTTCCCATTCTCAGTCCTCACTCCTCCTGTTATTCCCCCCATGTTGGCCTCTCCAACATGCTTGCTTTCTGCTCAGCTGTTACTCCTACTGTATTCAAATTTGACAACTTCCTTTTGCTTTTTGCCTCTCTGGGGAGCATTATTTACAGAAAGATCTGTGCTGTTCCTACTAGATGCCAAAAACTGTGTCAGTCTAGCCCAAGTGAAGGTAGAATTCTTAAGGTAAATTGCTAAAGTTTGCCTCTATCTGAATGTTGTGGAAATATTTTTTTTTAAGGCTTCTGTGCTTGGTAAATAAAGGTGAATGGACTTTCTCAGGGACTGTAAAAAGGATGTTTTTGGCTGAAGGCCAATACCGGAAAAATTTGAAGTTCATATTCCAGGCAAGAGGATGCTAGAGCAGTTTAATGACCACAGATTTTCAGTCAAAGTTCAGGATGGGACAGCATGTGATTTTTAATTTTTTTTTTTTAATAATTTTGTTCTTGCAAATGGCAAGACTGTCTTGGTTAATTTTAATTTATTTATTTTTCCTTCCAAACTTGCCTTGACACATAGTACCATGGGGGAGGGGGTGGGGGGGTGGAAATCAGCCATAACAGTTAAGTTTATCTCCAGAAAGTAAGACTATATAACAGAAAAAAAGTTTGGTACTTTTAGTAGAGGCATATGATAACGGAGACTTTCGTTGTGCTCCTTTGTAGATGCTGGAAACAGTGGAAATTCATAGAATCATAGAATTGTTTAGGTTGGAAAAGACCTTTAAGATCATCCAGTCCAACCATTAACCTAACATTACCATGTCCACCACTAAACCAATTAAGGGTAGGGTAGCAATTTCGTGTTTCCTGGCGTGGTGGCTGGATTATTCATACTCCTGCAGCCATAGAAAACTATAGTATAGTGCATACTGTATCCGAGCTAGGAATTCCAAATAGGGTTTGGCATGCTGCTATTTTCTGAAAACATTTGAAACTTACCCTAGATATTGTGTCATGTTTTCACCTAATGTGAGAAAATTAAAAGTTTGATCAAAACTAGTTAGTGTACTTGTAAGATTAATGTTAGTGCACTTGTTCATTTCCATAGTTACTTGAGGGGCAGTAAAGAGGTAAAAAGAGTAAGTTCACTTCCTATTCTGTGAATGGGGAAAACAAGTTTGAATAAAAGTTTCAATGGCAGACTGGGACTTGCTAAATGAAAAGGATGGACTTGAAAAGAAGAATCATTTGGGACATGATGTGGGAGAAAAGTTATTCCTATAGTGCAAAATGTGGAAATGAAATTAATTTATGCAAAGCATCAAAAGACAAATAAAATACATGACACAATAGGATACAAACTGGTGGTTGGAGAAAATACAGGACTGGGAAAAGAATCATTAGAACAAGTATAACTTGCTGCAACAGCAAGTGATTATCGTGTGACTAATGCTCACACTCATGTTTGCAGTGATGTGTGTTAGGGAAACACTAATGAAATACAGCTTGCACTGAATTAGTTTTGTGAACTGAAATGGTAAGTTGATTGTATGTCCAGAATTCCAGTACCTGAAATGGCACTTAGTCTTGGATAGTAAAGTAACAAAAACAGGAAAGGAAAGGAACTTGGCGAGCATTCAGATATAATGATATATAACTTATAATTAGGATTTCAAATGATATATATTTAGCTTGTTCAATAACCACTATAGGAATAGAACTATGATACATTTCTAGTTTCCTCTCCTTTATGTTTTTGTTATCCATCAATCTGCATATTTTCAAGACGTAAACAAAGAGGAGGAATAGAAATACTGAATATAAAAAGAAATTCCAGAACAGTGAAATCCAGGGAAAACCTACACAAGAAAAATGTTGCAGTCTCTGTCATCTCTGACAGGTAACCTTGAAATGTCTGAACTGGCTCATTTTTCAAAATGCCAGTCAAATACAAAAGTTTGAAATAACAGCAATCGCAGCTTGTACAATGTCTGTCATTTAGTACAAAACCATAGATAATGTGTTTCTTGCACTTTCAAATGGGCTGTCTTAACATCAGAAAAATTTAAAAGCCTCTTAGTCTTTTCTTCTACATGGTAGTTACTGATAGTTTTTGTACTTCAGGTTGCGTTGTCAACACAGGTATCTACATGAAGTTGTAAACATATGGAAAGATTAAACCAGATGAACCAGTAAATGAAATACATGTGATACTTCTTTTTAATTTTCATGTCTTGTTTGTATATCTTGAGTTTTGCAATGTGACTAAAAATCTGGCATGCTGGATGCAATTGCTGCTGTGGAATATATCAGGTTCATAGGAGTATACATACTGGACCATGCGTGCTAGTCATCAGTAATGGACAACTAAGGAAAGAATATGAAAGGGTAAATGTAGACTGTTTTTAGTTCCTCCTGGTACCTTCTTTGCTGCGGGTGGAACATGGTTTAGGTTTTCCTGAGAACAGGGTTGTAAAAAATAGGTCACTATGCTTAATAGAAGCAAATGGAGTTCTGTGTCAGACTTCTGTTTAATCCTTTGAGTCCATTTATGCTTTCAGCCTCCAGAATAATCTCTAGCAATATGTTTCACAGTGTAGTTATAACAGTGTTTGTAGAGCAAGGCAATTTTTTTTTTTTCTAAAATGAATTTTTCAGATATTAGATATATTTCCTAATTCCTGTGTTTGTGAGAGAGCAAGAATAACTATCTCCTTTTCATGTTTTGCATATCTTTTATTAGTCTCCTAGGTCTTTGCCTCCATTTGTCACTTTTCTCTCGTGCTCTCACTCTCACTAAAGGCTAAAGAGTTTTTGCCAATTGCATGTGAAAACTATTGATCATCCATATTGACTTTTGTGTATGTTTTATTACTCGGATAACTTTTTTCCACTACGTTTTCAGTGAACTTCAGGCAGTTCTCAGAATTGTGGGTGTGTAGCAGAATAATGCTATGACATGGTAATGTTTGTGTTTCCAATTCTGTTCTCGAATTCTCACTTCTTTGACTATTGCTATTGAGCTAGGGAGGTTTTTTACTGGATGTGTAAGAATGCAATGTAAATCAACCTTATTCATGTACGTATTGGTCACTTATTTAAATAATTTGGTTTGCAGCATTCCAGTAAAAGTCACGTTAATTTTTCCTAAAATATAGTTATTCCTGTGAAAATGTCTACTAGTATAAGTGGTTTGTAGGTCAAGTCTTAGTGTTTTCAGTTCTGAAGAACATTTGTGGGATATTTGAAATTATTCTGAGGTGGTACAGGAAAGTGCTGTTCATTGACACCAAGACTAGGGTACATAACCATCAATCATCTGTCAAGATGACATTTTTGAGGAAAAAGTAGCTGAATTTAATTTAGAGACAGTAAAAAAAATGGACTTAAAGTAAATATGAATATGTAATTTCTTCCTATTCTACCTCCTCCTCTAATGTATATTGAAAAAATACTAAAAGTTTACCAAATTGAGTTTGCATCATCTATTTGGAAGGTTCATGTTGCTAAGGATAGCATTTATATGTGTTCACAAGTTGATTACAGTGACATCATTGACTTTATTTTGGATGGAGGAGGCTAGGGAAAGCTGGCATGTGATTTATAAAGATACTGCACTGAGCATCAGATGATCAGAGTTTACCCTGTGCACGCTGTGCATCTCCAGAATGACTCAGTGCTTTAGCTCTCCCGCTGAAGAATGGGGATTTTCGTACTTTTTTCTTGCTGTATATTCAGGATATGACTAAAGAAAAAGATAGGGTTTATTTCTTTAAGTAACTGCAACTGTTTTATGTAGATGCCTTGTTAATAAAGCTCTTTTTAGGCAGCAGTAAGCCTGTGTGCAAGGGGAATGTATCTGCTGCGCTCAAGACTTCTGCACGGGTAGATGTTGCCTTAGGGGAGTGTAAGATTTTGTCTGGGAGGTTTTTTCGTGTTAATGCAGTTTCTTATGTACTAGTGTCCTCATCTTGGATTGGATCTGTTGGCCACAGTACAAGCAAGTGTGGCATGCGTAATGCCTCCTTTGCTCCCGAATAGGCACCACTTAATTCTTTTCATGGTGAATTACGATGTGCAGAGGGATTGAAACAAAGACTATAGTTCTACACAAAATCAGGGAGCAAATCTATAGGGATGATGTTTTGTCTGTGGAGCATTGCTTAAAGGTTATCTGTTGTCTAGTCAGTGAGTCACGGACAGGTGAATCCTCTGCCAGATACAATGATCTGATGTCCTCAGGGGAGAAGAGTAACTGCATAGACAGTACGGGTTGGGGGTGGTGGGGTACGCACGCCTACTTGCACTGTTATCCAGGGGAAATCAGAGGCGCAGGGCGTGCTCGGGAGATGAAGCAAGGCAGATCCTGCAAAGATAAGTGGTAGAAGCAGAAAGGCTTTGGGATATAACTTTCCTGCTGCCAAACTGCAAAGCTGTTTGGGTTTTCTAGTTACCTTTATGCATTACAAATATGACAGTGCAGTGATACATACCACAGAGAAAAATATAAATGAAGTACATGTCCAATAGACCTCGGAATTTAAAATATATAAAAACAAATCTTGCAGCAGGAATTTTAGTTTTGATTGTTTCATTTAAAGTTAAAGTAATGCCAAATAAGTGAACCAGTATACTAACGACAACAAAGTAAAATGTGGAAGGAACTTATGCCTGGTCACAAAAATAAATTTTAATTTCATTGTTTAAACTGGAAAAAAAATAATTTGGCTTCATCTTGTTTATTCAGTTCCTCTATGTAGAGTGGACTATCAGTACTTTAGAAGTCTAATTTCTCAAGTCTTGAAAAATAACTTCAAAATTTGCTGAATGTTCTTGTCACTGTCTTTTCAGGAGATTTCTATTCTGCTCAACTGTATAAATGGCAATAGCTATGTATTTTTACTTTGTACATTTCTAGAATTACTGAAGTGAAATTGGAATGTATCAAATCATTCCACCACCAGTTGCTGTAGAGTTCAGGACAGATCCACTGCACAAACAGGGGGATTTCTTGTCACATCATTTAATGATCAAGTTGTTCTGTCCTAGGGAGCCTCCAACACTTTTTTTTTTTTTTTTAGGGGAGGTTTTTTTCACACTCCAGGAAGCATAAAGGGAAAGATATGCCCATTTATCAAAGAGTTTGGCAAGTCATAGGGATATTTGTGAACACTGGCAGCAGAAGCACAGTCTCTTATGCCTTAGTTTATTTTTAGATAGAAAGGTGTTAAGCTAAGCCTGCCTCTTTTTTTTCCTCTTTTCTTTTTTACCCCTCTTCCCTCTGTGTCCTTGTTTTAGCTTGTGGTTACACTTCCTTACCAGGTTGACCTAACCATTTGGTTTAATCTGAGGATATTTTTGTTAATGAAAATGTTTCTGTCTTGTGTGAATTCAGTGTCTCATATATATAAAGACTTTTGTGGAAGGTCTTAACCTAAAGAGTGTACTTGCTCTCAAGAACTGAAAGAAATACAGCTGTCTTAAAACACTTTATGGCTAAAAAACATTAAGTGTATAGCAGGCTATTTCTGGATCATGCTTGGCTACATTCCACGAGAGAGATTTTTCTTATAATTCGGTACTGGCACGTATGAAATATGTTGTCATCCTTTTTGTAAGAAGTCATTAAAGCAAAAAGGATTTTGGAGAAATTGCCTTGATGGGAAGCATTCACTGCGATTTGTCAACTCAGAGATAAGTCTGTTAATTTCTGTATGTTAATAATAACTACTTTTTGTTGGCACTTCTGGTCAGTGCTATGGCAAAGATCTCCTGGTTATTTACATACCTGTGATATCTGAACTTTTCAAAAGTGATTCAGAGAGAAAGTAAATGTGACTTTAGCAAAGAAAGTTATCTAGTGTTCCAAATAAAAAAAGAGCCTATGCTATTGTGGGAAAAGCTGTTGGAAGGAGGTGGTTGATATTCTAATAGTAATCTATCTAGGAAATTACGAAGAAAAGACACCAAATTCCAGTGCATTTTCAAAAATTGTAAAATGGGATAGTATTTCACCGTAAAATTATGACTAAACACTTTTGTTTTAAATTAGCAACTTCTTTTTTTCAGGAAATTTGGAGAGCGACCTCAACCGAAACGGCTCACCAGGTAAGCATTAAAGAAATTCTGGTTTTAACAATTTTCTAAAGTTACCCTTTTCTCAGAAGGATTTCTAAGTTAAAAAAATTTGGCTTGCTAATCCTAGAATTTTAAATATCAAAGCTTTTCAATTATTGTATGCAATCAGTAGCCAGAAGTAAAATTTTGAACAGTGAGTGGCTTGTTTTTAACATGATACTCAAAATGCCTTTTTAGAAACGGTATTGACTTCACATTTCAGTTATTGTAGATTATTCAGTAGGATATGAATCTGCTTAGTTTTAAATCACTAGGAATGAGCCAGATTTCTTTCCTTGGTTAAGTGTCTTGTGAGGTCATGTAAAGTAACCCTTTTTACTGCCATAATTCAGCTATTACATTACTGCTGTCATGCAGCAGGTAAGAGCAACATGAACACAGTGTTGTCAAGGAGTGATCTTAATCAATTTTTGGTGAAACCTAAACAGTCAGAGATAGCATTAAATAGTACCAGCAAGCCAATCCATTCTGAAAAGTGTTTAGAGTGACTGGAGTATGGTGCCTGATTTGCTCCTGGTCTGCCTGGGAAGTATTTATACTAGAAGCTGTTAAGTAGGCACCATTTTTTCAAACTGTTGTAACACAGTCTATGCAAACACTTACTATTCTGTGCCGATTGTAAGTAGCTACTGAGTTTCAAATCTACTGTTCGCTTGAAGTACAAAATATGTGCAATTTTTTGTAGTTTTGTGTGGTAATAGTGCTGTATAAACACATGGAAACCCGTTGTCGCTATGGCCTACTTCTGTTTTGAATGAAATTATGATGCCTCCTGTAAAGCACAGGGTGCAGGAGAGCATTTGCATTTTGTGTTGGGGATATTTGTCTGATTGCATTTCTGGATAAGCTTCAGGTTAGCTTGTGTTGTTAAACTTCATTTCAATGCAAAATTGATCTATACTGACTTACAAGTAATTGAACAAACATTGTTCTTTCCTGTTGGCCTACCTATTTTCAGGGATATTTAAAGATACTAAGTTTTAAGTAATGAACTATTTTCCATCTTGAGCAGTAACACCTGTTAGTATCACTCTGAAGTTACTGATAGAATTTATCTTCTATGATTTAAAAAGAACAACAAAAATAATGACTATTCAGTGTAAGGTCTTTTAACTAAGTTATCTGTTAACTGCAGTGACTCTAAATTTCATGTGCAGCGTTTTAGCTACTAGATGTGCCAGGTACTCTTTCCTGTGAGTACAGGGTAGGCACCTGGGAACTGCTGGCCATCCTTCAAAGCAGTAGCTTGTAAACTTTTTCTGTACTGATAGAGGCAACCTAACTTCTTTCCTCTGAAGAGAAAAATGCTGAAACAGAAAAACCATCACACAAGTTTTTAAGAGTATGATTTGTTTATGTAAGGCTCAAAAATGTATCTGTAAACCCTTAGAGGCATCTAGTTCAATTATTGGAAAATTACTCTGCTTTTTTGTGTAAAGGCAGTACTGTTTGTCTAATAGCCTATGCATTGTCAGGCAAGCTCCAGCGGAACAACAGTACTTTGTTCATACTGTGCTAGTTGTTTTTAAATATAAAATATAATAGTACTACCTTCGTGGAGAGTTATAAGATTTAATAATGAAAAATGTCATGTAAGCATTGAATGGTTATGTGTTTTTTTTTATCGGGGGGGGGGGGGGGGGGGGGGGGTAGGAGGGGAACATTCCTAGTTCTTCTGGGAGCTTGGATTGTACAAGTCCACTGTAGCAACAGATGAGTAGAAAAGGCATAATTTCTTCCTCATACAATGCTAAATAAACATTAGATAGCACCTAGTGTTTTTGTGTGTGGGTTGCTGGTTTTGAGTTTTTTAATGGTAGTCAAGTCAAAAGTTTTTAGTATGACAGATGTTCTTAATTTAGTATGACAGTACTCTTAGAGTATTTCAAATTGTCAGACAAAAAGTTTTTAATCCACTTAAGTGCAGCTAATATATATCTGTCGTGGTTTAGCCCCAGCCAGCAACTAAGCACCACGCAGCCACTTGCTCACTCCCCCTACCCCGATGGGATGGGGGAGAGAATCGGAGGAGTAAGAGTGAGAAACACTCCTGGGTTGAGATAAGAACAGTTTAATAATTGAAATAAAGTAAAATAGTAATGATAATAATATAATAATGATAATAACAATAATAATATACAAAGCAAGTGATGCACAATGCAATTGCTCACCACCCGCCGACCGATACCCAGACAGTTCCCGAGCAGCGATCGCTGCTCCCCAGCCAACCCCCCCCAGTTTATATACTGGACATGTCGTCATATGGTATGGAATAGCCCTTTGGGCAGTTTGGATCAACTATTCTGGCTGTGCCCCCTCCCAGTTTCTTGTGCACCTGGCAGAGCATGGGAAGCTGAAAAAGTCCTTGACTGGCATAAGCAGTACTCAGCAACAACTAAAACATCAGTGTGTTATCAACATTCTTCTCATCCTAAATCCAAAACACAGCACTATGCCTGCTGCTAGGAAGAAAATTAACTCTATCCCAGCCGAAACCAGGACAATATCATAATGAAATGTATAACAATAATTTCACAGTGAATTAGGTTTTGTGGTTTAAAATATATTCTTAAACAATGCTTGTAAATAAAGTAAGTCTGTGTGCTTTGAGACAGTTCTTCATCTGTGCTTTCGTGGATAAACATCAGTTTTACCAATGTCAAATGTAAATTGATCAAGTTAGTCCAAATTTAAAACAGTAATTCAAGTCTTTTCTCTGCTTTTCTATCCTGCTATTTACACAGAAAATCTAGCACACTGATCACTGTCTTATGCAGGCATGACAAATGCAAGAATTTACAAAACATCATTAGCAAAGCTGGATTGTTGTTGTCCAGCCCCCACCCCCCAATCTACTTGCTTTTGTCTATGAAACTATATGTAGGGATTTTTTTTAGAAAAGGTCTTGTCAACAAAAATACTGGCTTTGATCTTACATCTTTTTTCACTGGAAATGTTTGGCTTTCTAGATCTGTCCAAAGGGAATTCAACAGCTGGGTGCAGTTTACAAAAACCAAAAAACCCCTCTTCTGTAGGGTTTCATCTCATGATGTAACTTCCTGTTAAAGTCATAATTTGTTTCTCTAGTTGATGACTTTGAACATGAGTGCATTGGTGGGCATTCAACCTGCAAAAGCTCCTCCAGGGACTTAAAAGTGTTCCTGTCAGCACTCTGACACAGCTAAACCCTAGGGTGTTGAGTTTGGCATACTGCTTAATGAACAGTTAGATTATTATGCAGAAGAATGATAGGGTGTATTGTTCTCTTACTTCTCTCAAGGAATTGCTGTTGGTGTGTTTGAGGTAATTATAGCTTTGATATGATGTCTGTCATTACAGTGGTGATGAACGATAGAAAATCTATTTTTTTTTTTCTACCTGATTGTATGCAGGAAGTAGAGGCTTTCTCTAGAAAACTAGATGAAAAAATAAGCTGAAGAATTTAACTTTTTTGCAGTATCTTCACAACCAAAAGAAAACTTTATATAAACATTGCATTGATTTAGTTAATAGCTTAAACAAAATTTCAGAACAATTTGTCATTATCATGAGAGACTAAATGGGTTAAGGAGACAATATTGAATTAATAAAGTCAAATATTTGTGGCATGGTACTTTACAAAATCGGGCTTTGAACATGGGGTAGTGATTGGCATTGGTACGATTTTACATCACAAGCATCTTTTTTTCTGGAAAACGCAGTCATTGTAAATGACCACAGACCCCCACTGCTAGGTTCATGCAAGATAGTTACTTCTTTTTGCTGTGTAATTGTCTTAAACAAAACAAACTAATCTTGACCCTATTAGTGGTTGCCCTTTTTTGAATTTCAGGTGTGTGGTGGTTTTTTGGGTGTGTGTTTTTTTTGTTTGGGTGTGGGTTTTCGGTTTTTTTGTTTGTTTGTTTTTGGGGGTGGTTTTTTTTTTTGTCCTAAAGCTCTCTTTGGATTATTATAGTTATAAGCAAAACCGAAAGGACTTTCAAACCTTATTTTGTCTTTTAATTTTTAGGGAAGCAATGCGAAATTACCTAAAGGAGCGAGGCGATCAAACTGTGCTAATACTCCATGCGAAAGTTGCGCAGAAATCATATGGAAATGAAAAAAGGTAAGTGTATGTTCTTTCCTGGCTTCCCTTTACAGCTCCCAGCTAGGGAAACTATAGTGTGTAGTCTGGTATGCAGTACATTGCAGAATCCCTCAGATTGTAATATAGTCTGAAGAAGCGTAAACCATAATGTGTTCTCATAAATCATTTAATGATGTAACAAATGCTCAAATGCTGCAAACCTGTGGCATTCAGTATAGTGATACCTGTTTCTACCAACAGGTTCTCTATCTGTGGGTGAACGTTTTCTTCCATTGAATTAAAATAGCTCTAATTTTAAACCTTCCATTTTAAGTCTGGAGTAAACAAGGTGATTAATGGTGACTATTTGTAGAGGAGTTTTTCCCTGAGTAATTTCAAATTAATATGAAAAGGAAATTGCTAGCTTCAGTAAGATACTTCTCTGAATCAGATCTGTAATAGCTTTAAAATAAATGACAGGTCAGTCGTAACCATATTTATGATAAACCTTCTCTCATAAAAATCAATACAGTACAAGTTACAATAATAGAAAGTTTTCTAAGGGACAGAATCTACAGGGAGACTTGAGGATGAATGCTTTTTAGGCAAAGGTGAATTTCCTGCAATCTTCTCTGTGATGTTTTTATTGCATGACTAATAGAAGCAAACAGGATGGTTCTTCATATGCAGATTTCTAGTACTCTCATGATGAAATAGAATTTTCTTCAAGTGTAAATTATACTTTCCTACCTTAAATTTCACTACAATAGCAGTGTTTGGTTAGTTTTCAGACACTTTGTATTATTAATATTTATTCACCACAAAAGACCACATATTCAGCACATTAATGGTTTTGAAGTTTTAACCTTTGTTTCGCCACTGTTGCTTAAGTCCTGTTACATCATTATGTTTTTTACAGTTTTTAGACATCTGAGATTTTAACATATTTATGTATGAAATTTTTAGAAAAGAGGAATGTTAGAATTAAGCCTGCAGAGTTTTCTGTTCTCTCTCTCTCTCAATCTAAATCACACTTCCTGATGTCTGTGAATCAGAGATGCACACTATATTTTCAACTGTTCTTCAGTATTCTGTGCCTGAGTACTTGCCTTTCAATATGTGACATCTTTTCTGTTAGCCAGTGTCTCAGTTCCTTTCTTTTGGGTAGTGTCCAGGTTCTGCAGCTCCGTGGAATTGTTTACTCAAAGTGCTTTTCAGATCTTTCTGAAATTCTTGGTGAGAGTCAAATGGAAAGTCAGTGAAAGAGGAAGCGGGAAGAGCATGGAAGCAGACAAGTATAGGACTATACAGCCCTCTTGCTCACTGCCATGCTTAAATGCAAAAGGGTTGTAATGCAAGGCCTTACTAGTGCTAAATGGTAACTTTAACCCTTTGCAGCAAACTCGACAGCCAAAAAGATTATCATGACAAGAGAGGGACCTCTGATTGTTATCTTCCAAGATTGTATTGTCATTCAAGAGTTGCATAGTTAACTCATCACTGCAGATGAGTTAAGCATATTACTCCCCAAAAACGAGGGGTGTGCCTGCAGATAAGAAAGCGGCTTTCTAAAAAGTGTATCTGTAACTTCAGTCAGTTTGCTCTCCTGGGGCCAGAGCAGTTCATGAGGGCAGGAACATTTTGTAAAGCTGTCCTGTCTATTTTGGAGAACAAATTGAATCAAAAGAAGGGAGAAACTAAAAAGATAAGTAATTTTGTTTATTAAAAGTTCCATTACTGTTTGCAAAACTTACATAAGTGTTCTGAAGAATACAGGGCAAAGCTTCAAATTGTTATTTGCTATCAGTTTCAGAAAGCTCCTATGTGTATTTCATTGCATTGCCATAAATCCCTGTTGCCTTGAATATACGTGTATACTTCACTTGATGCTGTTAAAGTCACTGTGGCACATACATTACCTAAGCACTGGTAATGTTCTGTAAACTAGTCATTGGTTTCTCACTGCTTGAAATGATTGCTAACTGGAATTAGGCATTCTTTTACCACTTTAGATTTTTGTGAGGTGCAGTTCAGTTGCCTGTCTCAGCACAACTGCATTTGTTCATGAAAGGTATCTCAGATTCAGCTCTTTAAAAATGGAATTATGTCAAATGAATGTAGAGAATTTCAGAACTTTGCAAAAGATGACTAGGAATGAAAATGGTTGGATATTTGTTATAAAACAATATGATGGTGAAATGATTGCCATTCTGGTATGGGTATGAAATGAAAGTTTGGAATACATACTAAGATTTCATTTTTCAGTTCAAATATTTTAGTTTTTCTTACGTTTTAATGAACCATTTGGATTGTGTCTGGTATTGTTTGGCTAGTTCCCAGACTGTTAGCATCAGTAATGATGTCCTGTTGTTACCAGCATACAGAAAAATCCGGGTTATTAAATCCTTGGATCTATGTGTCCCCTAAGGTACTTAGTGAAATGGAATGATGCATTGGATTGATTCTTTTTTTTTTTTTTTTTTTTTTTTTTTTTTTTTTTTTTTTTTTTTAGGTTTTCTAATTGCTTCTGTTTTATTCATATTAGAACATGCACTTTGGTTCTTCATATTTCTGGACTGAGCAAAATTAGTAAAGGTTTAAGGCTGCTTTATGCAACTGGTTAATTAAGTTTTCACCATTTTTACATTCAATACAATTTCTGAAGTGAGTTGTTTTGCATACAACTGCCTTATAGACAGAAGCCTATTTCATACCTGTTTTTATGGAGAAATTTCATGTGTTCCTCAGGACTTCATTATGGCATGGATATAATCTGGGTAATTTTTGATCCGTGAAGAGTAAGTTAAATTGCACTATCTTCGTAACTAATAATTCAAGTTACAAAAGGAATTACTTCTTAAATTTGGCATGTCTTTCAAGTAAATATAGAACCTAAAAGAAAACCCTAAACAAGCTTCCACCTTTTCTTTCAGTCTTTAAACCTTGTTTGTTGTGAGGTCATGGAAAATATTTATCATTAATAAACTTTGCATGGTATAATTATAAGATTAGCACAATAACTACCTTTCAGTGTTTTGATGAGGCTTAGTGGATGGTGAAATATTCTGTTGAAAACTGACTGTAGACGGCGCAGGTCTCATGTAGCATGGTCTGGTTCAAATAGGCCTCACAGAAACACAATTTCGGGTTGTTGCCGCATGGATGGAGACCTTGTGGGTTAATCTGAGAGTGTTCTTGATACTTGTCCCTGAATAACAGTAATGAAAGGAGGCTTCTTTCTTTTTTGAGTGGACTACTCTTATTAGCCTTGTTCTTCCCAAAGTTAACATTGTTTAGTTTAACACGGAAGCCAAGGGAGTAAGAAGCTCAGGGATGAATTTTAGTTGAATTTAAGACTTTTTGCCTAATGTTTCCTGTTGGATGGCTGTCATCTTTCAAAGGCATTCAGCTGATAGAGACTCAGGTGATGTTTAGTCCTGATGAGTGTGGGTGTTTGGCTTGTGCTTCTTGTATTTTTTCCAATATTTACCATTCACTGAGACTTTTCAGAGTCTGAACGGTGTGAACATTCAACATTTTAAAGGACTGAAGTGTTTTGGATTCCGAGACATAGTTCATCAGACTGTGAGCCAGACTGTTATTTGTGGATTACGTGCTGTTCTGACTTTAAACATTATCACTACTGATTAGCCTGAGAATGGTCTAGCTGTGTCTTGTTTTATGGCTGTTAGTGAAGGAGCTCCTGTAATTTCTGCTCAAATACTTCCCTTCACCAAACTGAGTGTGCCTGCCCACTGGTTAATGCTCTTGTTATTAAGAGCATAGCTTTTTCCAGGGCTTACCCCATGACTCCACCACTTCATCCTTGGCAATCTAGCATCTAATAATTTTTCATTTGTTTGTTGTTGTATTGAATTCTTTAGTGGATGTTGTTAGTTCTTTCACCTCCTAGGAAGGAAAGAAGACTGCTGAGTGGTTTCATGCTCAGAACAATGTGGGTAATTGACAAACACATCTCCGGCCTTGACCGTACGAAGGAAAAACTTCTCTGCTAATGTCACCCTGAACATAAAGAAAACCAGCTGGTAGACACCTCTAAATCCTCCTGAAGGCAAAGACTTCTGTAAGATGAACACAGGAATGACTTAGATGATTTGAAAAAGCAAACCTTTGTGAACAGAAGCCTGTGGTTTGAAAAGGTCATTGAGTGCATCAGAACTACGTAGCAGTGACATGAGCTGATTTTATTTTACTTTCTACCCCTTGCTTCCTGGCAAGTTCAGTTAGGGTAGCTTCTCTACTTGAAGTACTATGTTTTCTCTATTGATTGGCCTGAATTGACTGAAGGAATATTTTCTCCTTCGGTGGTTGTCTGATTTAAAAGAATATTCCAGGTGGTGCCAAAGACTCAACCTATTCCACTTTCTGTTGTTGTGGTCAAGACTCAGAAACCACTAGAAATTTTCTTGTTCTTACCTTCGAGTCATTTGGAATAAAGGGGAGAATCCTTAGGCAAATCTTAGCTTGGTTTTCTTGCCATGGAAAAATGTTCAGTTTCCAGTTGGTCTGATGGAACAGATTTGGCAGAATAGATGAGTAACGGCTTGCTTGTGTTTGCTGTGCTGAGTTACTGAGCCTGGAGTCTAACATGAGGTTGGTAACACTGTGGTCTTTCCTCACTTGAGTGGCCTATGAAATTATAGTGTAAGAAGGCACTATGGGGATGCCCTTTACTTTTTGGAGATTGATCCTCTGACCTTTCCTGGCTAATATCAGTCCCAATGTTAGCTTAATTTAAAACTGCCCCTCATTTTAATTACACTGATCACAAATTCTTGGAAGATGCATAGGAGGAGCATCATAGAGAGCCTCTTCTGAGAAGCTAGGAGTCCGCAACAAAATGTTGTAGAGATATGTCAAATACATGAAGTATTTGCAGAGACCTGGTATCCCAGGTTATGTTAACCTCGTTCGGTCATTGTGCTTTATAGCAGCAAGTAGGAAGCACTGAATCTGCATCTCATCATGCAGCTCTAACAAGGGTGGAATAGGTTTTGTCCAGGAAAGACATTCTGGTTGTTATACTTCCAGTAATGAAAGACCTCACAGAGTTGATCCCTAACAGATCTCATGTGTCTAACAGATCTCATGTGTTTTTTAGATCAAGTTGTTAGGTGTTTACTTCATGGAAGAATGTCTTGGGGGTTTGGTTTTTTTTTTTTTTTTTGTTACTGCTCATGTAGCAAGGAATTGCCAGTCTGCTCGTGGCATAGAGAAGAGGTATTAAAAGAATATGTTATAATTCCAGTGAGGAAATTACATCCCACATGATTTTCCACCATTACTTCTTGTGCTGAAAATTCTGAACAAGCTCAGAAGAACCAAACACAGCTGCCTTTCCCTCCAACGTAATTTTCTTTTTACTATAGGTCAGATTAATACTTCAGAAGAATTTTTACCTCCTACTCAGTCTTACTTTAGTTTTGTGGTTAAAGAAAAAAGAGAGGTGTAGGCCCTCTAAATCAAAGGTCGAAGGAAGAGTGTTTTCATTTGTTCCACCAAACACTGTCCTACCTTATTTCCCATCAGTAATACTAGAAATTGCTTTACCTAAATTATTTATTTTGGGGAGGTGATTTTCTTTCTCTCTTTTCCTCTTTATAGTTATCTGAAAGCCAGCCTCTCACATAAACATGTACATTCCTGTTTACATCGGAAATGTTTTATTAATGAGAGAACCGGTTTCAGCAGTTATTTTATACATATCAAAGACACTTTCTTTAATCCTCTGTGAAAATTAGAAATATGAGGATACTCATGGTTTACTCACACAGTGGATAGAAAATGTATGGTTAATCTCTTCTACACATGAGTTCCTGGGATTGTAAATATGAAGTAAATATCTATAAATGAATGAAGTAAATGTCTGTATCTGAAGGCTGAGTAAGAGGCTGACACATAAGAAAACCCATTCAAATTGTGAATGTCCAGACTCCTTCTTCTTCTTTGGTAGTTTTAACCAAACTTAAAATTGTCTCAGCTTCAAAAGTTTCTTTCTTTGTTCAGTAAGTTATAGTTTTCCAAGGTTTTTCTCTGTGTTCTAATTTTAAGAGTGCTTTAATTGTTGTGGCTTGTTTTCTCTTTATCAACGGGTTAAAACTTGTTTGTTGGTCTTCATTGCCATCTAGTGGCTACAGTTATGCAAAGGACTTGGTTTAGACTAAAGCTGAAAAGAAAAAGATAACAAAAAAGTTTGGGACTTTATTCTTGTGTTCTAACCAGTAAGATAAATACAAAAGAGTACGTGAGGAAGAAAGGTAAATGTGTGATGTTTGCTTTATGGTCTTATACCTACTTGGAATACAAGGGGTTTGGTTTCTTTTTTGCAAAGCATTGCTCCCTTAATAAAGGTTGATACTGATTTTTTTTTTTAGTCTGTGTATAATTTCTTCATTGGAAATACGTTATAATTGTTGTGAAGAAAGTTAGTGGGATACATCCATTAACACTGAAAGGGTCTTGTACTGTCATTTGAGTTTGAGAGTCCAGAAGTTGACTAGATACGTGGTGCAGTTTTTATGGCAATCTGAGTTTGTTTCCAAAAGATCAACTCTTGAATAAATGCAGCTGTTAGTTGAAGTTTCTTGCCCCCAAAATTGCATTTCCTAACCTTGGAGTTAGTTCATTAACCCCCATTTGAAAAGTATTGTTCATAGGGGAAACATGATGATGGTCATCTGTCTGGGATGGCAAAGTAGAGTAGGCCTCCTAAACAGTAGTTGGGCACAATCATTGCCCTTGCTTGACCCCTTGCCAGTCTAATAAAAAGTGACTCTTTCTTATCCTCTTGCTTCCTTCCCACCCACATATATATCTCTGTGTATATCTATATATTTTTTAAATATTTATCACAATTGTGTACAGTAGAAATTTTCCTAGTGTAATGCTAAAGCTGTTACTTCTTGCTTTGTTTTGGATTTCTGTTTTCCTAAAACATGCTGAAAGTTGCAGCAACAAGTGGATGAGCCTCAGAACAGATTTTTAACAACAGTTGTAGTATTTACATCTAGATGTGGGGTGATACAGGACATATAAATCAGATTAGTCATGTAGAAAGTAAATATACGCCTTGTACTTTAATATGAATTTTATGATTTTGACCATTGTCATTGTACTGTCTCCCTCACAAACATAAGTCCATTTAAGATCATTTTTCTTTTAGGGTAGAGAAGCATTTGAGGGAAATTAGGTCATAGTGTCTATGCTGATCTAATGTTTGAAATAAATACAATTGAAAAGTGGAAAATGCATTCCTGGTTTTGAGATCAAAAATTTGTAGTAGGAAGTGGAGGACTCAATTGGCATGTAACAGAAACTCATGGTATTCTTAAATATACCCCTACTGCATCATTCAGCATCTTCATGAAGAAAGATGGAACAGAGGTCAGGTAGCAGAAGATAAGAAGCAAAAGGCATAATAGCAAGCAAAAAGAGATACACAGTGTGTGCTGTTTGATTACCTTTATTACTGCTTACTAGTTCTACTCGCGGTGATTTTCAAATTTCAGAACTTCTTACAGCAATAAAGTTACAATAACACATTCTGATGTTAGATAACTATGAATTTCAGCTTTATGATTCATGCCTGGGCTAGGCTAGTACAAGTATTCTCTTGTGCTGCTACTGCGAAAGAGTTGAATTTTATTTTTGAGGTAGTTTATTGTGTAGTTTCTCAAGTTGACAGGAAACATCTGCTTTGCGAATTGGCAAGTTTCTACCTGTTGCCTTGGTTCTCTGTGTTCTGCATTTTCAGTTGGAAGAAAAAAATTCCAGAGCCTTCACATGACCCATAATTACCCTAAAGAATAAAATATAAATAGTTAAAACTGATTAAATAAGCACAAGAAAAAAATGTTAGTTGTAAAATTTTGAATAGTTTGCTTCTACAAGTGGCATTCTGTTACTTCATAATTCCACATTTACCAAAAATTCTATGGTTCAGAACAGTGTGAAAGCAATAAAAGTAGCAAATAATTGTTATGATAAGTCTTTGCTGAAATGGATTATCATAATGGAGAAAATACAGCATTTGTTTCTATTTGTTCAGATTTATTAAGTTTAAAAAGCAATCCGTAGGAGCAGTTCCACAAATCAATTTAATGGGCTTCTCAAACATGAAGGTCTTTTGATGTCATGTAGTAAGCTACTTTATACAAATCCTCTTTTGTAGGCAGTCTTTTTTCAAACCAGAGCATGATACTTTTGAAAGACATTCATAGATATTTAGCTGTATACATATTGTTATATCATCTGTTTTGTTGTGTTTTAAAAAGAATGAAATTAAGTGAAAAATTTTCACTGTGGATTTATTGGCAAGATAGAAAGTTTGATTATTTTTTTTTTTTTTTTGCCTGCAGCGGGTAATTTTTGCTCATTATCATAACCACTGAGACATTTTGAATGGCAATAAAGCTTTAAAATTTAGTTGTTTGTTTCTCTAACAAAGAATATACATGAATTGTGTGCATTAACTGAAATGATTACAAATCTTTGCATTTATTTAAGTAGACTCTTAATATTTACATTTTATTGTTATGTGATTATTAACTCAGGACTTTGATTTCGTCTATTAAGAATTCTGTTACTTAGAAGAGCATTTTATATCTTAAAGGTAATTTTGCTAAATAGGTCAGACGAAGTGTGTTAGACTTGATTTTCATACTAAAGTTGACTTCCACTAATCGAGGTTTATATGGTGTTTAATAGAAATAAGCCATTAATTCAGTTGTCCCAAGCCAAATTAAAAAAAAAAAAAATTCTACCTACCTGTATAAGGTAGGATTTGTCTTTAGATTTGGATTTCAGAAGTGCCAAGTTAAGCACTATTCTCCAATCTGAAACAAATAGAGTAATTAAAAACTTGTCCAGTTATCCTCTCCCTTCATGCCTCTTTAGCTACCTTACAACTGGATGTACTCATTCTGCTTTTTTAACTTTGGTCTTAGCTAAATGATGATAAAAACACTGCAGCTGTTGGCTAAACTAAAACCAAGTGATTAGGATTTGCGTTTTAACAATTTGCAGAAACTTCAAGACCAATACATTGTATTGTAATGCTGCATTTAATTTTGAACATGTTGCTGTAAGTAGCTTCTAGACTGATTTCAGTCAATGCTGCTAAAGATCTTTTACAGTTAGTGATGAAGATGTAGAATCATCTGTTTTATTTAAAAGCTGAAAAGAGATTTATGCTTGGATGGAATAGACACCCTCCTTGCTAATGATGAAACACTAAATGTTTAGGAATTGTAGTCAGCAGTTGTCCATTAAATTAGCTTGTGGAACCGTTCTGTGTGTATTAATCGCTGCATCATGTTAAGCACCTACAGAAGCAAAACACTGTCATCACTTTCAAGGCCTTTTTACTTTATTTGAGAATCTTCTCTTTGTAAGGGTAGAAAGCATTTTTGGTTTATAGAGATTCAGACTGTTACCTATCGTATATTGAACTGGAAAGATACTCAGCGATAGTGGATCTAATGCTGATTTTCCTAGCTTTTTCTTTTTTCGATTTGCATTTTAGAAAATCTTCAAGGCAAATGAAGGGTGTGCATGTATAAACTCAAATGCGAAGTGTGAATGGGCTGAGAAAGCTTTGGGTACACAACAGTTTCTGTCTCAAGAATTTTCTTGAAAACTGTGTGTAATCTCATAATGCATTTTTCATTTTCAGGTTCTTTTGTCCTCCTCCATGTGTGTATCTTATGGGCAGTGGGTGGAAGAAAAAAAAAGAGCAAATGGAACGGGATGGTTGCACTGAGCAAGAGTCACAACCTTGCGCCTTCATTGGAATTGGAAACAGCGACCAAGAAATGCAGCAGCTGAACTTGGAAGGAAAGGTAGAAAAATTGTAATAAACCACTTAGATTACTGCAAAGGATATTATAGTTACATGGTGCATATTTCAAGCAACACTGTTGCTTATTTTTGATAACTTTTGTTACACTGTAGCAGACATTATGTAAGTGCTTTAAAAAAAAAAACCCTCAAAAATATGTAGGGCAATTGAATAGGTGGATTTGGTTCATGGGATCACAGCAGGGTACTAAGCTTTCATTTGTAGGTTGTTGACTCAGAGTCAGTAAACTGTTAGGTTAGTTAGTGTAGGCATCAATGGTTAACTCAAGTAAGGTCCAAACTCCGTGTCCCTCTCCCTGGCTTGCATGAATGGATAATCTCATCAAGGAATTATCTGAACAACATCTGCTGCTAGAAGTGGTCTTTAAGTCCCTTTGCATAAAAATACAATTAAGATAGGCATCTTGATAAATTTAGTAGATTTTTTTTTTTACAGTGATATAAATTGCTACAAGATTTTTTTTTTAAAGATATTTGTGATGACTTAAACAGTTGGAATAGAACTGGCAGCATGTGAGTGCTCATTTTAGCTGATTATTTTATTAAGCAGTGTTTTATAGCAACCTAGTATTTCCAGCACAGTCTACATAGAAATGCTTCATATGTTGCTGAATAGGCAAAGAATAATAAAAGTCCTTTTTTTTTTTTTTTTTTTTTTAAGCTCCTGTTGTCATCTAGCCTAAACACTTAGCCAAAAGTAGCTTTCTGGTGTTTCAAAACCCAGTCATCTCCCATCCTTTCAAGAAAAGTTTGGTCCAACGCATTTTCTGCACAGGCAGCCTCTTGTGCATGCCCCCTGTACTGCCTGTATAGCCTACTCAAATGTTATTTTCAGTAGTGCTCTTAACCACTCAGAGATGGCTTTGACACAGCTATAGTCTCTAACTGTTTTCCAGTCCTGGTAAGGCTCTTTAGAAGGACACTAAAGTACTGAAGTCGGGTGCTAAACTTCACAAAGCTAAACAGTAATCCTAAATTATATCTATATGGAAGTATGGAAAATGCAGTTTCTGATCCGTTGTAGAAACTTTATCATCAGTTTTCCTATTTCGTTCATAATTAAATTTACATAGTTTCTTGAACTGGGTTGACTTCAAAGAAGAAACAACAGTATGTTTTCACCTACAGAATTATTGCACTGCCAAAACATTATACATATCAGACTCAGACAAGAGAAAGCACTTCATGTTATCGGTAAAAATGTTCTATGGCAATAGTGACGACATTGGTGTGTTCCTCAGTAAACGGATCAAAGTCATCTCCAAACCTTCTAAAAAGAAACAGTCACTGAAAAATGCAGACTGTAAGTATTTTACAGTTCTTTTCTTTTCATTTTGCCTCCTACTAATTTTTTCTTATGTATTCTAAGGTCTGACTATGAAGTGAATACAATGAAATTTTCAATTTCTGTTTTTTCTAAAGTATTTCAGAATCTGTACGCATCAGTGTATTTTAAAGTATTCCAGTGTAGATGGGTTACACTGTTGACTATGCACAGTTAATTACTTAGTAAATATAAAAAGTCCACCAAAAAAACTATTCTGAGGATTGAATCATTGTAGACAAACGCACAAAGAATGTTCAGCTTTCTAAGCTGTTGGATCTCTTAAGCTGCCATGATCTGGTGCTTAGGATGTTTTCATCAGTATGAAAGAAATTGTGATAAATGAGTAGCATCATGTTATCCAAACTGCACTTCATCACATCACAGCCACCTTCTTACTGTCTCATGCCATTTTCATGTTTTTATTTTTAATATCTTTTGCATGGTTCCTTTTAAGTAATTGGTTAAGATATCTCTATGGTGGTGATACTTCACCCACATTTATTTGCTTACCATGTTTTTCAACTAAAGATATCTCTGGTGCTAATGTATAATTGGGAGCATTTTTGCTTTTCCTCCAAAGTTTTTGCCTGCATACCACTGGAGCACCTCAAGAGATACCCTTTTTTTTTTTGTTTGTTTTTTCTCTCTCTCTTCACTAGTGCTTTAAAAGGCTCTTCCATCTGTGTTGGGCTGGAACCCATTCACCTATGGAATGTGGATCTCGGGGCCGCTAGCTTGCCACATGACTAAAGGCAATCTGTTGCTGTGCAGTTCACACCCGTGGGCTCAGAGTATGCACTGCTGACTTTGTATTCAGACAGATAGTTTTGATGGACAGTGAATATGAACCAAGCATCCTTTGATAGTAAATATGAACCAAGTAGAAGAAACATGCCCATTTTGATGGCAATATGCTAGTTGCTGATTTTTTTTTCAGGGGAGCAGACTTAGCATTTCTCTCTTGAATGATAAGTAAGTTCAGATCTGAGAAAATTTCAAGTTGCATGGTTACAATTTTACATAGTTATGTCTGTCTTCCTTTCAATTGATTGTGATTTATAAGAATAATTTTTCCTTATACTTCAAATACACCTCAAATGATCACTGAAAGTTGTCTAAGTACTTCACAAGGGCAAGCTAAAGCTTCTGTTCAAATAATCAGTTTTTGGAAAACTATGAACAGGAGGAGTTTTCAGCTGGCAAGCACTCGCCTGTTTGGCTAAGTGGCAAAGTTCTGTGAACTAGCATGCCTTTGGAGAACAGCCACTGTAATTTTGTGATTATTTTTGGTCTGTCACAAATATAAATATTTTCTAAATTAACCAATAGTTGAGAATTATTTCTTGATTTCCAGTATTCCTAGTTTGTTTTACTGTATTTGTGACTTTTTGTTACTTTTCTATGTAAAAATGAAGTAATTTTATAATCTCAAGTCTGTATGTGTTCCTTGCAGTATGTATTGCGTCAGGGACAAAAGTGGCACTATTTAATAGACTTCGATCCCAAACAGTTAGCACCAGATATTTGCACGTAGAAGGTGGTAATTTCCATGCCAGTTCACAACAGTGGGGAGCATTTTACATTCACCTCTGTAAGTAAAAATGAAGTAATAAATGTTTTCCACCTCCCTCCCTCCATCCCCACAAAAAAAGTCCTGCATTTTTCCTCCATATTAATTGCCCATATGCAGATTTGTTTTGTTACTGAGTGTATATTTGATGTGATAGCGTGATGTTAAATGTTCCTCCTATCGAGGAAAACAGTGATTGAAACAAATAATGTGAAAATTCCTGTTTCATGCAGTGGATGATGATGAATCGGAAGGAGAAGAATTTACAGTGAGAGACGGCTACATTCATTATGGGCAGACTGTCAAACTTGTATGCTCAGTTACTGGCATGGCACTCCCAAGACTGGTACAGTTTAATTTCTCTAATGCTGTAGTTAATTTATAGATGGATACTTAGTGGAATTACATAGTTGGGTTTGTGTTGTTTACAATTTTTGGCTTTGTAGGTTTCCTTTTGGTAATACATGTTTTATATGGAAAGTGGCATTCATTTTAATACAAGCATATTTTTTTTATCTGCAGATTAATTCTGTAAGCAAAGAATGGCTTGTAAAATAAGCATAGGAAATTTTTCAGAATTCAAACCTGCCAAAGTAGGTTAATCTGCAAGCTGTCCTTAAGAAAATGTCTATTTTAAAAACAGTAATGTAGGTCCCAGTGTAGCAAAATACTTTAAATTTTATATTGAATAGATGAGTAAAGTTTTTGCACCCAGTAGGACTGTTCCATTTGTTGAGTTCAGCACATCTTTAAAAATGCTCTGCTGATTTGAATCTAAAAGCACTTTTGTGTACTTCTAAGGATACGTAATTATACCAATATCAGCTTGCAAAACCATTTTTGACATTTATTAATACTGTCTGCTTTAAATATAGAACATTGGAAATGCCTTTGGGATAACTTTTTTTAGAAAGAGACAATTTCAGCCCTTGTCTTTGTCACAGATACAAAATTGATTATAACCAGTTAAGGTTTGTGAACCAAAAAAAAATTATTGCTGTATACACAGTAATGGTTTTTATAAATAAATTCAAGTATAATTATAGTTTTTTTTCTCCTGTTTTATGCACTTAATGCCAGCCTAAGTGGATTTTTATTTGACTGATAACAAACAATGCTTCATATGAAAACTTCTGTGAAATTGTGGTTTGTCAGCCCGTTATGGGTTTCATAGAAGGCTTTGCTAATTCCGCTTCTAACTAGAAACAGTTTTTAGAATGTGCCAATGTAAAACCAGCCTTCCCTGCAGGAAGGTTTTGGTTCCCCTTCCCAGACTTATTTTACCAGGACTTAAATGAGAAATTCTCTCCCCATACCAAATTTAGCTAAGAAAGAAGATAGCCTGTTCAGAGTAAATGGTATAAAATGATCGTTTAAGTAGATCTTCATCTTTTTATAAAATCACATTATTTGACAGAAAAATCCAGACCTGGTTCAGTGCACATGAAATTGAGTAAGAGGATCTCACTTCATTTGTGAACTTCATGTTAATATTTTTTTTTTATTGCCGAAAGGAGACACCATCATTTATGATTCCAGAAACCTTATTTGTAGGTAGAAATAGATTAAAATTAGGCCAAAGGTTCCTGTTTTGTTTGCTACTGGGAACATTTGTCATGCTGCCTTACAAGAAAGATTGAAGGTGATGTGATTAAAAGGTAACTTGCAGGCATTTTATAGGTTAATACAAAGAACTTTGAAGAAACAAGTTAACCTTGAAACTTATATTGCTAATAATGCCATTTATTATCATTAGAAATCCCAGAGGACATGGTTGGCTTTCTGATTGTCGGCTTAGAAATCTTCAAGCACTTTGGCTGCTGCTTCTGCTGATGTTGCATAAAATGAAGTATTAAAATTTTTCTAGAAGTTGAGTTAAAATTCCAAGCTACAGATTTCCATTGTCTGTAAGGGAATTACTTTTTTAATTTTTAAAAATAAATCAGTATAACAGCTCTGAATTAAGTCAGCAGATATTTTTTTCACTGAACTGCCAGATGTAAGGAACAATTGTTCTTTGCAGTTGTCTTTAATATTTAATGACCAACTAGTGTTAAGATACACTGACTGTTGGGTTTGCAAAACTGTACTTAAGGACATTTCAATACCTTTAAAGTAAATTCTTATTTTCAACTGTTCTCGTTCAGCAACCAGTCTGCCACAGAATGTTGTTGATATTGTCAATGGTGGAAGCTTCTGTGGAAGTCTATTAATACTTGACCTACTGCTCTTTTGTACCAGGAAGTGGAAAAAAAGTAGATTTTACTGAAGTTTCAAGTTTTTTCCCCACTCTTACAGCAAAAAAGATAAAATATATATGCATGCAGCACATTGAAGTTGTAGTAGTGAGTGTCACTTCAATGTTGTGTTCTTGTTTCAAAAGCATTGAGATTAATGAATCTAATGTTGGTATTAAAAGGGAAGGCATGGAAATAAAAAAAAAAGGTGTTAACTTCCTTTACTAGCAGTACATGTGTAATCTCCAATGTAATGAAATACAGAAATTGTCCTAAATATATATGTACAATTTTCCTTCACAGATAATTCGAAAAGTAGATAAACAAACAGCGTTATTGGATGCAGATGATCCAGTATCGCAGCTCCATAAATGTGCATTTTACCTTAAAGACACTGAGAGAATGTATTTGTGCCTTTCCCAGGAGAGAATAATCCAATTTCAAGTGAGTTGTTTGAAACTATTTCAATAGATGAGAAGTGTGGTTGCTAAGTTTTCCCAAATATTCCCAAAATATGTATGAATGCCAGTTTTGCAGTTGGTTTTGATTTTTGAAAAGACAGAGGGTGGAAAGCATCAAACTTTATCGGTCCCTTTCCAAATCTGTTTTTCTTTCCTCATAACCTTCTTCCATGTCTGTCTACACAATGAACTCTATTTTCTCCAATGGAAGAAATGGAAGCACACTAGGAACTTGTGCATGCAATCATGATACTGTGGCTTAACATGTTGACATATGCCAGTGGAGGTGCACCGCTTACTTGCATGTCCATTTCTAGATTACAGCAAATAGGAAATGATACAGTTCATGATAGTCTTATTTCATGGTGAACTTTGCAGAGTTTCACTATCTTGCTCTTGGCTAAGAGCATAAACAGCTATGGCAGTTGACTACAGTAATTTGTAAAGCCACAGAAATTTGATTTGTCTGTAAAGAATGTAGCTGTCTCAGTCTTCAAGTATTTGTTTGTCCAGCAGGTGGAGAAAAATATCCCTAGCGAGTTACTGTAACAGGAATGAACCCTTAGGGAGAGCTGTAAAAAAAAAAGAAAAAAAAACCACTACCACAGTGTACAATTGTTCTGACAGCTTATACAATATGCTAAGAGATTGTGGTTTTAGTCTCTCGTGTATGTTAGCATGCTTTTAGCAGACTTTCAGCATGGTAATTCCCATCAGAGTAACAAGACTGTGACCAAGTTCAGGCCTACTTAAGTATTGCAATTTTCTTTAAACATCCAGGGCAGCTCAAATAACAAAGGGTGTTGAGAGATAGTGCTGTGCTTCAGGAAGATGGCTGCACTCGGGAAAGACTCTGGACTTCCTTAGGAGAACAGCTGTAGCTTCTTGGGTAGGAAAAGGGGAAGCTAACTTTTTAAAGATTTCCCTTAATTTAAGGGAAGGGGCAAGAAGGATTGGTAAAGGCTCTGTTGACTTGTATCCTGAATTGGGACAACGGAAAGAGAATATGAGAAGCTTTGTTCATATTTCAGGAAACACATTTATGACTTGTGGCTCAGAAGCAACCAGATATATTGGTGCTACCCACAGCACACAGCAGAGATAGATATATCAATATACTTTTTTGTAAAGGAGAATGGACCTTCGTCAAGAAGAGAAAGCTGTGAAACAGGAATCACAGTAGCTCAGGATCAGCCTTGCTGTTTGATCTTTCTCAAAGTACTTTATGGGAAGGGCTGAATGAAGAAGCAAATCCTGCTCCTCTGACAGCTGCCTTAGTTCAACATCCTGGAATTGCCTCTGGGACTACCAGGACATCCTACCACTCTTCAGTTTCTGCAGCACTCATGGAGCCCAATCTGATAAGAGCTCTGAACTTTCCACATGGGTAGGGCTTAGATAAAAGGACAACCCACTATTCTGAATTCTTTTAGTGGTGTAGGTACCTGCTGCTTCTACTTGTTGAATAAAATCTGTTAAAGGCTGTTATTACTCTTTGGTAAGTGAAATGACTGTGGAAGATAAAATCATTCTACCAGTGGCAGGAGAGAAATCCCATTTTGGGGGGTTTAGTGGTTTTGGTGTGTTGTTTTTTTTTTTTCCTTCGGACCAGAAGACCAGAGAAACAGGCATGTGTAGCATCTTTCACCTGCCCACTCTTAAGCATTTACTGTTGAATACAGTTCCTGTAGTAGGAGTCTAGACAGACTGTGGTCACTATAAAAAAGAAAAAAACAACAAGAAATGCCAAGCTTTACTTTAGGGTGACAGGTCTCTCTTAGGTGAATGGAAATAGCCCAATATAGAGACCTTAGAGTCTTAAAGCGGAGAGGCTGTAAAAAGTCAGCAGGTCAGCATGAACCTACAAAAACCTTTAAATTCAGTTGCTGAAGTATCAGTCAGACCTCTCTTTAAAGATGTCCATGTATTCTGGAGAATACAGAAAGAATATACATAATGCCTTACTGGATCAGAGCATAGCCCCTATCTATGTCTAACAGCAGCAACGGGACATGATACTTAGAGGCAACAGGCAGACCTGGTCGCTTTATGCAGTCCAATGCAGTTATACTCTGCCAGCATCCACACTTCTTGTATTAAGGGTTGTTAAAGGCTGCATCCCTGACTCTATCTTTTAGTATCATTTTGTAGATGTGTGGTTGATCAGTTTGATTCCTTTTGAATGTGCTGATGCTCTCTCTTTCTGCAGTATTCTGTGGCAGAAAGTTCAAGAGGTTTCCTGTCCTCTGTGTAGCGAACTTTTTGCTGTATTTGTTTTGAATGATCTAATAGTTTCTGTGAGTGATTCCTAGTGCCAGTTTTGCAGGATTTAGTGAGCAACAATTCTGCATTCACCTTACCCATCAACATCTTAATTTCGTCTCTCCAAATTGGAGAGTCACAGTCTTTTCAATTTCTTCTCATAAGGTCAGCAGCTCCTTGGTGATTTTAGTTGCCCCTTCTGTACCTACTCTTTTTTCACCAGGGCTTTCTGGTGAAGACGGGGAGACCAGAACTGCACACAGCATTCCAGAATTAGGTGAACAAAGGATTTACACTGGCAAAATAATACCTGATACCTTGTTCTCAATATTTTTTTCTGATGGTGTCTAGCATTGTGTTGCCACTTGTGGCTGCCACTGCACATTGAGCTGGTGATTTCAGAAAACTGTCAGCAGTGACTCCAGGATCCTGAGTTGTAACTACCAGTTCCAAGTTCAGTATTTTGCAGGCATCGCTTACAGAATTTTTCTTTAGAAACTTCACTGTTATCTAAATTGAGGCTCATTACCACTTTTTTGCCCTCTTTGTTCATTTTTATGTCCTTCTGGACATAAAATCCTTGCAATTGTATCAGCATTTAACTACCTGAAAAACTTAGGATCATGGAGAAGTTTGAAGATTTGACTTTACCAGCACACTGGTGAAGACGTTGAATAAAACTGATCGCAACACCAGTCTCGGGGAGGGGGCTGCGCTGTTGGCTTTTGTGCATTTTGAAAGGAGAATGACTGTTAAGTTCTGCCTTTTGGTTTTTGCTTTCCTTTAATTAGCTTTCTATTTAAAAAAAAAAAAAACCACAACTTTTTCTAATCCATTATAATTTAATTTCTTTAATATCCTTTGATAGAGAGCATTCTTGAGATTTTGGGGGTGGGAAGGGTTAGTGGTGTTTGGGTGTTTTTTTAAAGCCAGATATAATATATTCCTTTGATTCCTTTTGTCTGTGTCCTTGCTGTGTTTACCAGTTCTTGGGGAATTCTGTCCTTTATCCATTAACATTATGCAATTGTTTGCTTCCCATCCTGTCTCCGTGTGAACCCAGTCAGTACATGAGGTACTAAGCATGGTGTTAAGCCATTTCAATCTTCCAGTGCCACCTGTTGAGAAAGTTTAGTTAGAAAAGGAAAGAGGTGGGAAAAAAGTGCCTGGAGGTAAGCTGCTGTATTTGGAAGTGACAAGGAGGAGTGCTTCTCTACAAGAGGAATCATAATCTTTCAAGGATTTCTGTGACAGAGGGAGTGATGTGTTCCTGAAATGATTCTTGACATAGCAGGACTTTCAGAACAAATTCTGTGGCATTTGCCTTCCACTTTGTGGCAGGGGTTTAGCAGATCTGAAGAAACCAGTCAAGGGTCTTGTACAGGGGGGTGTTGGTTGACAGCTGGCTGAACATGAGCCAGCAGTGTGCCCAGGTGGCCAAGGTGGCCAACAGCAACCTGGCTTGTATCAGGAATAATGTGGCCAGCAGGAGCAGGGAGGTGATTGTGCCCCTGTACTTGGCACTGGTGAAGCTGCACGTCTTTAATACTGTGTTCAGTTTTGGGCCCCTCAGTACAAGGAGGACATTTTGTTGCTGGAGCGTTGTCCAGAGAAGGGTAACAAAGCTGGTTCTCTCTGGTCTGGAGAACAAGTCTTGTGAGGATCGGCTGAGGGAACTGGGATTGTTTAGCTTAGAGAAGAGGAGGCTGAGGGGAGACTTTATCGCTCTCTACAACTACCTGAGAGGAGGTTGTAGTGAGGTGGGTGTTGGTCTCTTCTCCCAAGTAACAAGTGATGGGACGAGAGGAAATGGGCTCAAGTTGTGTCAGGGAGGTTTAGATTGGATATTAGGAAAAATTTCTTCATGGAAAGAGTGGTCAAGCATTGGAACAGGCTGCCCAGCGAGGTGGTGGAGTCACCATCCCTGGAAGTGTTCAAAAAACGGGTAGATGTGGCACTTTGGGACATGGTTTAGTGGGCATGGTGGTGTTGGGTTGACGGTTGGACTGATGATCTTAGAGGTCCTTTCCAACCTTAGTGATTCCTAGTTTTACTTTCATTAAAAAATTAATCCGGCCATCAAGCCAGGAAACATGAAATCAGTTATTACTCTCCCCTTAATTGGTTTAGTGGTGGACTTGGTAGTGTTAGCTTAATGGTTGGACTGGATGATCTTAAAGGTCTTTTCCAACCTAAACAATTCTATGATTCTGTGATTCTGTTTTTGGTATCCATGGTTTTATTTGTCATGAGTTGAAGTGCATCAGTCCATGCCAACAGGAATTGTAGTCAACCTGTAGGAAGAATGCCATGCATCAAAATAGTATACAACAGTTCCTCTCTTGAAGTTGGGCTAGTAATTTAGAAGCTTCATATGTTTATAATAAGAATATCAGCTGGGTCTTGAGCTTGGAAAGATCTGCAGTTACTGTTCTTGTTACACACTTCCCTTGCAAGCTGTTTTCAGTGCTGTTTTACGTGATCGTATCAGAATGAAGAGTCCACGTGGGAACACAGCTTTGATCTTAACTTACTTTTATCTGAACTGGTAAATTCATGCTAATTGAAGTTTATCTAACAGTTCTGAAGATTAAAGCTTAGGGTTACATACCTAGATATCCTTAAAGCTTAATGGAAGAAAACAGAATTTAGGTACTAAAATCAGAATTTTTAAGTCCCCTTTTTTTCTGTGCCTGTGTTTAACCTATACACAATTTCCTTATTGGTTGCTAGATGATGCAATTGTTCAGAGAGGGTTTTGTTGCCATAGAAAATAGTTGTCAGTGTATTTTCTATCTATGTATATATGTGTGTATACTGATTTAGTAATATTTACAAGGAGACAGTGAAAGTTTGACTAATTTGCAAGGCTGTCATTTTGGTTTCTCTCCCATGTCTTTGCACAAACACTTAAATATAAGCTTGTGTTTTCTATCATTTTGTGGATGGTGAAGAACTCTAAAAAGAAAAAAATAACCTTGGCCAGATATAAATCATAACTAATGAAAAGTATTCCACTTCACTCCATAGCTGTTTTAGTCACTTTGCATTAATAAAACAAGATCTGTTTTAAAGTAACTGCTTCTAGTTGCTGTAGTTTGTTGGTTAATGGCTATTGAATAATGTTAAAATTTTGAAAGCTGAACTAAGTTAATAAACAGAAGGTTGGGGAGGTGACAGTATCATAGGTGAGAGTTAGTGTTCTCAAAACATTTAGTTTTCTACTAGTTTTGCTGAAAAGTATGTGACTTTTGCTAGGTCATCTTGTTAGAGGAAAATCATAAGGAAACATGTTTTTGAGATAATAGACATTGTTACTGGCTGAGTTGGTTTTTATTTCTGTGACTTGGCAAACAAGTCGACAGGTCAGATTTAAAACTTCTTTCTTTCAAAGGCCACTCCATGCCCAAAAGAACCAAATAAAGAAATGATTAATGATGGAGCTTCTTGGACAATCATTAGCACAGATAAAGCAGAATACACGTTTTATGAGGGGATGGGACCGGTCCATGCTCCAGTGACACCTGTGCCTGTTGTAGAAAGTCTTCAAGTAAGTTTTTGGTGGTTTGTTTGGGTTTTTTTAATAAACTCTTTTATGTGAGATTGTTTTGTCATACTGATTTAACCTTCATGGTACCTTTGTGGAATACTGTAGTAAAACATTCTTACTAGCTCTATAAATAGGAAAATTACTTTATGTTGCAATAATTTTTCTTGCCTACATTTCAGAATAAATAAGCCTATACATCACAGGAATAATATTAATATTGTTCTATACATTAAGCATTTTATTTCTTAAAATACTATGGTAGTCATATCCTTAGGACCTCTACTTCTATTTGATTATTTAGAAGTTGATTTTGGCTCTTAAACCAGCCAATTATACATCAAAGAGAGCCAGACTAAAACCTCATTAAGAAAATCAGCACTTTGCCGTGGAAAAACTTGAAGGTCTCCTAACACGTTCTCTGAAAGATTCTTTGTTCTTGGTTTTCAAAGCCTTGTTGACTTCTAAGTGGCCACTATCAAAACTTAGAAGTTCCTTCAGGATATCAAATTAATTGGCAGTATCTTTTAGATGTGTTACTTTTTTACAGTTCAGTTGTGTAGGTATGTTTCTTTCATTTCTATCCAGCTGATAGAAACAGCACTGTTTACAGTTCTTGTACACATGTGAAGAATGTTCCCCCCCCCCCCCCCCCCCCCCCCCCCGGGGGGGGGCATTTGTTTCTATTAATACATGTTTTTTGTGGATTTTCTTTTCTATTTCTTTTCTATTCACTTCCTTTCCAGTTGAATGGTGGTGGGGATGTAGCAATGTTGGAACTTACAGGACAGAACTTCACTCCAAATTTACGTGTCTGGTTTGGGGATGTGGAAGCTGAAACCATGTACAGGTGCGGTATTTCCTGCTACTTTTATGGTGATTACATTTTACTGGATGCTTGTATGGGTATACACTCAAGTGTATACTTTCTGCCCTGCAGAAAGGGATCTAGGGGTGCTGGTTGACAGCAGGCTCAGTATGAGTCAGCAGTGTGCCCTGGCAGCCAAGAGGGCAAACAGCATCCAGCCAGTCAAAAGAGGCGATTATCCCAATGTATTCAGCATTGGTGCAGCCTTGCCTTGAATACTGTGTGCAGGTCTGGGCCCCACAATTTAAGAAGGATGTGAAGGTACTCGAATGTTTCCAGAGGAGGGCAACAGAGCTGGAAGGCATGTCCTGTGAGGAGTGGCTGAGGACTCTGGGCTTGTCTAGCTTGGAGAAAAGGAGGCTGAGGGGCGACCTCGTCACTCTCTACAGCTTCCTGAGGAGAGGAAGTGGAGAAGGAGGTGCTGAGCTCTTCTCCCTGGTATCCAGTGACAGGATGCATGCGAGTGGTTTAAAGCTGCGTAAGAGGAGGTTCAGGCTTGACATTAGGAAACATTTCTTTACTGAGAGGGCGGTCGAACACTGGAGCAGGCTTCCTGGAGAGGCAGTCAATGCCCCAGGCCTGTCGGTGTTTAAGAGGCTTTTGAACAATGCCCTTAATAATGCTTTAACTTTTGGTCAGCCCTGAAGCAGTCAGGCAGTTGGACTAGATGATCATTGTAGGTCCCTTCTGACTGAACTATTCTGTTCTATTCTATTCTTTAAGCTTAAGTTTTATTATGCTCAGTTGACTCTCCTTTGTTCCAGATGCGCAGAGAGCATGCTGTGTGTTGTTCCAGACATTTCTGCATTTCGAGAGGGTTGGAGGTGGGTCCGTCAGCCAGTCCAGGTTCCAGTAACTTTGGTCCGTAACGATGGCATAATTTACTCCACCAGCCTTACCTTTACATACACACCGGAACCAGGGCCACGACCACACTGCAGTGCTGCTGGAGCAATCCTCAGAGCCAACTCAAGCCTCATGGCTTCCAGTGAAACAAATACAAACAGCGAGGGAAGTTACACGAATGTCAGCACAAATCCAACCAATGTCACATCATCTACAGCAACTGTAGTTTCCTAACTACTGTTGTTTGTCTGGACTTTTAACTGACTTTTAAGTGCTACATTCAAGAGAACTGAACAATTTTTGTGGTTTCGTGGGAGAACGCCTTTCCATTTTAGGTGATGTTATTTGAACCTTGTTACCTGCAAGTGCTGATCTTAAATATAGAAGCCACAATAAAAAAAAAAAAATACATCCGAAACATAAGAACTTTATTGAAAATCTATTTTTCAGCTGGTTTTTGTAATGGGCAAGAAACAAAAAATGTGGCTGGGATACATGTTGAGCAAACTAGAAAACATGAACACAACATAGTTTTTATGGACCAAGGAACTTGTATAAGCTTTAGTATAAAAGGTACATTTTCACCATACCTTTTTTGTATCACAACATATAGTACACTTTTGTTACCAAATAGTTTATATTTTTTTTTCCTCTGAGCTTTTGCTCTGAAGTATATTCAGGTTCCAAGCCTGACCATGCTTGTATAATCTAATTACCATACTCTTCCAGTTTAAAAAAAATATATATATTTTTGGTCTGTGGCTGGAACTGTTCCTTTTTTTAAACTGAAGTCTTGTGACTTTTTATGAACTGAAATTGTTTTTATTTCAGCAAGTAGAACCTTGTAAAGGCCAGCATATTTTTTTTAAGATTATATGAAGTCTGTGCAAAAGCTTTAAAAAATGCCTCTGCCTTGCCTGCAATACATGCAATGTATGTTAACTTTAGTGCTCTGTTTTCAGTCATTGTTAATAGTTATTTCTGTTTTCCTTTTTTTAAATATGTATTTATAGTGATAATTCATGAGGTTCTAACATTACATGAGGTTTTTTTTAAAGTGGCATCTCAAGCAGTCATATTAATGATTGTTCATGTCACAGGCATACATTGGTGTTTTTGAAGGGTTGTTACTGGGTTACTCCCCCTCTTCCCTGCTCAGTCATATTGCATCTGAAAATGTTTCAGGATCTGTTCAGGTTTTTCTAATCTTGTACATAATTTGTATTAAGTGTAAGTTAAATGTTTTATTTCGAAAGTGGAATGTTCCCAATAACTTCCTTTGGCAGCATGTCTTCTGTCTTGTTGGCATGTAACTAAAATACCATGAGAAGTATGTGCTACAAATGGGATTGGTAGGTGGTGCCCTTCATCACCTGAGAATCACAACAAGCATGTTTTTCTTCATACTGTTCAGTAAATTAGGCCAGACTTTGGTGTAACACTTGTATTGAGAACGTGCTTTCATTGTGAAGTGATCATACCATAACTAGGAGTAAATTTTGTTACTTAGAAATGGGCAAATAGAAAATCGTAAAAGCACTATGAAGATGTCAACTCCTCCCATCCTTATTTCCTGTGGGTTTCTCTTTCCCTGCCAACAGCTTGTGCAACATTCAAGTCTTCTCTCCATCATAAATTCAAGGCTCATTTGCACTTTGACTTTGTTGGTTGTTGCATTTGTTTTTCATTTTGACTTTGCCATGTTTTGTCCTTCCTTGTAGACCTGCCTGCTTCATTTGTATTTGAAAGTATACCCCAGTAGTTCATTTGTAGTCACAGAACTAGGCATAGACGTGTAGGACAAGTTCTGATAGTGTGATCTTCCTCTTTAAAAGCCAAAATACAAATTTTATGGTGTGTTCAGCCTTTTCTATACCCTGAAGCAAGAGCCACAACTGCTGTGTAAATGTGAACGTGTGGCTTCCTACAGTGCGTTGCTCTACAAGCTTATCTGTTGACCATTTTCATAGGGTTTTTATTTCTGACCACTTGTTCCAGTTTCAACACCCACCACCATTTTAAAACATTGTCTCTGCACCATATTTGTGTATTCTGATGCTCCACTCTACTTGTTTGCTTTAGTGGTCTGTTGTATGTGTGAAAACAATGTGGTTAAAAGAAGAAATTGGTTATAAAGCATATTTAGCTAATAGTAAAATCAGTGCCACTGTCCTCCTAAAATGTGCTTGTATTCTACCACAGGCCTTCATGTTTGCTATTCTGTATTATGAAATGTATTCCCATGACATAGTCGCAATGCTGGTTTTTAGCACTAGTGAATACTGCCTCACCTCATCTCCGTTTCAGTGACCAAGGGCAGAATTCATTGTGGCCTTATCTCTGTTTTAAACTGTTTACTGGCATTTACTTGCAAATCTGTTTACCTTTGTATGTGCTATAAAATTTCGTTTTAATTGTGTTGTGGCAGGAATCATTTCACAGTGTTTTTGTTAGAAGCACATAAGTATCTTACAGTACGGCTTAATTCAAGAGCCACAGATTTTCATCACTAATTAGACTGAGAATTAAAATAACCGATATATGTATCAGATTTAGAGAGTATTCAAGAACAAACCATGATATACACACGGTAGGCAAACTATAACAAGCCTTTTAACCTTCAAAGACTATTTAAAATAGCTTTCAGAACTTGACACCTGCTTTTATACTCATTATTTTAAATTTTTTACATGTAAATGCAATACTTTTATATTCAGTTTCATTACTTGCAATAATTTTGCCCAATAGATATAATATTCCTTGACTTGTAAAGAACCTAATGACTTAGCCTAATTTCTGCTGTTCTACACACTACAGCCAAGTGGGTGAAAAAAGAGACTATTAAGTTCTGCTTACAAGACCATTCTAAACCCCATTTTTCCCTTGGGTTTGTGGTTCCATTGTTGCCAGTAGTTACTCTGTAGTACAGAAATGGTCTTCCAGGTCCTTACTGTTGTTAAGATGTCCAGTTGTTCAGATATATTATCTTCCTGAACTTTTCCTGTGGGGTGATATTGTTACATTTATTGGCCTTGTGAGCTGTTAATCAATTTTCATTATATTAACATATCTCAAGATTTGGATAAAACTACTCTTAGGATGTTTCAGTATGAAACTATTATAACTGTTCAAGTCTAGCTGTTAAGTCTGCTGTTAATTCTATATACATAGAAATTGAGTCTGTGTTCAGAATGTTGTTATAGTTCCAACTATAGGGAGAAGAAGCAAATTAAGTGCTCAAACTTAGCTATGCCTTTTCTTGTTTTCTTTTGTTTGGAACTGCATTTCAGAATTCAACACTAGCGTGGTTGTTAATAATCTGCTGCTGATGTTTTTCCTAATTGTTTGCCCCGAGGGCATCCCACAACTGTGTTAAGAACGGTATTCTGTACTTTTCATTGCACAGACTTGTAAGATCAGAATGGTAACCTGAAAAGGCATGAACTTGGTGAATTCCCCATATACAAAATATTAATGCCAAGTGAAACAAATTATCTGTTGGAAGTAAGCTACCCACTTGTAGATTAAATGACTCCATAGAGGTGTCCATCTTGAAACTAAGATGCTCTTCAATTATTAACCATATTATTTACTTTCTTTCAAAAGCAGCTGTGTTTATGAGTACTGAACAAATGATTATACTTTCCTGTGCCAGACTTTTGACTTTGTTTTCAAGCACTGTACTGTGGGATTGAGTGGCAGCTTTGTTAGAAAAAGAAGTATATTAGGGTTTCTACCTAACCCTTTTAGGACTGAACAATTTCTTCCCTTTAGAAGCTGTAAAATAAACGAGCAGTTCTAACTTTGTAAACATTCTGTCTGTTCAGCACTGCATTTGCCCCATCTGGAGGTGCTATGCTAATGTCATTTTTTTTAAATCCTGTAGCATGTGTATACATTCAGTCTTAAAAGGGTTATTTTTACAAACTGTGCACCTGTAAAGTTTCTTAGCAATAAGGTAGAAAAATGAGCAAGTTTTTACCACAATTTTGTAGAATTAATTGCTCAGTTCCATATTTCATCAAGAAAAACCCTGCAATATGGGCAGTTCTGAGGATTAAATAAAAGTGAAATGTAAACCACATAAGTGTTTTTTGTCAAGTGTACTCTGTGTGTGTATGTGCATATACTATCGGGTTTCATTTTTTTTCTATAAGGCTAAAGATAAAATGCCATGTTACTGTTGATGTGACAAACATAATTGAACATCTGTATGATGATATCATAAAAGTAGTTATGATTTGATCAGGTGTTGAAACTTGCCAAGTTTTTGTGGATTTTTTTCAATGTTAACCAAGGAATATGTTTTGGTTTTTGGTGGGGGGGGGGGGGGGAGGTTGGGTTCTTTTTTTTTTTGCGAAAGAACAGTGAGGTCATCTATGGAACCAGAACAACACAAAAGACGACCAACCCCAGGAGTGGAAAAGTCAACAGTAGTTGTGAGGCTATGCACACTGGACTCCACTTAAACGGGATATGGAATGTCCAACCAAAAATCTAGATTGGTTTCATTATTGCTTGTATTATTGCTGGAGTTAGATAAGAAACTGTGTTTTCCAATAATGTAAAAAAAAAAAAAAAAAAAAAAAAGGGTTCACTTTTTTATATTATTTATTAAATAAGAAAAAATGAACTGTGTTTAATTGTTTAACTTTAGCAACTTTATTATTGCAACTAGTATACCTGACTTACTTTCATCCTTTTCTTAGTTGCAGGCTGTCTGATACTTCTTTTAGTTGGTTAATAATTAGAACTAGAAATTTAGCAAGCCAGCTTATTTCTCACTTTGGCAGAATACTCTAGTAGGGCTATGAGGAACAACTAGAGATTATGCTCTCTTTCAGTTTGCAACATGTCACTTGAAAAAAGTTTCTGAGATGGGAAGTGCACACAGCAGAGAGAGAATTTGGAATGGCAGAAACCTACCAGTACTAGTTTTGTATTAAGCTAATACAAGAACTATATCATCCATAAGACTGCAAAGGGGCCAGAAGTGGTTGTTAAGAAGGCAAGAGAGAGGAAGATTTCACTGGAAAAAAAATAGATCATTTGACTATAAGGAAGCATTACAGATTTTTATTGAAACAGCTGCAAAGGTGAATGCTGTTGTTACTAAGGCACATAAAATAGCCAGAAACTCAACACTGGTAGAGCTTCTGCTGTTTGAAACAGGGACAGTATGGGCAGATTACATTTCAAAATTATTTTAAAGACTCTTGCAGTCTGTTTATGGAATGATAAACTGATCTTCTGGAACAGAATAGAAATTAGATCTGAGGTTTGGCAAAGAGAATGGTCACTTGCTAAACTTTAGTGTTGGTATAGTTGGAAGAAACTGCGTGGGATGGTGCTGGTCTTAGATGAAGAACTACAGATACAAAAAAATTCTCTTCATCTAAACCTTGGTATTTAGCTATATAGATAGTCTCAATAATAAATCCTGTGGAAATCCAGAGTAGAGGATTAAAAGGAGAATGGTGTGAAATTATTTGGCTAGAGGAAAGGATTCATTTGGGGGATTGCATTCAATATATGCCATTTCAGAACATTCAGCATTACACAACTGGGACAGGTAGTTTACTTTTCACAGTGCCCTATTTAGATTGGAGTTGCATGCTTCTGAGAAGGGTAGAAAAAACCTGTATGTGCTCAATTAGCGTGTCTGTAAAGGACATTTATTTCTGATATCCAGTAGCACGTGCTTAGTGTGAGGCCAAAAGCATGAAGACTTACAGCCCATATTATTTATTTAAAAATACTTTTGTATTGAAGATCACCATTAATTATGTATGCTAAAGAGAAATAAGTTGAGGAAGTTTTGATTCTCTGTACAGGCAAATTTGATCTGACAAAGCCTTCTGAATTTGACATCTTTCAGGTTCTGCATCTCCTTCGAGTATGGAAAAAGATGGTTAAAAGTTTGCTATAGTCTTTTTCCATGCACTATTGCCTTTGTATTCTAGTCTCTGTTCCTTTACTTTTCATGTGTACTTTTCCAGATCCTTAATCAGTTTGCAGTTTTTCTCAGAATGTGTAAATTTTGCTGCATAATTTAGGAGAGAGGAGTCAGTGTTAAGTAAGGTGAACTGTAACTTTTGAGACTACACGCTGTCATCTCTCTGTGCTGTTTCTACTGTTGTGCTGTGGGGTGGGGGAGAAAGAAATGTTAGCTGGTTGCACATTGGATGGAAGCTTCTACAGACCTGGCCTTAACGAGCTGCAGGTTTTCATTTGAAGATGACACATGTAATTTGGAACAGTATCAAGGTGCCTGTGAATCTTTATCTGAATTTAGAAATTCTTTGCTTATTATTCATCTTTTAATTATATTTGCTGTCATGTTGCCCCCTCATCTATGTTCATTAAAACCTTAAATATCTGCTTTTAACTAACATACTTTTGTTCTATTTGCTCATTTGTTCACTGGGAAATGTGTCCATTTCCGCCTCTGCAATGGCGATCCCCACAGATGTTTCACAGGCAGGGTGGGACCTTGTGCCATTCGAGCTACTTCTGTGCCCTACCTCCATCTCTTACTTTCTGCTTCAGCTTCTCCCGAGTGACTTGACTGTGGGGCCTTTGACATACAAATAAATAATAGCAACTGCATTCATTTGTTCATTGCTGTACCAATACATTAAGACATCTATAATAAATCGCTATCCATTGGCCATCCTTTACAGAAGGAAGCATTTTGTTACAGAAACGGCAGCCTTACAGACCATATCATCTGAATCTTTTTAAGAACTTTATAGTTCTGCTTGAAGAATAACTTCAACAATTGTATAAAAGATAGAAGCACAGATCTATGCATGCTATGTTTTCTGTCTTCAAATTGTCTGTTTTAATAGCCAACTGGTCACAAACATATAATTAGTTCTTAAAATCTCTGAGTTAGTTTAATTCTCATTTGAGCTCAGTGACTTTTTTTTCTTTTTGAGTGAAACAGTTTGCTCTAGTGTTTCTTCCTGATGTTGATAATTCTGATAGAATTGTACATAATCTGTTTGGAGCTAATGCAGCCAAGGTATCTGTGCTGTGAAATGGGATGTGATCCTGAGCTCCACATCGCTGTGTTCATTACATGTGGCAAACGTGACAGCAATGACTTCAAACTTGGTTTTTTGGTCTCTATCCAAAACAACTTTGCGTGATACTTCTGTATGTGCATGTAGCTGCAGAGTTTTTAGTTCAGTGTGAACTCTAAATATTTCTTTACCTGCATAAACACCTCTCATGCAGCACCATATAGATACACACACACCCCCCCACACCCACCCACCCACCCCCCAAAAAGCCCAAAGACACAAATGGTTGGTTTGTATCTTGTTAGCTTCCATTGTTCCCTTTCATCCCCAGTAATCTATTACTATAATGTCTTAAATTGTGTCTTTTTGCTATTCTTGTACTTTTTTCTGTTTGTTCTCGATTAGGTGTGCTTCAAATTCCATTTTGGTTATCCCACTGCCAACAATTTTACTTTGCAGAAATTTGGAAAGGGCAGATAGAGGATTCATAATGATTGAATTTACTGCCTTAAAAAAAGGTAATTGGGAATTCCCCAAAAATGTGAGAGATATTCAGCAACATTGTTGGATTTTAACATGAAAGAAATCATTAGGATAGGAAATGGCATATCTCTTTTTTTTTTTAATGTACTCATATCTTGGTCTTAACGAAAGGTTTTTCTATGCCTTTGAAAGCAAGAATTTTAAATTTCTCACACTGTTTGACATAACTCTGTGGAATTCCTTGTTTGCAAGATTGAGAAAACAAGCACCGTAACATAGAGACAAGGCAACTGCAGATTTGCCTCTTGATGTCAATAGTTTCTAATACAGCATCTACTTCCTTCTTTTGAGGGAAGAAAGTAAGTGGTCCCGTTGTTCCTTTATCATGCTCAAATTTTATAGGTGTTGCAGCCTGATTTGTGTAACAGTCATTTCAAGCATTGTGATTAAGTATAGTTGCTAAGGTGGCACAGTCTGGCAATCTGCAGCAATACAAAGCAGAATGCCATACAAAACCATTTAAAAAAAGTGTTAAATCTTGTATTGACAAAGTAGGCAACTAACACAAAATTCTTGATGAATTAGGAATTTGGTTTAATTGTTTTCCAAAAGAAAATGTCTTGTGGCAGTGCCATGCAGATTACTGATTAATTATTACCAATTTCAGAATAGAGTTCCAAGCAAATTAAATTATTTCTGAAGGGCCTGATGTGGATTAACCTCTGTGTGGGCATATGTATCTGTTTTTGACAGTCCTTTTGCTGCTCCATACTGCTTTTTACAGCATGCCTGGGTTTAAGGAGCCATCTGGGTTTCAGACTCCGCTTGATGTGATGTCGTCAGTTGTGAGACTGATGTTTATGTCATCTTCCCAGTTTCATGCATTCAGAAAGTTTTTGACTTCTAAATCAATTTTTGGGAAACAGTTTTACCTTGGAGATTTAATAAACATAAAAATCAAGCAATGGTCTGAAAAAATGGTTTATTCTTTATTTAATTTACAAGTAATGTTGATAAGGAAAATTCCTTATTTTGGGAGGATAAATGCAATCGGTGAGTGTTTAAACTTTCAAATCCATCTGCACTTTCTATCAAGTGGTTAATTTTTCAAGTTAATAACAATTTTATGCTATTCAAAGAAACATAATGTGTTTCGGGTTTTGGTTTTGGTTTTTTTTTTTTTTTTTTTTAATGGTTGTTTTGTATTTGTACCTTCAGATATCTTGGCTCTTGAGCTATCGTGAGCCAAGTGTGTTTCATCCTAAGACTTACAATCTGCGTGTCTTTATATCTTGGACTTCTTCAAACTTCAGAGCTTGAAATGATAAATTTTGATAATCACTGTCGGCTTACGGGTAAACTTACAGAAAATAGGTATCAGCTACCAATATGAATGTGTTAAATTAGAAAACAAAAAAATCCATCTCCTCTCACTGGGCATTAGGATGGTGAAACAATAAACTAGGCTTATTACCTGCACGGGATTATCTTCACAGCAAGATGATTTAATAATTTATATTATATATAATAATTTAAATATGTCATGCAGTCATAGCTTTTAAAAATTGTATGTGAATCTCTGTTTGCAGCTGGTTCTTCCAGCTACTTTGAGGAATACAGTTATGAAATATGGGTAGAGTTTTGCCATTTGTCTGCTGGGATCTGAGAAAAGTTTATTAAGCAGTTTCATATTATACTACAGTCTACCTTCTCTTTTTCTCACCTGTACTTTTATCCTGTTTTAACAAGTAAATTCTTTGCAGCTGGTCATTAGAGTGAACACTAACAATATTGATACTTAATCTTGTTTTTCAATTAATTCAGTATTTATGAGCCTATGAAAATGTCCCTTTCTTTTAAAAATGATGTTTAAATGCTGGTCAGCTTGTGAAGTGTTCTCTGCAAAAGCACTGTGGCATGTTCAATGCAAATTGAACTGTTCTCATATTCTGATGCAGGAAACTCACAGTCCCTATACAGTAATATCCTGATGCAAAGGACATTTGTCCAGGTCCCAGATGGGCATGGGAAAAATGAGTTTAGACCTTAAGTTAAACATAAGTACTGTCAAATTATTACATAAGATGGAAGGAGAGAGGTAACAGCAAAGGTGAACACTAGTTTTTAAGCCGGGCTGATGGAAGTTATGAATCACGTAATGGATGCAGTCATTAAAGTCTGAGTGTTACTTGTCATATAGGCCAAGAGGATATGCTGTTTTTTAGCGGGTTTTTTTCCACTGGCCAACAGCAATGTTGGCTCAGAAGGATGAATGATCACACACGAAGTCCCTCTGTCGAGTACCAGTTAGGATGTTGCCTTGGTGGCCAGAACTTATGAATGATTTTATTCTAAAGCGTAACAATGTCAAATGGGAAAAATCAAATAACATATAGATGATAATAACAATTCAATAAGCTGCTGGACTCTAGCAGAACAGTTACAATCCATTGTTCTCTAGCAATTCATTAACTGTCACTGGTAAACAGTCAAGAGCTCAGGTATAAAATATCAAATCATGTGCAAGGTATCTACTAGGAAAACTCAGGCATGTGTGCCATCCAAGTTGAAATCATCTGGAATTTACCTAATCTTAACCAATTTGATCTATTTCACAGGGCCACATACAGCCAGTTAAAAAAAAAAAAAAAAAAAAAAAAAAAGTGGAAAAGGTGGGGAAAAAAAAGTCTGGCCAAGATACTTGCTTTGGATGCAAAGTGGGGACATGAGTAGCTCTCTTGCATCCCACTGAAGTACGGTAATCGTTTCTCTAGGGATTTATGACCTGTTTTCCCTGTTTTTCCAATTAAGAATAGTTTATAGGCATTGATAAAACCCCAGGCCAGGTAGGCTGTAAAGTCTGTAACTGTGTAGTGGGTCCATTTCACCTGGAATGGAGCAAACTGAGGTTTAAATCCTTTTTCTGAAGCAGGAACAGGGCGAACTAAAACTTGATTCTCTCTCATCTTAAATCAGAAATTCTGTTTTGGACTAGGGAAGCTTTCTCCCTGTCAAAAAGGGTTCACTCTGACTGGCTCATCTCCATCAAAAAGTTTTTGATTAGGTAATTTAATAGGAAAGCTCCTGATGAACTCTCACTTCACCTAACTTCACAGTTGAAGTTGAACTGTAAAGTTCTTCAAGGAGTGAATTTTATCCCTGAGATGGAGAAATACAAAAGATTTGATGTGCACAAATGAAAAGCAAAGTCATGTTAACGGAGGATGCTAAAGAACCACCTCCTTCGGTACTTTCAGGTCCTTGATAAGGATCTGGGCACAGCAGACCATAGACAAAAATGCAAGGGATAAGAATGGATTTGTGCATAAGGGAAACTGCGGGCTACTGGACTTCGAACTGTAGCTGCTGCCCAGAAAACCCCTGCTGGCTGTTGTTTGATGAGAAATATGCCAGTCGTGCTGGGTTTCTACTTGCTAAGCCATCTAAATAAGTCAGCCTGGTAATCAGCCGAGTTTCTGAGTGGAGAGATGCAGGAATCTCAGCTTAGAGGCAGAGCTAAAACTTCAATTCTTTAGGAAGGTGAAAGAAGAATTGTTTTCTTGTAAACGATACAAACCCTCCTGCACCTTACTACAACACTAAAGCTGTTCTATCTGCTCTAAATAACCTGGAGGGGGGCGGGGGGGAAACAAAAACCAGCCTGCACTTCAGCTGGCTCAATGGAGACTCAGCCTCCGGTGCCCTCCCAAGCCCCAGCCCCACACCACCCTCCCTTGCATGGGTGTTCAGGCTCAGAACTCGAAGTCCCACTGGACACAGCTGAGTAGGATTCTGGGCTGATGTATTTAAGACCAATGGAAACAAACACTTGAAAATAAATACGCAATCTCTTCTCGGATACGCAGAGAAAAGGGGAGTTGTGCTTTGTTCTGACATCCTTATCCAGACAAACTCTCATTGATGACAACAGAATCTGCAAAAGTAAGGCCCAAATTGTTTGCAGCAGCTGCTGTTCGGGAACAAACAGGATTGGATGGGACTGATCCCAGACTGGGTTTGAAGCAGAACTAGCTAATGAAGTATACCAGGTTTCCAAGTCAGCAGTAGCACCTCAGGTATTCTGCACCTTTATTTAGACCATTTCTTGCAAGATGTACCCCTTTCTGAAGATTTCTGTTGCAGGTGTAAACTACCTCATGCACTCACCCAGGCCAAAAGACATTTGAATGTCTACATTTTAAGCTAGTTTGCTCTTATTTCAGTACAGACACAATCTACGTACTCATTCAGTGGCCTGAGAATGCTGCTCCTACTTTACCAGGTGCCAAAAATTTTAATCCATTCTTGCCTTGCTGCACAAAACTCCACCTTCCTTAGCAATAAGTATATATGTGCTGTCAGTTCCTTAAAATGGTATTGTAAAGAGTGAAATCTGGAAAGTACATCTGTGTCTCCCCTTATTTTCAGTGCCATTGGTAGGCCACTCCATAGGAGGTAGATTTGTCGTCACATCTCGCTTCACACCATGGAAAGAGCTGAAGGGCCCAGATGCAAGAAACCAAAATGTGCAAGATGGTCCAACATTTTCGAAAGGTAACTTGTCAGAGAGGACATGGAAATCCTGAAATATTAATAAAACTAACCTTAGAGTTTGATGAAGCCAACCAAAATGGACCAGGAGGAGCAATCAAAAATTGCTTTAATTTTCTGGATACAAAACAAAATAGTTTTGTTGGTGACCTGTGTGTGAGAGTGTTAGATCTGACATACTCCACATGGAAAAGGGGAATTGCCAGAATTAGAGATCAGTCATAGGAGGTGAAAGAGAAAGGTTCATGTTAAAGCTATGAAACAAAGTAAAGGGAACTCAAGCCAGATATGAAATTTTGCAGTATTTTTAAAAAAAAAAAAAAAAGTGAATGTAAAGTTACTTGATCGTGTAACTAAAAAGCAGGTGTTTCCAAGTGTGCCTTCTTCAAAAGCCCTTCCGACTGCTATCTATGATAACTGATCACACAGGTGGAGAGAGTCTCACAGACAAAGAAAAGTACTCAAAAGCACTTGCACAACTATGTTCCTCTAGAGAGGACCAAGGACAAATGTAAGTAAATAACAATTCTTGGCTCAGAAGCAGAGCCTGAAGTTGCACAGATGGCTACATTTGAGCCCACAGGCATATGGAAATAATATAAAAGTTCTTCAGTTTGTTTTATGTAGCAGCAGATTAGAAAACATTATTCAAACTAAATTTGGAGGAAGCGCAGATGCAACATGAATCAGTTACAAAATTGCATTTTGGTAAGTTTATATTAATTTAGAAACATGTTGCTCTTGGTAGAGTTAGGAGAATAATTGAATGTACAAGGCATTGTAGTCTAAGCAGACACGTAGTTTTGGAAATTATTATCTAGCGAAGCCAATTGGTAGCACCAAGATGCGTAACAGACTGCTGCTGTCAGCCATCAGAATGAGGACACAGAAGCTCTGTGGTGAAAAACAGCTTTAGCAAAAGCTGAGCTGGAGATGGGGAAGGAGAGGCAATACCTATTTCTTCCTAGCAGAGAGTACCACTCTTTTTAAGTTCGTTTGCAGGATGCTAGTGAAGAGTAGACTGTTTCAGTTACTGGTAAATATTAAATGCAAGCACCACAGTTTGGGGCGGGGGGAGGAAGGGGTTGGTTGTGGGGGTTTTTCTGTTTCTTTTTTAAATAGCCCCTAGCTTATTTAGGTACTTGTTCTTCTACTTGCCTGAATGCAACTGGTTTTTATGGTTTCTGAAACCTTTGCCACTTCTAGCTCTGTCTGGTGGATTGTAGGGTCCCTGTAGGCTGCCTCCTACCATGCCAGTGGGAGTGGAGCTGAGGTCTGTGTTGGCTGGTGGACAAGACCCGGAGGTGCGGCTCTCAGTAGGTCCCATGGATGCGCCGTGTTCTGGGGTATTAGGCTTTGGGGGCAGAGGAACATAGCGTTATGTTCTCTTAACCTGTCAGCTAGACTAGAACATAACGATATTGTGGCAGTGTAGTCTAAACTCCTCACGTGAGAGATGCCCGATTCGTACAGGTGTGATACAGCACGCTCTGCTTGCTGGTAGTACTTTGTGTGCAGCAGGTTCTCCGCGGCCCTGAGAGCATTTCTCCATCTGGCTTCTCTGCTCGGGGCACGCTGCAGAGACCCCCAGCTCTGCTTGCCTGGTCTGTCCTGCTGTCAGAATCCCTTCAGCAGCAAAACCCTATGCAAAGCCTGTAGAAAAGAAATTCATTCCAGAATGGTTGTTTTCCTTTCAAATCTGTACTTTCAACCTTGCCTAAAACAAGTGCTTTTGCACCCAAAATGAAGTTTGATTTTCCTTCCATCTTGCTGCCTAGGCAAACGTTTGGCTGCCCCCCACGTGCCTCCTTCACATACAGGGCACAGCTGCCTTTTCTCTTGCTCTCAAAAGGGTCTTGACAATCCAAAAGCAAAAAGTGTTTGCATTGATTTTCTCTCTCGGCAGATCAGATCACATTGTCCTTTCCTCCTTATTATAATTTTTTCCCCCACTCTACAAGGCCAAAATATTTCCTGTTTGCCTCCCCTTCCATTCCTCTCCCAGCCCTATGTTTGGGCTCTGTAGAACCACGTTTCCAGCTGCAAGTGCATTGGATTCAGCTTTGCCTTCAGTCACCGTCTTTCTAAATATTCACTCTTCTATCAGTCTCATTAATCTCACACAAATCTCACAAAAGCGATATAGGACAAAGCTGTACACCTGCAGCTTGCGCTCTCTTTCTCCCCCTCTCCCTCTCTATGCAGCCTCTGTAATTGCAGGCTTGTCAGTCTTGGCTTCAGTGTGTAGCAAAGAAAGTCTATCCCAGTTTTAATAAATATTTGACAAATTAGTGCAGCAGAGGAGTCACATTGGATGTTAATAAACATTTGATGTCTTGTTCAATAAATGTTCTTTGAATTTCCACCAGCTTTTATTTTCACTGCTTGAAAAAAGGAAGGAAATAAATACAAAAGGAAAAAAATGCTTGAAAAATACCAGGGAACACACAGCTATGCCTGACAGTCTCTCCTGGACTGTATTGTTTTGCTTCAGTCAGTTGACACTATTTAAACAGGTTTCCTATTTAATAAACACAAGGGCACTGAGATATGTTTTCTGGATCCTTTTCCTAGATCTGCAATCCCAGCGAAGCAAGGACTTTGATATCAGCAGAACTTTCTTCTTGCTAAAAATCCACTGTGAGAACTTGTCTTAATGCTGAAAATTTGCTTTAGTCGCTGCTGATTTTCTTGTAACTCAGCTGAACACTGACCACATCTGGACTGCAAATAAAAAGCCCTTTGTCTTCAAGACATGGCAGCCTCCTCATCCGGCGATGCCCTCTGTCCTTCCCTGTCAGATGATCAGAGGTGCGTTAAATTAGTCGTAGCACCCTGGAAAGCTGGAAGGAACATAAGGTTGGGTTTTCAGCAGAAGCAGCAGCTGTGCCCTCTCTGATACAATGAATTAGTTTTGGTGCCATAACTGTAGTGTTATTTTTCCTACTTGCATGTGGACTGTGGCAGGACCATCTTTTGGGAAGCCACCAGAAAAAGCAACTCCAAAGACAGAGTGTCTTGGATGACATTACTATACTTATATTCCTTTACAATAATAGCAAGCCAGTCACAGCAACACTGCCAGATGCCACCACAGGGATGTGGACGGAGTTTTGAGCCAGTTTCAGAGCAAGGAAGCAGCTGTGGTTACTCTGCATCTACCTTCAGTTTAGCTATGAAATCCTGAAGATCTCGGGTGTTAGAAGGCCCATAGCAGGTTTGTAAGAGTCAATGCAGTGTTCCCAGTTGGCTGGCCAGTTCTCTCCTAGGTATTGTCATCTGTTTATTGCGGTTGCCCCTGTGGTTTCACCTCTGTGTGTCATTCTTCGCTTGCTCATGAATGAGGTCTCTTATCAGTTCCTAAATATTCTCAGAACAAGGCCCTGAGCCACTGTCCGTTTAATAAAATAAAAAAAAAAGGTTCTGACAGCAAGCCAAGAGCATGAGCAGGCCCCCGTCTTTCCTATGGATTTAGGTTCTGTACATGTAACTGTTCTTCATGCTTGTTTTGTAACACTGGTATTTGTACAACGTCCACAGGAGCAATGCAGTGATTTGTCCAGTGTTTTAAATCAACCTTGGTATATAAGTTGCATTTCTTCCTTCTATCAGGAGATATTTTTAAAATTTTTAATAACTGCAAAAATAGCAGGAAATCAATTAAATGGTGTTTACCCCATAGGGGTTGATTCCTACTTGATGTTTGCAACCTGCTCATGCTAATGAAGATGTTTTGTTCTTGACTCAGAGTACAGTGGACAACTGACATCTCAGTAGCTCAAAATTAGCGCTTTTTGGACACAACTGGGAGCGGAAGCCAAAGAAAACTCTTCATGCCACAATTATCTGTAGAGATTCAGACAAATAACTCCTAGCAGGGATGATTTGCCATTAGGCAAGCAAAGCAGGACCTTTACAATTCATGAACGTTTCCTTTGCATTTTTTTTTTCCTTCGGTAGGTACCCAAGGCAGCCTAACAAGTATTGCAGAAGGAAAAAATAAAGAAGTAATGCTAGAAATAGGTCTTTTTATAAACCACTTAGAAATTCTGGCATCTTTAAGGTATGCATTACTATGATGTGGATGTAACTGATGAGAGAAGAGCCAGGGACAGATTGTGCATAAAAAGCTGGAGCTGTTTCACAGAAATGAATAATGTATACAGAAAAATGGATAGAACTATGGTTGGAGGGTGAGCAAACTGCTGACCCACATGCACACCTGAGTGAAGTGTGATTTGGTTGGTCTGTGTCATATTTTAAATGGAAGACCAACATATTTTGTGGGGGAAAAAAACAAACAAACAAACAAACAAACCCAACCCAAAACATCCCAACTGTTTTTTTATACTCTCTACCACCCTGATGCTGTAAGAAAAAGATTACAGCCTCTCCTTTCATATAATCCTTACTCAAAGCCATTAAGTTTTATCTTTCTTCACTTTCCTCTTGAGAATAAGCATCTTTTGCCACTAGGAACCCTAAGTTTAGCTCAGCATACATTCAATTTAGACTGAGGAGAAAAAGAGGCATGTTTATCAAAGTTCTGAGAAATGGAAGAGAAAGTAAGTACAGTCCTTGAATCTGAAGACACTCTTAGTTTGTGTATCTTGATTTGTTTAAAAAATCATCAGCTATGGAAAAATAGCTATCTGTTGTGGTTTAACCCCAGCCGGCAACTAAGCCCCACACAGCCACTCGCTCACTGCCCCACCCCTGGTGGGATGGGGGAGAGAATCAGAAGAGTAAAAATGAGAAAACTCATGGGTTGAGATGAAGACAGTTTAATAGGTAAAGCAAAAGCCGTGCACACAAGCAAAGCGAAACAAGGAATTCATTCACTGCTTCCCATCGGCAGGCAGGTGTTCAGCCATCTCCAGGAAAGCAGGGCTCCATCACACATAACGGTGACTTGGGAAGACAAACACCATTGCTCCCAAGGTGTTCCCCCCGCTTCCTTCTTCTTCCCCCAGCTTTATATGCTGAGCATGCCATCATATGGTGTGCAATACCCCTTTGGTCAGTTGGGGTCAGCTGTCCCAGCTGTGTCCCCTCCCAAGTTCTTGTGTAAGCACTGCTCAGCAGTAACTAAAACATCTCTGAATTATCAACACTGTTTCCAGCACAAATCCAAAACATTGTCCCATACTAGCTACTGTGAAGAAAATTAACTCTACCCCAGCCAAAATCAGTACAGTATCTGAGAAAATAAAGGAGATGAGTAGCTATCAAAATCCTCTCAGCTTCTAAACGAATACTTCCAAGATTAATGCTTCATGAAGAAAAAAAAAAAAAGTTTAAAAAACTGTGTTCACCATTGCAATCATAAGATTACAAGATGGTTTGACTGCAGTTAGTTAATGCCTACCACATTCTGCTCTGTGCATAGTATGAGTATATCTGACCGTAGATTAGCTTTGATTCAGAAACACTAGCAGTGCTATACCCTGCACTACACAGTTGTTCATCCAGATTTTCCTGGCAGCCTCTATCTGTGAGGTCCTGCAAAAGGCAGCTATCTTCAGATCAGCCTTCTGCCTTGGTATGGTTGTGTGTGTGGTCTGAGCAAGTGCCTGCTTTTAAGGGAAATCCTGCTGAATGCTGTTAGAAACTGTGTCAGTGTGTTTTTATTTGACATGCTTTGGCCGCAATATTTCTGTATTGCATTGTAGTATTTCAGCATCATCTGATCCTGAAAGAATCTATTCCAAGCCAGAAAAGTGTCGTGACAAGCCACAATGTGTGAACACGGGTTGCAACACCCCTGGGCTTGGAGACAGGAGGGGCAGGAGGGGATGGAGGAGCAGGCGGGACCCCGGGCAGCCTCCCCACCTTGCCAAGAAGGGCTTGGTGCCATCGGAAAAGGGGCCACAACTCATGAAGGGGGGCATAAACCTTTAGTGCCTGCAGTTCTAAATCCACATGCCACTTTTCATTCAGAGCACCTGTCTTTTGCCTTGGCAGCAGTGAAATATATCCTTCATTTGATGCCCCAAAAGTGCTGTATTTAGCAGAATTTTAGGCATCTGTCTTAAAGTGTACCCTAATAATAGAGGTTGCAAGAAACAATGACAGAAGTAGCAAAGGAGGGCTTGGACGTTATTTAGTGCTACGGTTTTGTTTTATGAACTAGTATATATTGAGGGAACTGGGGTTGTTAGAGGGAACTGGGGTTGTTTAGCCTGGAGAAGAGGAGGCTGAGGGGAGACCTTATCGCTCTCTACAACTCCCTGAAAGGAGGTTGTAGTGAGGTGGGGGTTGGTCTCTTCTCCCATGTAGTTAGCGATAGGACGAGAGGAAATGGGCTCAAGCTGCGCCAGGGGAGGTTTAGGTTGGAAATTAGGAAAAATTTCTTTATGGAAAGGGTGGTCAAGCATTGGAACAGGCTGCCCAGAGAGGTGGTGGAGTCACCATCCCCGGAAGTGTTCAAAAAACGGGTAGACGTGGCACTTTGGGACATGGATTAGTCTAGTCTTCCCTTGATTGGTTTAGTGTGGACTTGGTGGTGTAGGTTAATGGTTGGACTGGATGATCTTAAAGGTCTTTTCCAACATAAATGATTCTATGATTCTATGATATCCTGCTTGTTTGAGCATGCCAGGAGCCGGTGTTCAAGAGAGATGCTCTGTGAACTCAGAGGTAGGGCTGTAAGAGGCGATTGCAGAACTGCTGCCTTGTGGGGGAGGATATATTGCTTGGAGCAATGTGTTTCAGGAGTCTGTCAACCAGAGATGATAGGGGAAAATGAAGATGAGCGTGCTTTCTGGGAAAGTAAATCTGGGAAGGAAAATAAACCTGTCAAAGAGGAAAAAAAAAGTCTAGCAATTGTTGGTGGGGGAAAGTAACCTAGAGACCGGGAAGGATACTGAAGAAAAAAAGATGGTGCCATGCAGCTGAAAGAGATAAGAGAAAGACAAAGGGAGAAAAAAACCCAGGAGTCAGGGGAGAAAAGGGAAGAAGGGAAAGACTTCAGAGATTTATGGGCATTATACACCTGAAATTTATTGGTTTGCCATTTGTCAGCTACATCTGGGAAACAGTTTGCCTTTAGGCACTGGCCATTGTAGAAGTAGACTTTTAGGATAGGATTTCTCCCTCCAACCCCTATAAACTAATGTTAAAAAAGGAGACTTCATGGGCTCTTTGATTTTGATACGTTAATTCCACCCATGTTTATCATTGAAGATACATTTCCACTAACAGCAGTACCTGAATTAAAGGTGCTGGAAGGATTCCAATGAAAGGGCAATATTCGGAGCCAGGAATGATTTCTGCAATGCACCGGTCAGGGAAAATGGCATTAAGATGCATGCAGGTTGCAGAAAGGCTGAAATTTCCTGTGCTAGGAGACCAGGGCAGGAGAAGACAAAATGACTGGATTGCAATATTGCATTTTAAAAACTTAATTCCGGCTCCTTGCTGGAATTTGGCTTAAAGCTCATGACTTTGGGAACTTGGCCAAAGAGTTAATGTGTTGGTTTAAAAACAAAAAAGGTGCGTAGGGGGCAATGGAGGGGAAGAGTGACACATGCACAGCCGAGCCTTGGACAGAAGGAAGCGTGTCCGTTCTGGCGCATTTCTAACCCTTCCCTCACTGTCGCCCAACCACCACTCCATCAGGATCTTCTTCTCCTGCCTCCCTCACTTCATCACCTCCAAATGGTGCTCCCTGATAGTTACGAGTGGGGAATCAATCAGAGGCTCTGCTCCTTTCAGCAACAGGTACTGGAGGCCACGGGGGGCTGTGATCTGATTAAGGCATTGTTGAAAAGAGCTTTTGCCTTTCATCTGAAACCACTATCCTCGAACTAAATCAGTGGGAGCAGGTGAGCAGTGCACGTACTGCTACGCAGGCTCTGCAGGTACCGGAGAATCTACATCTACAAAAAGGAATTTGTCTTTTAAAGTGCATACAGAGCTACGAAGTAGGCTGTCTCGCTGTACAGTGCATAGTCAGCAATAGTCACATCCAATATATTATTAAAACATGTTATTTCTGTTTTACTCAAACAACAATTTTTAAACTATGTCCTATAATAAAGCCAGACTTTCAAATGGCATAAAATACTTCACAATTTTTTTTTCTGCTCTCACTGTTCTACACAAATGCAAAAGCAGCTAAGTTTGTTCCTTCAGTTTCAGCATGCAGGACAGGTTTGTAGAGGGTCTTATCCTGCATCCTTAAGTGTAGTAAAATTTTTATGTCATTGTTTTGAATTAAATCCTGTAATTTAATTTGGTGGGTATTTGCAAAAGGTCAGATCAATGTCAGTAGTCTCAGCACTGTTCCAGGAACAGTGCTACTTTATAATGTGGCAGGCAAAACATTGTTTCTATGGATTTTGCATAAATAGTGTTTAGAATTTTTTTTTTTTAATTTCCTGTCTGTGGACAAGCTGGATGCAAAAAAAATAATAGCCAAGGTTGTGTGCTAAGTTGTACGGGTAAACCACTTCAGGCAATAACTGAGTGCAGAACATGCATCTGGGTGCCTGGAACTCAAACTGTATTTCCAATTTAAAATCATTCTGTAAAGAGATCAGATTTTCCTGATTAAAAACCTTGAGAGGGGTTATATTTAATATCCACATCTACATTCCACACTGTGCTCAAATTTAATCTCTGTCTACCAACAATTTTTTTATCCAACAGGATATTTTCACAAAACAAAATAAATGATATAACTTCTCCTGCTGAGCTCCACAGAGCAAAGGGCATGACCTGAACACCCACACTCACCTGTGCACTGAACAGGAAAGAGACTGGATTCCTTGCTCAATAAAACACCAATAATTACATCATTCAAAGGATTTTTTTCTGTGTTAGGTCTGTTTACAAATATGTGTAGTTGGAGAAAATAGTTGTTCCACAGTTTAGAAAAACTGTATTTTCTGACAAGGTCTTTTAGCCTTGGCTTATTGTGTCTGCTGTTTCTGCCTTTCTACGTCCAATGGCTTCCATTTCCATGTAGGCAGTACCATGCCAGGAGTGACTGTGTATATATTTGTGAAATGTATGACTACCGTGGCATCGTCCTATGTCTTTTGTAAAATCACCTCTTTGCCTTTATCCCAAGTACTTATCCCTGTGCTTCCCAGTGTGACAATTTCCGCATGAGCCTTTGGGGCTCACCTAAGACCCTGCCACTTGCACGTGTGGGTGCTTGCAGTTGCACAGAAGAAAGCCACTTTTTTGTGCTTGTTCTATGGGGTTTATTTAAACCAAAAATACATTAAATTATGTTAATTTAGGTTATTGCCTAAGTGAAGAATGCATTCCATCCACAAGGTCACAAATATTTGTTTTCATTTTATTAAAAAAAAAAGATGAAATTATTTTACTTAAAAGCATTATTTTCACATGGACAAGCCCGTTCTCCCCACCCCAAAATTCTTGTTTTAATTGACTGTGACACCAAAATGATCTCAACACACTCAGCTAAAATAATGTGAAAAAATGCTACAAATGTAACTGAAAGATTTTGATTATGAGGCATAGATCTCGAAGTGAAGACTGCAATACATGTATTCATGTTTGAGGAGAATCTATTAGCATCTTGGAAATTTTAAGAGATACTCAAAACTGCAGCCGAAAACTGAGCGAAACTGTTGATGTAAAGGACACAAATTTTTACAGGAGAATTTATGACAAATAGAGCATCTTCTAAGGCTTCTTCTAAAGTCCCTTATCTTCAAAGAGCCCTCTTCCTCCTTTGTACTTTCGAAGGGAAAGTGATATAAAGCTCAGACAGTGATAGCATCCATTTCCCATAAAATTCTCACTGCATTTACCGTCAGCTGAAGTGTTTCATTACCTCAGAACTAAAGCATGTTCAGCTGATGCCACAGTCACTTTCCAAGACCAGATGATAGATACTTGAATATCTGTAGGCCACTCGTTGCCTCTTCTGACGCAGCTCAGGGGGGTGCAGATGCATTCATGTGCGTGTAAGAACATTTGGAGAGTGAAGCCCCTGTTGTCTTCCCCTCCTCTTCATCACCAACCTCTCCACGTATCACAGGGGGCTTTTGCTTTGCACAGCAGGTGAAAGTGGATAGAAAACCCATGCGGAAACGCTTGTTCATAAAGCAGTATACGATGGGGTTCACACAGGCAGAAGTGTAGGACAACAAGTGGATGAAGGAGATAGGAGCTCCTGAGAGACGCTGGTCTGCTGAAGTGGTGTCAAACGCGCGCCAGGCATTGACGCTGAAGATGGGAGTCCAGCAAAGGAAAAACAAAATCACTATCACCATCAACATGCGGATGACAAGTTTCTTGGCCATTAAGTTGGCAGAAGAGCTGCTGCTTCTCACCCGCTCTATTTTGCTATGGCTGGCAGCAGAGAGCTGTTGCAATGGCATTTTCCTTTTTCTTTTGGTTTTGTTGAGGTAGCATCCATCCCCATCCTCATATTTGGCACTGCAGGTACTTATTTTTCTTTCTGTACATATAAATTAGTGCTTAAATAGTTGGAAAAACATCTCTGAACAGTGATTCAAAATACAAAATAAAGAATGGAGTCTAAATCTAAATAAATAACATAATTCATGGCTGAACAACTGCTGCAAGGAAAGCACTGGCCTACTTCTGAGTCAGTCGTGTATCAGCTGCTCTGCGTCTGCTATCTCCCAATATTGTCGTGTCTTAACGCCATACAAATTGATGCAAAAAATGGAAGAACACTGTTTGCTCAGGTATTCACTGAAGATAGTTTTCAAAATTGTATGCTTCTATCTTAAATTGACAATTTTGATTGTGGTGTTTATTGAGAGAAATGGTTCTCATCCATGGCCAGAAAAAAAATCTTGCTACTTCTATAATAAGCAAATTAGAAATTTAATGTATCCTGTCCAGAGTCTTTGCAAACAAGCCATAGGTGAGGATTTATCTGCTAGTGAATAATGGAATAACTTCAATCAACAAATGCATCTGGCAAGTTCATGACCATTACTGACCATAATGATAATTTTTGCAAATAGAAAATTTTGCTTTTAGTAGCCTCAAGACAACTACTCGTATCTTCAACTTAAAAAAAACCCCAAACCTAAATGTATTGTTACCTCGTGAAGATTTTCTCTGGCTGGCGTCAAATTTTATTCCTCTGTAGAGTTCCAAAGAAATTAGGCCATACGCAACCATCATTATAATGCCCGGTATAAGAAAGAGTATGAGTAGCTGGAAAGTGTACCTAAATAACCAAAAGACAAACTGAGACCACGGAACAGCACAAACCCAGAAAAACTCCTTCTCCAGGTGAGAACTGGGGGGCGGGGCAGGATTTCAAGATTTTTCTGAAATTTTTTCATGCTAATACAAAGCATCATTTTGAGTGGTCTGGAAATTAGAAGCTTCCCACCTCTTCTCCTCCTTCTTCCCCCAGAAAAGTACAGCAGAAGCAAGGCTATTGCGGCTGCAAAGCATCCATCACCCAAACTCCACGGGCCCAGAGGAGGTGGGCACTCCCGTAGTGCTTAGAGGGGGCAGAAGGTCTCTGCCCATCCGTGGGGCTCCCTGCTGCAACCAGATGAGAGTCAGATGCCCCGTAGCTTTGAATGATGTAAAAATTGCCTTACAGAAGGCAAATGAGCAGCTGCTGACTCTGACAGGAGCCGCTGGCACTGGCAGGCAGTACTTCAGTGAGATCTGACCTGCCAAGGGTCGTGGCACACGCGGGCAGGGACGGAGCAGCCACAACCTGGGTTTGCATCCCCGGGGCCATGCAGAGCCCCTGGGGAGGGGTCCCAGGGCCAGCCACCCCTTTGCTAAAGGAAGCAGCTTTTACTTGGTTGCACATCTGTTACTCTCCTAGGCAGCTTCTCTAGTGTGATTGCAAGTTGGGGAAATAATTCTGTTTAAATGCATTCACAAGCCTACACCTCTGCGTCTCCCCGGGACTTTGGTGCAAAATCACTAACACACCTGGGAATCTGCAACAACACCACGGAGAAGAGAACTTCGCCTTGCACCCTCCCTCCTCATCGGTACTCATACTGCCAAATACCTAAGACTACCGAAAGCATTAGTACAAATTTACTATGTTTGTGGATACACCATACCGAAGTGGTGCATACTTTAATCTTGTTCCCAGTTCCAACTGACCTTCAGTACCCAAAAAAATCTTACGTATTTTCAGCACCAGCTAAAGTGTTTAGTCATCGTGCAAAGACATAATGTTTAAGTAATATTGCTGCTTGATAGTGCTACTATTTACTTACTCTGCTGGGACATGCAGGACTTGGAGCACTGTCTCTCCCCTCATTTCTCTGTCCCTATTCTCTGTAAGTAAACTGACCCAAAAGGGTTCAGTTCTCAAGAAGGGCATTTGCAACCTCTCCAAGTTCTCATATTCTACTTCTCTGCTTCAGATGACCCTCAGACAAACAAGTTAACAGGCAAGGCAGCACACAGAGGGGCACTTGTATGTGTCTGCGTTTCTCAATGATTAATCTTCTCTGAAAATATTTAAGTTTATGTATAAATGAGTGAAACCAGTATTCCTTCTTGAAGAGTGACAGATGCGTTCTTTACAGTGGCAGTTGGGGTTTTGCAGACCGTAGTCTGCATAGACCATTGCCATGTTGGGTATCATTCCTACAACAAGGGAAAAGTCATACAAGTGTCAAAATGTAAGCAGCATAAAAATATTTTTTTTTTTTTTTTACTTCTTAAATAAGCATGATAGAAGTGTAAATGTTTGCTGTAGGTTAATACTTGATTTTCAGTAGGCTTAATGCTACCATGAAATCCTGTTTTCCACCAGATAATTATGCATTTGCTAACAAATGTCTTACCAAGACTGCTGAATGACATCATTTGGCCAAAGGAGCCGACACATATTTGCTGTGGTGTTGTTATACTTGGTAAAAGGTACCAGTTTGCTGTAAATTGGGTATGGTGACATGATAGTAAAGGAAACACACCAGGTAGCAGCAATCACTTTCAAGGCATGAGATTTTGTCTGCCAGACCCTGGACTGCAGCGGTTTGCAAATGGCACTGTATCTCTCCAAAGATATGGCAACCAGGTTGAATGTAGATACACTTACAGAGACACCTATATATATAAAATAAAGAAAAAGGTTATTCTCTGGTTTTAAAGGTTCACGTTATTTTCAAATAGTCTTGCTAACTTTCTGTAGGCGTATAGGAAATTAAAAATATAGCAAACTATTCAGAAGCTAAAATATTTACAAATATCCTGCTGATTAAGTCAGGGAAGAATGTGGGGGCAATGGGTCTGGGTCTCCAGACTGATGTTCCTACTCTGCTCTTCTCTAACTCCAGAAGTCCAAGAAAAAAAGTTTCATTCTGTCAGACCATGAAATTCTGATAACAGGTAAAGAAGACACTTTTCCTCCTAATTCTTCTCTTTGCTGTTGTGGTTTATCCACTCCACTAATTGCACTGAAATTCAAACAAGCATTTGAAATCAGTGGGATTATGCTGTTAATTACTCTTTTAACACAGAAGTTCATAGTCCCTCTTCTATTGTTTTAATTTTTTTAAGTGTCCTGCTTGACTGGTGATCTGATTTTCTCATTCAAGAGAATTAAATACGTTATCACTTTTTAAATTAGATGCTAATGGAGCTACAAAGCAGGAGAAATGAAGTTCTGCAGCAGAATCTTTGTCCTTCAAGTTCCCTTAATTTCTCTTGTTCTTATAAAATATAACTCAGTGGTCTGTATTTCTGTCACTGAGGTGCCCCGGTTTATAACTGCAAGATTATAAATATTTCTTCTTAATTTTGTCACACACTTTTTTTTCAGTGAATGAACTTTCATTTAATAGTCTCTGTGAATGTTCTAATGTGGGTCAAAATATAAATGCCAAGATCTTTACAGTTTGCTTTACACAAATTATCTGTAATTTAAAATAAGTCTTCCTACATCTTAAAGCGAAAAATTGAGCATAGGTGATGCAATGGATGTCAGTGTCTGTTTGTCAATTAAAGCCTCTGTTAACCTGAACTGCTAACATCCACATTCTGACTCATTTCATAATGAAAAACTTCATGTTGGAAAATATTTCACTGGATTTTTTTTATAAAGTAATTTACGCAGTGTGAAAAAAGAGAAAGATGACAACATTTTGGTAACGTTTTTATGGTATTTATGGCAGCAATTCTTTATAATTGTTTAAACATGGCCTTTAGTTTTATTGGTTTTATCTACAAAAAGATGTTGATTTCCCATTCGCACACTTTAGGTGTGTACTTTCACATTACATCAAAGTTCTCAAGGGCACAGGTTGAAAGGGGACCTAAGGTTTCTGTAATTAACCAAGGGTCCGCCGGTGTAGCAAAAACTTTACATAATGTTCTCTTTTTTTTTTAATAAGAAACAAGCAAATGCACAGGAAGTATTGGAAGTGAGACAAAATCACTTACAGAGACGTATATAATCCAGGCCTTTTGAAAGTCCTGGCTGCTGGCTCCACAACCAAAGGGGGCATGGCAAGGTATATAAAAGTGATGCTTCTTAAATTCAGCCTTTAAAACCGATGTCTGTATTTTGTGGTCTCCTGGTGAGCTCTGATCACACCTGGCCTGTTCTCAAAAATTGCGTGTGCTAACTTCCAGCTCTGCAAATGACACCTACTTTGGCCGCCTTTTTTTTCCATGTATCACTGCTACCAAAAATCTGGGGGCAAAACCTGCCCTTGGTGTGGACTGTACAGCCCTGTCATTTCTCATGGGTGGTCTGAACACTGCTAATAACTCTGCCAGTGACAGGTAAGCAAGCGCATGTGCCGGGTTCCTCATTAAAGCTTGATCATGCAACATACTTCTCACTTAACCTGATCCAGCAACACACTTCCGTATGTCATTACAATTAAGTGGGTGCCTCTGTGTTTTGCTGGATCAAACTGAGGAAACCAGAACCATGAAGATTTGCGCTACAAAGCTGTTTCTTCGTGATTTTGGTAATTGTTCAATGGCAGATGGAAACAATCAGCTTTTTACTGGTCTTTAATGACCTTCTCACTTATCTCATTAGTCAGTCTTCAAAATAAGTATAAACTTCCAAGACTTACCCATGAAATAAGTGGCAGTTTTGCAAACAGTGCTACCAAAAATAAAGTCTTTCAGCAGGTTGGGGATGAGGGTGAACGGCATGCAGAAAAGGCAGAGCATCAGGTCGCTGACGGCTAGCGACAGCAGAAACGTGTTGGTGACTGTTCTCATCCGCTTGTTTCTTATCAGCACTGTAATTACCAGAATGTTCCCCAAAACGCTGAGCACAAATATCAAACAATACAGCAGAATCCGAATTATCTGATGCAAATCTGAAAATTGTCACAAGGAAAAATCAGCTATGCAGTATACAGCTCATAGGCTAGTTTTATATGTTTCATCCTTTAATCAAAAGGTAAAAGCCTTTCTGTATTCAGTTTTACTAAGGTTTATGTCTTTATACCAATGCAAAATCAGTGGAAGTTCTGAAATTCTTAAACATATTCTGATCTGCCTGAATTGCATAACATTAGAATACAATACATGCAATACAATGTCCATTTGGAGAGCCAAATACGACTTCTTAAAAGCACGTTCTGCTCACACTACTTAGTGTGCACCACTCACCATGGGAGGTCCTCCTTTATGCAGAAGTAAGAAACGATACAGCAATCAAAAATATTTTAATACATGGATGATTTTTTTTCAGCCTGAGTGCTATAATTTCATATTTAATCACTTTCATGCATGGTATCAGATCAGGTAATGGCATTGTTCTTGAATTGCTCAAGGAGTAAAAATCATGTTTCTCCCAGTCCTTAGCAGAGCTGTTTACATTTTGTGCCCAATAGTGCTACTGTTTTAGTTTTCCATTATATCCAAATTTTGTTCTAGCTGAAATTTTAACTTGGAAACCCAGCAAGTACTAAATTCTTTCCTGCCTGTTTCTCATCCTAACTTATCAGCAAGCAGTTGATTTTGCACTCCCTCACAGAAAAAGCCTTGTGTAGCTGTTTCTTTCCATTGTATCTCTATTTCCTGCCTGAAAAAAACCTGTTTTTCTGTACATACCTTTAGAAGGATAAGGTGGATCATCCACACAGAAAAAAGTGTCATTCTCCAAGATGATATCACACAGGAAAGCAGTAAAATTGGTACCATTCCCGAGGAAGCTAGCATCAACTATTTCCATTATTCAGCATCCACAGGTTAGCTTTGATGAAGAGGGTGGGTTTGTAACTATCTGCCCATTCCTTCAGTAAACAAATGCATTTCTGAATGAAATCTTCGGGAGAAATACAAGAGAGGCAGTTCTGCAAGGAAGCTCTTCTAACTCTCTGTCAGGAACACCCAGCACACAGAGTCCTGTTCAGGCCGAGCAAGATTGATTCCAGTGGCACACAAGGCAGTTCAGAAAAGCAAAGCATGCGTGCACATACACGCTTACACGTATGCATGCACATCTACACACACACACACACACATATCCCCTCCGGTACTTTTTTAGATCCACCCTCTTCTCTTACTGGCCTAGTGTTGGGATTATAAACAGGCTAGAAAAAAATTACAGTATTAACCCCTTGCAGGATTGCCTCTACTCACATCTCTGCAATATTTCTCAGAGGGAGTCTGTATTGCCACGGCAAATAAATCACAACCAGTGAGTGATGAGAGTGATAAATCTGTCTCTCAACCAGCAACATATGAAGTGGTAAGAGTAGCTGAATAAAAGGGCAGAGAAGAGAAAAACATAGTGAAAATTTTGCATGCCTTACCTGAAAAGAACTCTTATCTTCACATTTTTCGGAGCAGACTGAAGACTGTGTATGCTCAGAAAAGTAAGAGTTGCTACATTTATCTCATTTGATGAAGTGCTAACTTCATACAAAAGCGCTGTACGTGCCTGATCCAAACTCCAGTAAGTCAATAGAAAGACTCGCTAATTTCAGTGTTCTTGGATCAAACCTTATGAAAGTATGATATTAGAATTGTCCGTTAATATAAGCAGAAGCCTACACATTTTCTCAGTGCAAGGACTTGTATATGACTTGAATACAAACTCGATGAACTGATAAACTGCAGCACATTAGTTACGCATTAGTGTAAAACACAACCATCTTGATTGTTTAAAAGAAACTCTTTCTTCTGAGTTCTGCTTTTTGAATACATAAACATCATCCTCTCTGGTGTTTCCACAAAGTCATGGGCTTTTAACTTCCAGTACACAGCTTGTTTATAGTCAAAAATGTAAATTAATATTATAAATGAATCCCTGCTATAGCTCAATGGAAAACAAATTTCACATTTAAAATCTTTTCTAGTTAAATAGGCAGAGCAATAACAGGTTCCTAATAACAGGTTCAGACCCCTTAAAGTTGATATACACAGACTGGAATGCCTGGATTTCTCTTCCAGTCTTGCCAGCTTTACTCTATAGTGCCATTAACTGGACTGGGTATGTAAGGCAGTAGATTGGAAAGTTACACCTGAAGTTCTAATTTCTAAATTATCTTTTCTTTAGCAGAGTAATTAGAGTTTTTCCATTTCTTTTACAGATTTTTGCAGTTTTTAAAAATCTGAGATAAAATGACTCAAGCTGGTGACCGGTGTATACAATGTGTAACCATCTCAGCTGAAGAAAACAGCAGGACTCAATTCCAGTTTCATACGTATAACATACTGGTAGGAAATTAATCCAGAATGACATGTTCTGGTTTATTTTTCCACTCGTAAAATCTCAACATGGGAGAAAATCATACTGAAGCAATAAAAGTTAAAATATGTTTCCAATTTTGCATTCATTAAGCATTAAGTTTGAACATTAGGTACCAATGTCTCTAAAAACTCAATTTTCTCTTAGCTGCCTAACTAACCTTTATTTTTTTATGTTTTCTATGATTAAATTGATGGGTGTTATCAAGCAACCCCTCTGCTAAATGACAAATGTTGTCCATTTAATTAAACACAGACATTTTTTTGTTGTTTTAGTTTTGAATTTATTTTTAATTATTCCAGCATTTCCTGAACATTTTCTCTGACAATTTAAAATTATTATTATATCCCAAATAGCTGAAATGGCAGCCAAGACAGGTGCTGATTTAGTAGTGGTAATGCACAAGAAAAGTAATGGATTTTTTTTGGAAAGGACTGCTGAACTAAGGTTGCTTTTTTGCTCCTCTTCATAGACAACAAAAAGGTGTAGACTAGTCTAAGCTGCCAAAACTTCTGGTTAACAACTTCTCTCTTTTTTTTAAAACTACTTTCTATAGAAGGAAAATCAGCAACAAACCAACTCAGACCAAATTTTGTAGCCTATGTCTGCCTTTCTAAGGTGTCCTTTACACTTGAGATACTGATCCTGCTTTCCGCATCCATACGCGACTCACTTCAACGAAGTCTTTACATTTTAGAACACTTTCTTCTGTCATAAAGTAGCATTCAATCTGAACAATTTTGAGCTTTAAGAGACCTTTCTGTATCAAAATAAGCTATTATAATTATTTATAATTATTATAATGGTCTGACATGCTGCAAAACACAGGCTGGGTAATTGTGTTTAGCAATTCCTTTACTGAATTAAATAGCCTGTAATGGAGTTCGAGTCTTTCTGTAAGCAAGATGTCAAATTATTGTTCTGGGCTCTTTCTTAATGTGGAAGAGATCTTTCTGGATTCCTGGGACCTTCTATTAGATCTGCATTAGAGAAATCAGTTTCAGTTGTCTTGAATGGATTATATTAGCAGTATTTCCTCTATTACTTTTTACCTTAGATGTGTTGCTATTTGTGGTTGGATTCCCTATCCATTCATTTTTCATCTACAGTTTTTATACTGGTAATACCACTATACTACTGGTGTGAGGGGTTAATTGCTGGTGTTCTGATGAGTTATAGCTTGGTTATTACTGTACCATGAAGAAGCAACTATACTATAGTTGTACTGAACTATACACATAGTTTATGTATATATATATATGGATATATAAAACTATACTTTAGTTATACTTAATATTAATTAACTTATATTAATTTGATTTATGTTGTCAGATACAGACTGAGACTGTGCACTTATCATCTGCTGGGCTTCCAGGCCTGCCAAACTGGATTGTGTAGAGTCTTCCATGAAGTCTCCAGGACCTGGCTAAAAAGAAGAGAAGAAGCAGAGTGAATGGAAGTCTGGGGGAGACACAGTGATCAGGAGGGAAGACAAGATTGGGGGATCACTGCAATCAAAGAGATTGCACTGGAGCTATTGTACTGTATCCTCTATCGTGACAGAGAGTGAATTATCATTCTGAAGTCAACTTCTCTGTACCTGCCACGCTTTTGTCAGATCTGGAGAACGTTAGGCTGGTTGTTCATTCCTTGTAAACAAGTGGTCTCATACCTTCTATGAGCATCATGGCCCAGGTTTAAAATCTTTTCTAGTTATTCTACAGTCTTTCACAGATGCTAACACATAACAATGAATCAAGCATTTATATAATGGCATATTGAGTTTTGGTGTTGTTTTTTCCTCTGTTCCTTTCCTAATTCCTGTAATCCTATTTGCCTTTTTTATGACTACTAAGAATTGAACTGATGTTTTCATGGAAGAACCTACCATAAGTTCAGTAGTCTCTTTCCTGCATAGTAATATCTAGTTTAGAGCCCTACACTGTTGACAAAAAACTATAATTGTTTGCTACTTTGCAGTGATCTTTATTCTCCCGTTTTATCAGAAAGAGCTTTCTGCAATTCTTCAAACTCAGTTTTTGCTTCTCCTCTCCTTGAATGACTTAGCATCAGCAGAAAACTCTTTCACCTCATCCCTGCAGCATTTATAACAGTGATGAACAGCTGTAGCAAAGCTTCCTGTGGGGCTCCATTCATAATTGCCTTTCACTCCTACTTTTCATTCCTGCTTTTTATTTCCAATCTTTTAATCACACTGTTCCCTGTTTTACTCCAAACTAATGGTTCCCTACTTGTCCATGGTATTAAATTGCTCCTGAACTCCTGCTTCCATGACTCTCCTCGTTCTTTCTGGCACGCAGATCCATGCCAGTGTCACTCCCTCAGCCCAGATAAGTCTTCCAGGACTGTTTGTGAACATTGATTGCCATGTGTTGAATCATCCCAGGCCTTGGGAAGCTCCTCCTAGAGAAGCAATGAAGAAATAAAAACTGAGAAGTGATGCAACAGCTCAATGACGTGGGTTGTGCCCATAGCACGAGTGAATAATGTTTTAAGTTAAAGGAACAAACCACAAAACCTGAAGCATGCATGCAAGTCATTGAAAACCTCAGCATGTATTCTACCGAGTTATTAAGATCTTTAGCAGCATGACCACCACTGAATCACCAGTTACTCGTGGCTCACTGGCTCTGTGTCCACATGATGTTCATGGATGCCAGAAACTTGGCTTCCAAGTAATTGCCTCTGATTGCCAGCCCAAGGAGAGTGCCTTTTTGACTTCTTTTTTTTCCTGGGGAGAGAAGAAAATCAGACCTTTCTTTTCCACTTTCGCAAAGGTAGCCCAGAGCCATGTTTGCGTTGCAGCTCATGTTTTCTGGATGTACAAATTCAGATGACATTTGTCAGGCTTATTGTCCCAAATTATGTGTAAGCAGATGGCTTCATCCCTTGCCATTCATGTCTTCCCAATGCACACCCACGTGGTGGCAGTGGCAGAGGCAGGCTGTGCATAAAAAGCCTACCATGACCACACCACATGGAAAAGGCTGAACTGTCAGAGAGCAGTGGGGTCTTGTGGAAGACTTGGCATAATGTTCCTCACCTCTGGAAGTCCTGGACGTAGGTGGTCATCAGTGGTACATACCACTGCATGGTCCCACTAACTGCCTTGCTCTCAGGGGGGTGAGAGGCTGGGCAGGGCTGCCAGGTCTGTACAACAAACACTATAAAGCTGGTGCATGTTTCTCACGTCGGTCTCAACTGTATGTGGGAAGGTGTGAAGGACCAGCTCCCTCAGGATGGTAGGAGCCCCTCGCCCAGCCCCATCCCAAGGGATGGGCCCACTACGGTGTCAAGGCATGCTTCCTAAGCACATGCTAGAGGGATGAAGCCAATGAGGCCAGCAGCCATGGCCAGAGACTTCATGTAGTCAGCAGAAATGCAAAATGGACCAAGCTGCCTTGGATGCAGCCTGCTTTGTGGAGCTCCTTGGCTTAGTCACATACTGTGCAGACAGCAAATGAATGGAGAGCATAGTGGAGGGAGGCAGAGGGTAGAGCATAGACACCAAGGGTTGAGGGATAAGTACTGAGCCATGATTCACTCCAGAGGGTACTGATTTCAACTAAAAGCAGGATGAGTGAGGGAATGCTATCTCGTGCAAATCCCAACAACTGTGTAGTTACAGTTTAAATCAAACTGGATCATCTTGTTCACAAGCTCAGATCTCTAAATCTGCAAGGTGTGGCTTTCCTCTACAAAATTTGTGCAGACCATGTGTCCAGAGATTTTCATCTGGTATTACCATACCCACCAGTTTTCCTTCTGTGGGTGCCAGGCTTACAGACTGGCTTGTAATTCCAAGGATTTATTTCCCCTGGAACCCTTTTTAAACATTGGCATCTCATTTGCACAGTTTTTTTTTCTCTGGCAACAGCATAGTTCTAAGCAAGAGATTACACATCTTGTTTAATAATTTTACTATTTCCTTTAGAAGTTCTGGATGAATACCATCTGGTCCTGGGCTGAGCTGGATTCAGTGTCTGCTGGTTAAATTGCCAGACTAAATGAGTAAGAATTTGCTATGAACTCTTGACTCCCCTTTTGGAGTGGATTTCTGCATGAAACATATTAAGATCAAAGAGTTTTGTTTTTCTAGGCATTTTTTTGCATAGATTTACTCAAACGTGGGGCCAATAATCTTAATGTTTGACAGTTCTGAGTTGCCTTTTTAACATCATTTCTCTCTCCACTACATTTAGCTAACTGCATGATAGATCACTCTCTCATGCAGATCAGTATCATCTCATTGCCTCCCTGCAAGTTTTAAGAGAGGGGGGAAAAAGGAAGCTGTTTTAATGAAATACTTGCTAATCACAGATGTAATTTTATTATCTAGGAGAAACAAAAACCTGAATGTCTGTCCTGCTTGAACTTAACCATGCATTATTTCGGATGTTGGAAGTTTTAGGCAAGGACTTCCTTTGAGTTGGCTGCCTTATTGGCAACACTAATTTATTAATAAAATTGGCTTTGTTAATTAAGAAATAATTTAGGTACCATAGTGTACCTGTGTAGATAGTTTAGATAAAAGTATACAAAAATATTTTTTCCCTGTATTTGAAGGAGGCCTGCTAATCCATGATAACAAAAGAATCTGCCACTATTTTTTTTCTTTTATTTTAGTCTTAATCCTTTTTTTCCCCTGTAATGTCAAGTACTGAACACACTGGCTTTGCAGCCAAAACAGTTGTTGTGCTCTGTCATTTCATGCTATGTGTATAATGCTTTTCTCGTCCAAAACCAAACCACATCAATGTACAGTTGTCTTATTCTTTTTCCTGAAGAATAGGCATCTGTTCTGTTTTTTCATTAATTTGACAAAGATCTTTACTTAAATTTAAATAGAAACTCCACTTGTAAAATGATGAATTTGGAAAAGCTTATCTTTATCTTGTGGCAAACCTACAAATAATTTTGGGTTTGTTGCCAGGTCTTTTTTGTCCTGGCAAATGAAGTAAAATAAATGAATTAGAAGAAATACATACGGAAAGTCATGGTCTACTTCTGTTCTCAGTTGCCAGGGTTATGCTGGCATTAGGCCACTGGTTCAGTGGAGTTACACAGATACAGACTACAGGGAGATCTGAATCAGGCCACACTTTCAGAGAACACACAAAATTCTCAGGAACACATTTATTTTAAGCTTTTTCAAGGTGATCTGAGCTTGAGTCCTATCAGTGTCTCACAGTAACTTGTAATTAAGACCAGTTTATATCATACTCATCTGAACTCAGTAACATAAGGATGAAATTTACTTCACAGCACCTTGTACCATCAATGATTTCTGAAACAGCTGCAGAGGGGTTCAAAGGCAAAAAAAGGTGCTCTTGCTGGCCCTGCAGTGCATCCCCAGTGGTCACGTATGACAGTGCTGTGGCATATAGCTTAATAAATGTCTGGAAGATGCCACAGGTCTTGATAGATCATACTTAATCTGGACACATCTCAAGGTATCTTTTAAATGATTTTGGGGGTGACCATTTTTCTTTCTTTTGAAGTGCCAATTCACAGTATTTGAATTTCTTGGCTGTTCGCAGTATCACCCACCTGACCTACCCGTGAGACACATTACAGCTGGCCTTGATGCCTTCGTGGGCATCCAGTCAGCCTGTCATACCATCTTCCTCAGAAGAGAGGAAATGGGGCCTCCCAGGTGATGGCTGTGATTCTGTACAATGTTCAAGGCACACTGATGAACACGACCAATAAAGCATACTATCTCTGTAAATCTTTAAGGCCAGTTTCATAATCCTGTTAAAGTTTCTGTGGGTTTTCTGGGTGAAAGAACAGCCAGAAATTCAGCCAGAAATTTCAGAGATTGCTGTACAAGTGTTGTATAAAGTTTAGGGAAAACTGCTTCAAAGAAATATGTGTAAATGGTCTGTCTAGTGTAACATAAGATCACATAAAAATCCTACACCCTGTGACAGCCAATAAGACATCATTAGTGAGGTCTGGGATGAATCATTACGCACTCGTTCCTCCCGCATGATTTATCATGTTGCGAGTCATGTTGGCACTTCTCAGCCAATGCTGGCCTATCCCTAGGCTCAGCTGCATCTCCTCTCTCCATATACCCAGCCCTCCAACTAATTGTTAAAACTGAGGACAGAATTTACAATAATGCTCGCTGAACAACTGAAGCCAACCCTTTTCCTTTTCATGGCTTATCACAACTGATGCATAAGTGCTTATGGGAAATGAGTAGAAACCCATGGAAAAGGAACACAGATATTTTTAAAAGGTGCTTGGTGGGTTTTTTTGTAGGCTATACACTGGGCTGTACAGTCCTATTTTGTTCTTCACCCTGTGCGTATGTTATCTTGCCAGAAAAAACAGTTCAGGATACAAGCTAGAGATGCAAGGAAATAGCCCTGCACCCCCTTATGTTGTGGGCGCTAGAACTATAGGCCAGCTTACCAGCATGAACACATGGCTCAAGATGTCACCTTTTTTTTTTTATTATTATCTTAACACCATTGGGTGTTGGTACCATTAATGTGTTCCTTTGAACATATTTTTGCACACTAGACCAGCATCAGTCAAAGTCAAAATCCATCACATGTTCTAAGGTACCACCTGAAACTGTTTTCTGAGGTACAGTCATGACATGGTTTGTAACAAACTGATAAAAGATCAGGCGCTGCCACAGAAACAGCCCCCATAGGTTATAATGTCAGCAACAAAATAGTATAACTGTTCTTGACACTACTCAACTGCTTAATAAGGCTCAAACTCGGAACAGACTGCTAGATAAACCCCTACCTGTAACAATCAAGAACAGCAGTCTTTTCTTTTTAAGATTCCAGTTAACCACATAACAAAGAGTCCCTACTATTTTAGTGCTAGAGATTTTCATTAGTAGATCTCACAGAAGTATATGAAAGAAGCTAGTTACGTTAACAGCAGTCGCTGAGTTTTAATTTAAAGATGAAAAACATGTAGCGCAGGAAAGTGAAGTATTTGGCACAGGCCACTCAATGAGCTGGTAGAAGAGTCACGAAAAGGAAGGCAGTCTCTTCAGACTTGGTCCAGTGCTATATCTGTCAGACAGCTCTGCTCTCAAAAGAAGCCACGCTATACTCATGACATTAAGATCAAATAAATCTCCACATTTCCGCAGAATTAGATAAAGAGATGTTAGTTTCACAACACCAACTAAGTCATTAAGGGACTGTCTGTGCAGTTAGTAGGGAGGAAATAGAGAAACTCAGCTGATGTATTATTGGGTGACTTGGTATCAGCACGTCTGAAGCCAGGGCTTTAATTTAAAATTCCAAAGTTTATGTGTCTTACTATGTATGGAGAGAAGTCACTTTGTGTTTCATGACATCTGATCTGACATCTACATTTTTGGAGGAGTATCAGTTTCTGTAACAGATGATAAATACCTTTAAGGTAATACTGTTGAAAATTGTTCATTGACACCTGAGTTCCCAAGAATCATTTAATCCTTGGCTTAAAGGAACCTAAGCTATGGGTAGCAAGAGAAGTACTGTCTCTATTAGAAAAATACTGAAAATTACACTTACATAAGAAGAATTCATTTAATCAACAACAGTAGTTCTTGAAAACTTCATTTTTTATAGAAATCATAAACTTTCTATGAACAGCAGTCCTCTGATTTGACATAAATTTGCACAAGTCTGCACAAGAAATCGAACATACAATTTGTTTATATTTTGAATTCTCTATTACTTGGTAGCTAAAAAGAAGGGGCACATAGCTTCACTTTTTTCAAAGTAACTAACTGGCTAAGTCTCTTATCAACAACTGCATTTTGAGTATGAATTTTAGTTATTTGAGACAATTCAGACCATGACGTGAGGGTAAAGAATAAGAAAAAAAGTAGAACAGAAAATAAAGTATTTGCAGTAGGGTATCTGGTTATGACACAGTTGGCCAGAGAATTCAGAAAATTTAAAAATTTTAGGAGATATTGCAAAACTTCTCTCTTTTAGAAGACCTTTCTATCATTACTACTGGTTACAACATAGACACTTACTATCGTCTATGAACCCCCACCAGCAATCCCCACAAAGAAACCATACTGCCTCCTTGAAAGTAATTAACCCACGTAGGATTTTGATCTAATAAAAAGAAAAGCAAAAGATTATGTGACGTCTAGAATTTTGCTGGTTTTCCATTTCCACGATTTTGTGTGGAAGAGTACTCAGACAGTGAGATGACGGGCTGGCCCCTTCAAGTTCTGGGGCTCCTAGAATGAAAGTAAGATTTTAAGTCAGGCATGCCTATGTGTTTTGTTGTACACAGTTAAGTATTTTATTGTTTGACTCTTGTTCTTTTACTGTGACAATCTCCAGGCCAGGTTTTGGTTTTTGGTTTTGGTTTTTTTTTTTTTGTTAACTGGAACTCCGCTAGCTGACAGTTTGGACTAGTCATTGAACAAAGTCAGATGAGGTACAGGGAGACAGACCTTCAGGCGCAAAGACAATTTACCTCAGCTGAAGTTCTGTTCTAGGTCTTAATTTCTGGAATGTTTATCTTTATTTGTAAATTAGCCAAATTATCTTTGCATTCTGGACTTCTTTGATAGGTATAATGCTGTCCAATAACTGGAGGTAGAAAGCTGTCAGTTATAAGTTTTTGAGAAACTGAGAGAGGCAGGTCAAACCCATAGTGATAACAAATACTCAGATTTATTTCAACTATTGTGCTAAGCTGTCCTGGGATTATTTGACAGTATTTCCATACAGAGTAATTTCAAACTATTATTGAAACACAGAAAACAATAATTTCCAGAGTTTCACCACAGATGGGCTGTTAAAAAATAGTATTATTGGCCTTACTTGCCATGCTTTTGTCTATATAATTCTTAAGAAAACACACTCTGAGGAACAATTGCCATAGTTAGTTTGGACTATTTGCCTATGTTTATACAACATTACATTGTGCAGGGAGTTAATGTGACTGAAAGCATGTAAGTTTTAAATTCATTTTCATTGTTTAGTCTTTGCTTACATTACAAAACTGTTTTAAAGCTGCCAAGGAGAAGACTAAACTCTCAAAAGAAGGGAGAAACAAAAGTCCAAGGACAAATTCTGCTCTGAATTCTCTACACTCACTTTTTGATAGAGCCAGTCTCAGTTAGGATTCTACGGTACCCCCAAATATCCAGACAAACATATCAGAAGTTGGGTCTTCGGGATGTAATCCTCGTATACAGAAAAGTTATATGACGCATCATCAGATTTGCTTTAACAAACATTTGAAAATTTGCAACCAATGTGGATTATTTCTTCTAATAATATTTTGTGCACCTGAAGTCATTATCTTACATTCACAATTTCATGTATACTGGTTTGGCCCTTTCTGTAGTCAGCTGCACTGGTGTTAATCATGCTTTGTACAGGCAAAGCAGTACAAAAGAGTCACAGATCGTACGAATCATGGCTGTTGTGTCACTTCTTGGATACCTTATTTCTTTCCAGTTTTCTCCTTTTATTCTAATGCATTCATTTTGCAATCCTGCAATGTGGGGAAAATTAATAAATTTAAGTAGGAAAGGTATTTCTGATGAGACCATAATAAAAGATCAGTGACAATTAGTATTTTATTATTACAAGCTTTGCTTATTTAAGTTGCTGGAGCAAGTAAAAGGGTTTTGAAATATTTTAAGTGATGTGTTAGTGAAATGCTCCCAGATTCCACTCTCACTCACTCTGGATTTAAACCCAGCAGTACCAGAAGTATAATCTTGCTCAAACCATAATCTTACAGTGATCTTATTTCTTTAAATTTCATTTACATCTCAGTTAGAAAGCCAGAAGTGTCAGCTGCAATTTTATACTTCGTAAAGACAGACCTCCCCAAAGTCTTCGCTTAATTCTTAATGACTGCTCATAAAAGTTGTTATTAAAAGTCAAATGGGAATGTTCTGGCAAAATGAAAAGTAAAGCACTACTTATTTCATTAGCTGTCAAACTGAGTCATTTCATACTGAAATATCTTGTTCACAAGACCTTATATAGAGAAGGCTGGAAATTTAAAGTTGGATTCTGTAGGAAATATTCAAATAAATTCTAAAAAATCAGATCATGATATATATTGCTAAATAAATTTTGATTTTCTGTTTTAAGGAGTAGGTGGTACTCAATATTATACACTCAATATACAATATTATCCAATCTAAAATGATAGAAAACTTCTGTTCTTCTGGTCTGACATGTTACTAAATATCCAAGGCCTTCCAGATTCAATACTGTTTGAGAAGAAACTGGAAGTACAAATTGGTATTTCTTTGACGAAATACAGCTAACTTATCAAGAAGACAGTAAATTTCAATTCCCTGAATAGTACAGGGGAATGAGAAACAAAAGAGGATTTTTCCCATTTACACTTTTCCCGTCAACCTGTTCATTACATGGTGACTTGTTTAGTTAGTGACATGATAACAACTTCTTTTCCTCTGCTCCTTCTTTGATGCATCCTCATGAGTGCTTCTTTAGCTAGTGCCCTTCCTGTGTGCATTTTCTCCTCCTTTAAACCAACTTAACCAAAACTGTGAATTTGCAAATAGCACCTGACAAATAGCACCTGAAATCCCAAGTGTTCACCCCTTAGGCCACGCAACCGGGCTGTATTCAGTACCTTCAACAGGGGTATTATTTCCAGTTCTAAGGAGTAAATAAACGGTTAAGTCTCCAAGACTTGTGCCTCTTGGGTAAAGTTATGAAAGCTAGTAGTACCTTACTGTGTAAGGAATTTTTTTAAAAAATATTTTTATTTTTTTAAAAAAGCATATTAACTCATATCACAGTTAAAGCTTACTGAAAGTTAAAATCATTGCATGGCTATGGATATTTGGGGGTTTTAGTGTCCTAAACCACTGCATAATGATGCCAAAGCAAAGTGTTTTTCTAAGTCAATATTTTATTATAAAATCAATATGTATACATACATTTCCACTTCCAAATCCCTTACCAAACCTCCTCCACAGGCTATGTTAAGTCTTTGTCCTGTTCATATTCTTATTGCAAGCCGTCACAGTTATATTTTGGGAAAAAAATATGAACTACATTTTGAAAGTAGCTTCCTTCAAACAATCAGTGCCATCTCTTGCTATTATTTCCCTGTATGTCAGTACATATGTGGGGGGACAGGCTTATGTGTCACCTCTTTGATCTAAATCCTTGTTATGTTGCCTTTATTATTAACCTAATTTTACCCAAACGAAAAGCGAGAGTGGGTCCTTCTGCTGTTGAACAACTCCAATGAGGTATTGTAATGCTATGTTTTAGGTTGATGCTATACACTTTATCTAGCAGAAATTTACCTTGCTCTACTCTCCATGAGCACAAGTGTGAATGCAATCTCTGACAAAGACCAGGAAATTTTTATCCACACTGGCTACTAGGGTGTATCCACATATTTATTTAAGCTGGGAGCACCTTTTATCCCATCTGCTCCAGAAAATATGCCCTTTTAGTAAACAGTGGGTAGGAATGTTGGCCGCAGGGGTCCTTCCTATGAAGATCAAAAGTGATCAATGACAAAAGTCACTAGGGAGGGTAAGAAGGCATCCCACTGAGGAGGATGGACTATGGCAAGCTATTGACGATCTTCAGCTCAGGCATGTAGACTCCTGGAGCTGGATCAGGGAAATTCTGGCTTTAAAATATTCCACACCTTATTCTTCAGTTATTCTTCTGACACTACCTAGTCCTCCAATTACATTGCTATATGACTGCTTACTCCCATTAATGACTCAGCCAGGGCAAATCTCTACAGCTCTGCTAAATTGTTTTACTAGCTTCATATCTTGTCTTTTCACTTTCTTTTTTGCAATGAATACAAATAATTCCAACCTTTCTTCAGCCCTTTAGCACTATGACCTTTGTGAATGTTTTCTAATTATGCTGCCTGGTATTTCTGGGAACATGCTGCAATATAGATTATAAGATTCAGTCCTGTATCCTGTTAATTAACAAAATAATACATTTTTTTATGTAGTACCTCTGTCCCTTTTTTGATTTAGCAAATTTGTTGTGCACTGGAAAGATTTCTTTACTGAGCTCTAAACAGTGATGCAAAACAGAAAACCTGACTGCATTTGTATATTTATTTTTTTTTTACTTTCAGTGTGCAGAGCTTCATCTTAAACCAAGTCATCTGGGTTTGTTTATGCTTCCTAAAGCTGGGACAATATTTCAGTGCCATTTTTCTTTTAAGGAGATTTGTATACAAATTTGTATTTTGGGGGTTAGTGAGAGCAGAGTAGCCTGCTAATCAACAGCTCTGTATCCAGCCTTCAAAGCCGTGTTTTATATATGCTTGCTCTTCCACCTCATTGTTCTACTCTTTTTAGGTGGTTGCTTTGAATTCTTGTGCATGTTCTTATTATGAACTTATTTCCACAGTAAAAACTGTTCATTTAGTTGCGTTTCATATACGCACAATAATTCTTGTAACAGGCAGCTTTAGTATTCAATCTTTTCAGATCATTTGAAGCAATCATCTATTCCTGTATATAAACAGAGAAACTGTGTTTAGAATTTAGGGCTCAGTTTTACATTTTGACGTAATCTCTTTTGAACTGATACAGGATGATTGCAAGTATTTCAATATAGAATTCTTTAGACCCCTGTCACTGCCTGAGCTCTGTCAGAGGAGACTCTATTCCATAGTTGGTGAAGACATTTATTCACTGCTCAGTGCTACCTTTTGATGGGGTAAAGCATTTATCCAGACAAGGAAAGAAAAGCACCATCAGTGGAGACAAAACTATGAGAAACTTATGAAGGTTCTTCTTGCTATGCTCAGTTCATTCAGCAGTTCCACTTTGCAGTTTATCTTCTAGCTGTCTTTTTATCAGAGCAGACATCAAGTTAAGGAAGCAGAAGTCAAGGTAAAGGATATTTGAAAAATCCTAGTAATGGAAGTGAGGACCAAAAAGTGAGACCCAAACTAGAGTGCTCCTTTTAACAGTTAGGTATCTGGTTATCTTCCACTTACATAACCACCAGGAAAGAATTACAAAAACCCTACAAGAGTTTCTAGATCCTCTTGGTTTATTCTTCACTTTTGAATCTTCTATTTGAAAATAAGACAAACAAGGAAACCAATCAGCCTACTAATCCTTCATAATAAATTAAAAAAAAAAAAAGAAAAAATTAGAAAAAGGATAAATCCACTTTGTCATCAAAACTGAATCTGAGGAATAAAAAGTGCCTACAATTGATACCGAGGGAGAGATCCCTGTTCTGCACTGAAGTTTATAGTTCTACTTCTTAATGATTAAGAAGGCGGCGGCGATGATTTAGACACTAAGTAATGTATTCAAGGTGATCTATTGGTTGTTGAAGACTTGCAATACACACTGACATGACTCTGTAATAAGTTGTATACATTCCATGCATTGAACAAAAGTATAACAGACTACCTTAAAACATTTATTACATTTTCCACAGAAGACAAATTCCCCTTCTGCAATAAGTAGGGACATGGTTTAGTGGTGGACTTGGCAGTGTTAAGTTTACGGTTGGACTCAATGATCTGAAAGGTCTTTTCCAACCTAAATGATTCCACAATTCTATTCTCAGTAGGATATGGTACCAAGAAGCTATTTCAGTGGAGTAATACTCAATAGTGTATAATAAATAAATAGAAAATCAGAGTTTTAGATATTTTTAATAGTAGGTATAGAACTCCACCACACACATTTTTTAGATATTTTTAAAAAGGGAATTCTTCCTGTCACAGACAAAATCAAAGTTCTGCTTGTATTTACATCACATAGACTCACTGAAATCAATAGGTTTGAAAAGACAACACAGAATCTCACCCTACCATACCTATATACTAATAAACTCTGACCTGGCGATGTTAACTAAGAATCTCCTAAGAGCTCTTTTTAGTGCATTTCTTGCTTACAGACCAATTGGTTAAAAGTTGTAAGAACCTTAAAAGAAGTGGCTAAAGTAAGCTGTTACACGTGTATTGGGAAAATGTTTGCTCATGAATGTTGAATTATGTCTTTTAAAAGGTTTGTATATGTACAATAGTTGTGTAAATTTCCCAACAGACTTGCTGATAGGTAAATATACAACTTAAAATTAAGGTATAAAATATATCATGTATGAAGTGCATGTACTACTAAGTATATAAACTGTAGTTGTGACTCACCGTGTGTTTTTCTTTCAAATGGATCTAGATCAATAGACTCAATTTCTGGTTTAAGCCCAAGAAATCCTACATCTGCGTGATTATATCTTAACAATCATGGTAAATGTACATATGGGATTTTACGAACCAGAAGATACAGAACATTACTGCTAAAGCCCATGTCACTTGATTAACAATAAAACACATGAAAAATGGACTAAAACTAATAATACTAGAAAAATCAGGGACTTCGTGCATGTTATTTTTTTTAAATGCCTGATAACTCGGAGTTGCATCTATGACTCAGCAATGTTATTAAAAAGTACCAGTAATAGATATTATAGCCTGAGATACATGATTATCTCTAGGGAGGCTTATAGCTATCTAAAGCCAAGGTCCGGTAGGAAATTTCCTAAAATCAAGAACTAGAGCAATGTGAAACTCCTAAAACTAGACTGATAATCCTTGACGACATTGGTAGTCAAGTCTAGTTCTCAAGTTCAGCCACATATTAGATAAAATATATTACTTCTCATGAACAATAGTCTGCAATAAGAGATGTTTGCTGCCTTGATAAGTGAAGATACATCATCTAAGCTTCCTACATTCTTCAGATTGCATAAGTGGTATTTGGGAAAAAAAATCTCATTAGTCCATGGGAGCTGATTATTTTAAATAAAGTATTGAAACTTCTCAAAATACACACTGTCACTTTTTGGGCAGTAGTTTAAATAAAGCTTAAAATTGATAAGGGTGAGTAACTGACAGAAATTTCCTTTTCTTGCATTTCTAGTTTTTGCTACACCTCTCTGTTACCAGCTACAAACAATATACAGTGGTTCTGATTACAGAAGGAAACCAGTGGATGTTATAAAGGTAAGCTTGCAGAATTGGCCCATAACTGAGATTAAACTTGAATATACATTAGTCTAATACAAAGAGTGAGCACACTGAGCAAAGGACTGAATATTTTCTTCTCTGAAAGAACCTGCTTGGATGAGAAATCCAGAGGGTAACTGAACCTGATGCTTTAGTTCACAGGTGAAGTTCTGCTAATGGCTTGAGATGGAGGATCTGGGTTATGGATTTGAAACCCTCATGACTTAAAATGGTTCTGAGTAGAGAAAGAAGAAATGAAGTCCTGGACAAGAGTAGCTTTTTAGATGAAGAAATAACCCAAACAAAAAAAAATTCCAGTATACCTGAGGAGATAAAAATGCCATGCTCTCCTGTCTGAAGGAAGGCAAATTTGGATGGTCTATGGGGCCATAAGGGTATGTGTGGTTTTGGGTTTTTGTTCTTTTTTTTTTTTTTCCTTTAATGCCTTATCCTTTTTTTTTTTTTTTTTTGGCAGAAAAAAAATAGTTGTTGCTTATCTTTTTTTTTTTTTAAACCTGGGTTTCTGTGGCACTTGTTGGCTGGGACATAGCCATCCTTACATGTGACCCAGTCTGCCATTAGGGATTGCGCACACTGCCATTCTCTCGGCAGTGTTTCATGTAGCACAAAAAAAAAGGATCTTGGAGATATACACAACATTTGTGGTACGTTACCTGGGTGAATGCAACATGTAGCTCCCACCGGACAGCATTAATCCCCTATTACTCAGGGTGTCAAGGAAAGGTAAGTCGCTTATCTACAGTAATAAGTGACGATGACTGCATGGTCAGCCCTACTCTGCACTGTAACTCATTCCCTTACCCTGCCAGCACTGACTGCATGAATGCACCCACTCTCAGCACAGGTAAAGGCACAGTGTCCCCCCTCCAGTCCCTCCTGATCCCTGTTCCCCCAGCAGAGAAAGCAGCCCTAAGAGGAGACTTCACGCCTTTGCATTTATAGCAGCAAGAGAAGGAAAATGAAGGTGGGATCAGGGCAGCATGAGTGTTGTGAATTGCTTAGGGGAAGAGTGTCTTGGGAGCAGCTTGAAAGTGCTGGGATTTTGTTGACTGCTGGGATTTTGGGATTGGGACTGCTGGGATTTTGTTGACCTCCCTCACCCATTACTCTGTTATACAAGGCAACCGCTTCCTTTGGTGATACCTGCAGACAGTCCTGGTTATTAGGTCATGTCGTGGTTTAGCCCCAGCCAGCCACTAAGCACCACGCAGCCGCTCGCTCACTCCCCCTGCCCCGGTGGGATGGGGGAGAGAATCGGAGGAGTAAGAGTGAGAAAACTCCTGGGTTGAGATAAGAACAGTTTAATAATTGAAATAATGTAAAATTGCAATGATAATAATAACAATATAATAATGATAATAATATACAAAGCAAGTGATGCACAATGCAATTGCTCACTACCCGCCGACTGATACCCAGACAGTTCCCGAGCAGCGATCGCCACTCCCCAGCCAACCCCCCCCAGTTTATATACTGAGCATGACGTCACATGGTATGGAATAGCCCTTTGGGCAGTTTGGATCAACTATTCTGGCTGTGCCCCCTCCCAGTTTCTTGTGCACCTGGCAGAGCATGGGAAGCTGACAAGTCCTTGACTGGTGTAAGCAGTACTTAGCAACAACTAAACCATCAGTGTGTTATCAACATTCTTCTCCTACTAAATCCAAAACACAGCACTATGCCTGCTACTGGGAAGAAAATTAACTCTATCCCAGCTGAAACCAGGACAGGTCAACTAATATAGTTGTGGGGAAAGAAGACAAGCTTCCAGGCACTCAGTGCTTCCTTTGAATGGTTTTCCTTTTTACTGCCTGCTTTTACCCTCCAGGAAATAAACTGATCTTCAGAATTTGGAAGCATTAAAATGTATTTTGTCTCATGTGGCCTTAAAAATGACAGTATGATGTATCTGTTGCTTCATATCCTCTTCTCATCTCAATCTAAAACCCACTAGGGGAAAGAGGGAGAGAATATGGGTGAAATATTTCAGATAGTGGCTATGTAATTTTCACTTTCCCTTGCCAAATTCTTGATGCTTTCCAGACTGCAGTGGCAGATAAATATAAGGCACTTAGGATACCAGTACCAGTTATAGCTAACTGCAGTAATGTGACACAAAAAACAGTAAAGAAAGGTATAACATTGTACAGCACTGCAGCTGTAAAAGGAGGTGTGACACAAGGGGGAAGAGAGTTGGTGTTCAGGGGTGTAGGACAGAGATGAAGAGAGGGAAAGACCACAAAAAAACCCCAACAGAAAAACAATGACATCTACACCAGACCTTCTGATAAAACCAGCAAGCTACCTTTGGTATGTGGTACTGGACATCATAAAACCACTCTAGCTGACTGTACTGCAGTTGCTTACTTGCATTTTAAAAGTAAATCACAACAAAAAAGCAGTAATTGTCAAACACTTATCACATGAACCAAGTTAAACCAGTCACGTGATACCAGGGGGACAGGCTAAAGAGTTGGTTGGGATTTCTGCCAGTGCCTGTTATTTAAGTGATATTTTTTAACAATGACCCTGTATTTCTCAAGCTGCTATGCAGTAAGCTCCTTGTAAGGAAACAAAAAAGAAGCATACACTTAAGCATGAGATTTCTTAACTGGATATGGTAAGAATACACAACAAGCAGTTAACAGCACTTGGTGAGATGCTGTAAAGATTATCTCCTGTATTGGGTCTGGTTGAGATGTAGTTAATCTTCCCTGTAGCAGCCCTCATAGTGCTGTGCTTTGTACTGGTAGCTGGAAAGGTGTTGATAACACACCAGTGTTTTGGCTACTGCTGACCAGTGCTCGCACAGCATCAAGGCTGTCTCTCCAACATTTCCCACCCACCAGTAGGCTGGGGGTGGGCAAGACCTTGGGAGGGGACATAGATGGGACAGTTGACCCAAACTGACCAAAGGGATATTCCATACCATAAGACACAGGCTCAGCAAGAAAAGCTAAGAGAAAGGAGGACGAAGGGGGAACATTCGCTATTTACATTTGTCTTCCGGAGCAACTATGCATACCTAAGCCCTGCTTTCCAGGAAGTGGCTGGACAACGCCTGCTGATGGAAAGTAGAGAACAAAATCTTTGTTTTCTTTTTTACACTTCCATGCGCAGCCTTTGCTTTTGCTTTTTTATTACGCTGCCTTTATCTTGACCCACAAGGGGTTTTTTTCATCTTATTTTCTCCCCACCTGTCCTGCTGAGGAGGTGTGATAGAGCGGCTTGGTGGCACTTGGCGCCCGGCCAAGGTCAACCCACCACATCTCTTTATATCGCCTTGCTTTTCAGCTTTGACTGGCATTTGCAAGAAGTAAGTTTTCCTACCCATATTGGAGTCATAACTAACTGGAGAGAAACCCAGTGTATAGGAGGAAGGAAACCAGACTGGAAATAGCCTGGAAAAACAGGGAATGAAGAGTGACAGATGTGCCCATGCCGAGGGTAACAAACAAAGGCAGATTTGGAGCAGAGGTAGTCAGCTGCAGGAAATTACTCATCTGCAGCTGACATTAGCTTTTTCTCCTGTTTTGTTGACCTATAGAAGATAAGGATGGCTTTTGCAGACCTGTGAGGTCTTATGCATTGCACATGAAACACCTGAGGTATCATTTCCCCACATTCCCCAGGAGTAGGGGAACTCACACTTCTAACCAGCAAGGTGTGGTGGCTTCTGCACCACTCCATGACCTGCCATCTGGCTCAATGTGGTGCCTGCAGATCACAGCATGGAAAATGGCCAGAAACCATGCTATGCTACCAGTAGGAACATACCCAACCTCTGAGTCCCCACATAGCAAGCAGTCTTGGTAAGTGACACGCTCGCCAAACGCAATGTAAGATTGCCATCTCAGTGGAAGACCACAGGTTCTCCCAAAAACTGGAGAAGAAAACATTGCTGAGGACTGTGCCAGGCAAGGGGGTAGGGCTTCCTCTCACACTTGCAGCTGCAATGTAAAACCCTGGACTCACAGACACTGAGCTGCGGAGCTTAGTTGCATGCCCTGGTTTTCTGCATGTGCTTGTCTTAGCAGGTTAAGTTCCTACACAAACAAATGATCCTCCTCAAAAACAACAAAAAAACCCAACAGGAGAGGGACTGCCTGCACATGAACTCTTTGCAGAATTTTATTATGAACTATCACACAAAGCTATTACACTTTGTATGCTTGTTCAGTTGGGAATGTAGGCAAATATTCCATTAACTCCCAATACACAGAGAAAAGAAATGTACTCACTGTTGTTCCTAACTTTATATATGCATGTAAGTGCAGAGCTGACAGAAAACTTGATGTAAATCAGAACAGATATTCAAGGCATTGGTAGACAATTGGGCATTTGATTTCCCCGTGCTCTCCATGAATTGAGAAGCAAGCTCTCCTCAGTGTTTTGATTTAGCATAAGCAACTTTTTCATGTTTCTCTACAGCTGGGTAAAGAACTTTTATCTCTGATCTTCTATTACTATTCTTCTTGAAACTTCATTTTATCTGGAAATGCTCACAGATAAGTCAAAAGAGGTTGCAGAGACATGAGCTCAGGTGTATTTTTATACCCATTATAGTTTTTTTCTAGCAAGGTAACTGATGACATCTATCTTCATTTCTTCACATCTGCATCACTCACCTGCAGAGCTTACAGCAGTGAAAAAATTACAACCTGATGTCTCAGGTCCATAGACTAAGGAAATTATATCTGTGTATTGTATCAAAGCATGGGAAGGGGGGTGGTGGGTAATAAGAATGTTTTGGATAGTGTGGGACCTGAGCATGATGTAAACGGTATGGAATAAGGGGTGGAGAATGTGGTGGTTTTGGCTAAGGTAGACTTAATTTTCTTCATAGTAGCTAGTATGGGGCTATGTTTTTGATTTGTGCTGGAAACAGTGTTGATAATAGAGATGTTTTTGTTATTGCTGAGCAGTGCTTACACAGAGTCAAGGCCTTTTCTGCTCCTCACCCCACCCCACCAGCGAGTAGGCTGGGGGTGCACAAGAAGTTGGGAGGGGACACGGCTGGGACAGCTGACCCCAACTGACCAAAGGGGTATCCCACACCATATGACATCATGCTCAGCATATAAAGCTGGGGGAAGAAGAAGGAAGGGGGGGACATATTTGGAGCAATGGCGTTTGTCTTCCCAAGTCACCGTTATGTGTGATGGAGCCCTGCATCCCTGGAGATGGCTGAACACCTGCCTGCCGATGGGAAGTAGCAAATGAATTGTTTTGCTTTGCTTGCTTGCACAGCTTTTGCTTTACCTATTAAACTGTCTTCGTCTCAACCCACGAGTTTTCTCACTTTTACCCTTCTGATTCTCTCCCCCAACCCACCAGGGGCGGGGGAGTGAGCGAGCGGCTGCGTGGTGTTTAGTTGCCGGTTGGGGTTAAACCACGACACAGGGGTAAAATATTCAAGAGTGCAATAAAACTTCACTTGAGTACTGGTCAACTAGTATTCCTCATGAAGCACACAGAAAGGAGCCTTGGGGCTGAATTTGCTGTTCACACCCTCGGGATGTGATACCTCAGGCCCTAAAAAGCAGCTTTTTAAACTGTCTCAAGCTTTAATGATATGAATCCCGCTACATCATACTAGTGCAAAGCCACTTAAACCGCAGCTGAAGATGTTTTTAAGCTAATCTTTCTGTCTGCAGTGAAATGGGTTTGAAGCCCTTTCACTGTCAGCTCTGAGAAGCAATTCAAGAAGACGCTGCCTTGTAGCTACTGATTGCAGCAGCTCAGCTGAGGTGCAGTAGCTGCCTGTAAGAGAAAGCTTAGTTCTTTCCAAGGCAAAGGCAGACAGATGAATTAAGCTGTAAGGAATGATGATGTAAGGTATTATTTAACTCGTTATTGAGACAGACCTGGAATGCTCATGGCCGGTTACCGTCCACCTGGCCTGGCAGGAGGCAACTAGGGACAGCAAGCTACAAACGCCTTTGCGGGCTGTTGTCAGGAACCCGGCTCTGCTAGGTGAGGGGTTGGACACACACGTGAGGCTGAAGCAGGCCCGCGGGCTGCGGGGACGAAGACAAAATCTCTGCAAGCTCCGCAGAAGCGAAGGGCAGAGCGAGCAGGCCGGGCACACTTGGGAGTCTCCACCACCAGCGTGGGCAGGTGCTGGCCCCCAGGCTGCGTGGCCAAAGGCCAAGACCCACACGTAGGCTTTCCTTACACTTATTTCCGACTTCCTTTCTAGCAATGATACATTATAAACGTTTTTTTAGGAAGCAGAAGCAGCGCGTGAGGTTTTCACCAGAGCTTCAGGCAACCATTATCCAGCCCAAGATGCGCGCGGGCTGGAGGAAGCCTGCCAGGTGCCCGGGGAGAGGCGGCAGCTGAAGGCACCACCGGGGCGGTGCCCCCGGCCCTGGGGACAGCGTGGGGCCTCCTGGGCTGAGCTCCGCGGGGGCCGCGGGGGCCTGGGCCGCACCGCGCAGCGGCGGGCACGCTGTCCCGCTCGAGTCACGATGGGCCGTGCGGAACTCTTCTGTGAGGCGTCGCTTTCCACCCGGACGCCGCCGCGGAGGACCGCCCCGCTCCCGCCGTTGCCTGGTAACGCCGGTTAACCGGCGGGGTGCCGCGGCGAAAGCGGTCCGGTGCGGCAGCCCTCCCGCGGGCAGGCAGGGGCGCCGCGTCGCGATGCTGGACCCGGACAGCGGGCTCTCCCTCACCATAGCGCGGATCGTGCAGCGGCTGAAGGGCTCCAGCCTCCACTCCCAGCTGGAGCGACAGGCCCGGGTGAGCCGCGACCTGGCGCTGTGCTCACAGGCCCGCTTCCCTTTCCCGCTCCCCCTCCCCGGCGCTTTGTTCCCGGCCGTCGCCCTCGGCCCGGCCCAGCCCTTGCGGCTTCCGCCGGGGCAGCGGGCCCGGGGCCTCCCCTCGCTCCCTCCTCCACGGGGCCGGAGAGCGGGCTGCTTGGTTTCTGGAGCTGTGTTTATAGTTTCACCCGCTGGGACTGAAGGATGTCGCAGTGACTATGAAAACGATCCTTTTGAAATCTCACTGTTTCAGATAGTTCCTAAAATGAATCGCTTTGCCTTTTAATCTCTTAATTTGGAAAGCTTTAGCTACCCGCCCCCACCCCCCTTCCTCCTCCAGAGTGCCCCTGAGAAAATGAGGATTTGGTGAAAGGAAGTGAAAATAAATGAAAAACGCACGTGAAAGTACATTTTTGTAGCTGGGAAAGCGGTTGCTTTTTTGTATTTTGTAACTTATCTGCACTCGAAACCAGATTTTCATATTTCAGCTGAACTTCATTTAGGATGTTTGAGATTAAAATTGTGTCAATGTTCGTGACCGTAACAACATAGTAGTGGTGCTGTAATGATTATTGTGCGGTACTGACATATTTTGGGTTGGGTTTTAAAAAATCTTGGGTTGTTTTTTTTTTTGCAAACAGCGCTTAAAATTGTACAGATTTTTTTTAGGATAGAATGTCCATTATCTGCTTTATTTTTGTTAGGTTTTTAAATGAAACATGATTTTCTTATCTAAAGCTTTCCATAGCAAGTGACATCACTGTGTGCCTTTTCTGGTTTTTTGGGGGTCTTTTTGTTTGTAAATTTGGTCTCTGAATGTTTTTTTAAATGTCTGCTTTGCTCCTGTTGACTGACTGCTGTCTAAATATGTGAGTAAGCAAATGTGCATGACTTGAAGGGGCTGGAATTTTATAAAAGAGTATAGACGTTGGGTTCTGCTACGTGTTGGGGAATTCAGCATCCCAGATAGATAGCCTGACATGAGGTGTGGAGAGTCAAATTCAAGACGTTGTCCTCAGTAAAGGCAGTGATGGGATTTTAGAAGAGTACTCTCTTTTAACAACTCCATTACTGATTAGAATAAGACCTGTATGTACTCACCTGTGCATTCATTCTTTTCTCTCTGTCCCCAGTGAGGCTGGGTTTCACAGTCATTTGATACTGTGCGTGTTTGTTTTGAAACACGAGGAAGCTTGGTGCTGTGAGGACTTGGCGGGGTGATTGAATGCTGCTGGTGGATGGCTATTCTGTACAGCCATTTTGTACAGGTGGGCACTCTGAGGACCTTAGCCGTGCCCTTCCGTTGTGGTGTTTGATACCTGAAAGGGCAGTTAAATGCCTAAATCCCTCCCTGACTCTATAGGATATCAATTTACTCAGTACACGCAGAAACTCTGCATAATTAAAGCATAAAGGTAACTTATAAAATAAATAAAAGACAGTGTAATGACCACAGCCAAATCTGTCATGATAGCTTTGCAGAACAGTGTTTTAATAATTTCTTGGAGAAGAAAAAAAACCCATGTATATATGTCAGAAGTTTTTTCTAGTCCTATGAAGTGCTAAGGAGAAAGAAAATAAACAGGGCAACAAATACTGAGGTTGATTCTTAGAGTAGGTGTTTGAAAAGTTTGTAATAGAAGATTAAATCAGACCTGTAGTTCAGTGTAGTCATCTGAAAGACTGGAAAGTTTTTAGATACATCAGCTAGAGGATTTCTCAATGTAGAGAGTCATCTTTTGGAGCTTGTAGTTTAAATTAATAGGACCAAATGTACACCCTGTTTGTCAGGAATCTGTCTGTTCTCCTTGATCTTGAATTTTTCTTATTGACCTTGCATGCATTTATGTTCTTTCATGTACACTATAGACTTGTTTTATTTATAATGCTTGTATAGTTACATTATTGCTGTATTATGCAGTTGCAAAGGCCCTATCAGTGAGTTCCTAATCTTTGCTCCATCCTTTAGCAGCTGTGCAGAGTTCTGAACATTTCTGAAGTTTGCTACTCTCTGTATTAAATTAATGCTTGATTTCCCTCCAATTACGTGGGGTATTTCTGTAGTTGCATTATCAAAGATGAAATCTTTGCTATTGCTATGCATCACACCTGAACTCCAGTTTACTGATAGGACGTGATGGGTTTTTTGTCTGCTGGTTAACAGTCAGTTTCTGAACAATGCTTAGTCTGCACTGGTTGCAGTATTGATCTATACGTGGTCCCTTTTTATATGATTTTTAAGCTGGTTTTTTGGAAGCATACTGTATTTTGAGAAATCTGTTGAGGCAATACATCAGAATAAAACTTACTTACTGTTTTGGATATTTATACTACAGTTATATTTTACCTTTACAAAGATTGCTGTTTATCTGTCAGTCTAGAAACTGACATTGCTGAAACTCCTTCCTCAAAAATGTTTACTATCTCTGAAAACATGAGAGTCAGAATGGATTGTAAAGTCCGTTATAATATTGCCTGAAATTTTTGAGAGGTCACGGAGTCTCACAAACAGTATTTTAACAAAAACTCGGTTTTGTGAATTTGTCTCTTCTTTTAATATCTGGGAAGGAGAGCTCAAAATGAACAGTTTCTTTCACAAGTTAATAGAAATTTGGGGAAAACACAACATGCTGACATTATTTGTGAGAGTTGACAGAGTAGCCTTGTGGTTATGAAATGATCGCACCAGCTCTATGCTTGGCTGTCACTGAGAGCCTGAGCTAGTGTCAAGGACTGTGATACACAATCTCTTTGAAATAAGTTTGGCAGGTCACAAAATGATTTGCTGTCACAGCTTTAGCTCTGTGGATACCAAGACATTTTTGTCCCAAGGACTGAAGTAGAGGTAGGGTCACACGCTTGTTAGTGATGATTTGGAAAATAAATGTTGCATTGATTTTGTAGGTTGAGTTTTGGTATATTGATAATGTGCCTGCAGTTAATACAAAGAGATTAATACAGGAAAGAGTGTAAATGTGCCTGTCATTTGCTTTGGAATTTCTTCTGAGCATATTTTCTAGTGTGTTTGAAAGGAAAGAGTAACAGTTACAAAGGGCCAAAATATTAGATAGTAGCTTTTCAACAGGTAGAATTGCTGCTGGGGTTATTGGGACATCGGAGGAGAAATCTGATCTCAGTTGCTCAGGCACAACTTTCACTGTGTGTTTGTAACCAAATTTGTTCGCTTTTGTCTTAATTTTTCTCTTCCCTTTCTGAAATGTAAATATTTTAAGGTAAAAATTAGAGGTGTTTAGAAAAACTGAGACATGGACATCTTCAATCACAAAATGCAGTTTGAAACCAAATTTTTTTTGGTGAAATCTTGCTAAAATTTTGTTTTAGGGAAAATCTTTGTCAGTGAACTGACAATAAAACTGGAACAACTCAGAGGCATGAAAGAAGTGCTACCTTTTTAACACATTTCCATTTGCAGACAATTCAGAAACTTTGTTTTTCATCATGTTTGAAGGAAGCCAGGCTTTATTAAATAATTAAGATTAATCAATGTCAATTTTTGTCTTCCGGAAACCTCTAATAGAACTCTGAGTTGCCTGGAACCTCTAGTGGCCAGGGGCAAATAACAAGTAAAGTTAAAAAAACAAACCAGCCAAACAAACAAAAGCTTCAGTAGTTTATTCCTGGAAAACTTTTCTAAAACAGGAGGTGAAAATAAAATGAAAGACAAAGGTTCCAAATTACGTTTTAAATTGAACAAGAAAGACTCACAAGGAATCTTTCTGGGCATTTTCAGAATAATTTCTCAGATTTATTTCTTGTAGGTATGTCTGTAGTGGGACACCTTGAAGGAGAACTTGTAGAAAACCAGGATAATGGCTGTCAAAGTAGGCTAAAAGTGGTAACTTGAGTGTAAGAATCAGCCCTGACACCCCCGCTACACCCCACTCAGACAATTGAGTATTAAGTTTGGGAGTAAGAAAAGATTTTGGGAGGTACCTGAATATGTGAACAACGTGTGGAGAAGAGATAGTCTAGGATATGTCATGATCACAATGATTGTCCAGAGGAGAGGACTCTGCCATCACTCTTTGAACAGACCTGTGACTAGTACCAGACAGGTTTGAAGAGAATATTAACCAAAGTGAGAGGTAATGGTCTTCACAAGACTTCAAATGGGGCAAAGGAGGAGAGGAGCTTGCTTTGGGAGCACTAGGAACTGCTGGGGTGTTGCCTGACTATGTGCTTCTAAAGTGACTACAGGCAAACATGTTAGAATAATTTATGTAGAGTGAATGGTCTGCAAGAAATCTGAGAATATTATTTTCATGCCATTTTTCTCCAGCAGTTAAAAAAAGAAATTGATACTGATCCCTACTTAAGTAAAAGATCAAATTAAGAAGGAGAATGTTTCTGTGAAATGTAGCATTTATTTAATAAAACTTAGCAAATAAACGTAAGCTCGTGAGTCATCATAGATAATTAATGTTTCCTTTTCGTGCATTGTATTTAACAAAGGGCTTACTATCCCCTCCTGATAGACCTTGTACTTTGGTTTAAATGGTTCACTAGTAACATTTGCAGTGCAGTGAATTTTAAATTGAATGCAGTTGTGATGATGTTGAACAGATTATAGACTTCAGAAACAATGCAAGCTTGATTTGCAGATATTTTTTTAGTAATGTAGTTTATATGTTTTACCTTGTGTGTGTGTGTATTTTATTTGCAGGACTAATTTTATTTTCAAATAAGACTTAGAAAATTTATTAAAACATCAAAATTATATTATTAAAAATGTATCCTGCATATCTTGTTTATTCCTGTAGGAAGCTAATTGAAGCTCTCTGTTTCAACTGCTAGGTTATTTTTACTTGTATAAGAAAGTTCACAATACTTTTTCCCTTAGTGTAATTACTGTAGAAATGTACAAGGGTCAGAAAACTGTCAATGTAATCAGGGTTTCATACTTACTGAAATTTGTTTAGTCATGCCCAGAATGATTCCTCTTTCTGTTACAGAAACGTATAAACCAAACCCAATCCCTTAAATTTGTAGCGTTTTAAGTGTTTAGAGAGTGTTTACATTGAAATTGTTGTGGCTGTACTTGAAGTGGTTTTTAACAAGTTGGCTTGATCCTGATAAAATCTATTTATGGCAGAATGGAGTATGTGAGAAAAGGTGAATATTTATTAGCTTTCATTGAATTTAGTTTTGCTAAAGTTGGACTATATTTGGGGTAGTGTGCTTTATTGTAATTTGGGAGATAATAGCAATAAAAGCTAAAAACCGTGCACTTGTGCAAAACCATAATGAACAGTAATAAAAGCTCTGAGGGTGTACATACTTGTCTAAAACAAAAAGGCTTTGAAGAGAAATTATGGTGGATAGCCTGTAAAAATATTTAGATTATGTAAAGTTATTTGCAGAACTGTTTGCAGCAGGATAAAAATATGTGTTCACCTGATGCAGTTCCACATTTCAGTATAGTTGGATCACTTCTCTGCAGTGTTTATTCTTGTTGAGAAAAGAAATAGTTTAACACTGGAGTTATGCTGGAACACTTTGTTCTGTCAAGCCTCCTCTTTGTAGTGTGTTGCTGGTCCTTTAGGTATTTTCCTATACTTTGAGTGCTGTGTGTTGATGGCTCATCTGTCCTCTTGCATGATCACTGCTCCTCCAGTCATGATGACTGAATGCCATTTCCAAATTTAGATGCTAATTTGCAAATAGATTTGTCTTTGTGTTCACTTGCTCTATGAACCAACTTACTACACCCACCAACTTTTTCCAACTAGCTCTGTGCTATCCTTTTGCTTGCTTTCAGCCAGATCAATGTTGAGTGTCTGGATTTTCTTCCATCTTGGCATCCAAGTACAGAAAGTGAAATCTGTTTAGAGTATCACTTACGATGGTGACTGCCCAGATCTCAGCAGGATACCTTACCAAAATCAAAGGCAAAGATGATGTGCACAGAAAATAAATACAAAGGATTGCTAGTGGTACCTTAGCTACCTTTCAGAACGTTTGGCAAAATTTTGAAAGTCCCCAAACTATCCTTCCTCTTCTGTACAGCTGAAGGACAAGAAGGTGTCAACAGATGCTGTAATGATAGCTTGCTTTATGAAGGAATGTCTAACAGCCGGTTGCTTCTTGATTTGCAAGAAGCTGACCAAGACTGTAGATAAACCTGGACACCCAACACCTGAACCCCAGTGCTCTATCCACAAGAATATGCACAATGCCAGTTATACTGGAAGAGAAACTGGTAGACATTAACTTTTATTAAAAATCATTTGTTATTGCGTGCTGAATTATGCTGCATTCGTCCCTGTCGCCTTTCAGGACTCTGTCTTGGCCTGACTAAGCTTCTTCTGAACAGCGTGATTTCTCCCCTGGTCTGGCTCTCACTCTTTGCCTTCATAGGTTGCTGCCTTATATTGCTCACTCTCCTTTATCCTGCTTGTGATAGCCTCCTGATAGTACCAGATTTTTTTTAATAAAAAGGAAGATACTTGTTCATCAGGATGTGTGTATTGAAATTGGAGAGTCTGGAGTTCTACCTGGGTATATGCTGCATTTTGATCATGCAGGAAATTAATTCAGTTCATCAGTACAAATTTCATCAGGGTGGTTTTTTTCCCCAATAAACCTTAGCCAGGCATTTTTATCGGTGCAAATTGCAGTAATGCTTTTTATATAAATGAATGTCGTGGTTTAGCCCCAGCCAGCAACTAAGCACCACGCAGCCGCTCGCTCACTCCCCCTGCCCCAGTGGGATGGGGGAGAGAATTGGAAGAGTAAGAGTGAGAAACACTCCTGGGTTGAGATAAGAACAGTTTAATAATTGAAATAAAGTAAAATGGTAATGTTAATAATAACAATATAGTAATGATAATAATATACAAAGCAAGTGATGCACAATGCAATTGCTCACCACCCGCCGACCGATACCCAGACAGTTCCCAAGCAGCAATCGCTACTCCCCGGCCAACCGCCCCCCAGTTTCTATACTGAGCATGACGTCATATGGTATAGAATAGCCCTTTGGTCAGTTTGCATCAACTATTCTGGCTGTGCCCCCTCCCAGCTTCTTGTGCACCTGGCAGAGCATGGGAAGCTGACAAATCCTTGACTAGTATAAGCAGTACTTAGTAACAACTAAAACATCAGTGTGTTATCAACATTATTCTCATTCTAAATCCAAAACACAGCACTATGCCTGCTGCTAGGAAGAAAATTAACTCTATCCCAGCCAAAACCAGGACAATGAAATTTTGTCAGCACATTTTTCATTCTTCCAAAAAACCATAGTGGATGAAAATGCAAGTGATATTTGCACAGCACTTTGTATCAAGCAGTTTACAACAAACAAACCTTACCAAAATACCTAAGTGGTTTTTGCAACATAGTGCAATGCAGAAATAAGTTAGACCAGTTAGTCCAAAGGGAAAATAAAAGTATGTGGGAGACTCGGTCTAGTAATTTTGCTACGTCTCCTTGACTCAGCTTGGTGTTGTCTGCAAACTTCCTGAGGGTGCACTCAATCCCACTGCCTATGTCATTGATGGAAGATATTAAACCACATATTAAACATGGGCTGAGTGGTGTGGTTGACACACCAGAAGGACAAGATGTCATCCAAAGGGACCTGGACAAGCTGGAGAGGTGGGCCTGTGTGAACCTCATGAGGTTCAACAAGGCCAAGTGCAAGGTCCTGCACCTGGGATGGGGCAACCCCCGATATTAATACAGGTTGGGGGATGAAGGAATTGAGAGTAGCCTTGCGGAGAAGGACTTGAGGGTACTGGTGGATGAAAAGCTGGACATGAGCCAACAATGTGCACTTGCAGCCCAGAAAGCCAACCGAATCCTGGGCTGCATCAACAGAAGCGTGGCCAGCAGGTCGAGGGAGGTGATTCTGCCCCTCTGCTCTGCTCTGGTGAGACCTCACCTGCAGTACTGCGTCCAGCTCTGGAGCCCTCAGCACAAGAAGGACATGGACCTGCTGGAGCGGGTCCAGAAGAGGGACACCAAAATGATCCGAGGGCTGGAGCACCTCTCCTATGAGGCCAGGCTGAGAGAGCTGGGGTTGTTCAGCCTGGAGAAGAGAAGGCTGTGAGGAGACCTTATTGCGACCTTCCAATACTTAAAGGGGCCCTACAGGAAGGATGGGGAGAATCTTTTTAGCAAGGCCTGTTGAGACAGGACAAGGAATAATGGTTTTAAACTAAAGAAGAATAGATTTAGACTAGACATAAGGAAGAAATTTTTTACAATGAGGGTGGTGAAGCACTGGAACAGGTTGCCCAGAGAGGTAGTGGAGGCCCCATCCCTGGCAACATTCAAGGTCAGGTTGGGTGGGGCTCTGAGCAACCTGATCTGGTTAAAGCTGTCCCTGCTCCCTGCAGGGGGGTTGGGCTAGATGACCTCTAAATGTCCCTTCCAACCCAAGGCATTCTATGATTCTGTGATTCTATGACTCCTCAATTTAGTCCCCACAAACACTTGTGTAAATTCCAAAGAGGTACCATTCTGTTAAGTTACAGCAAAGCAATTCTGAAGGGATTTCCTTTCACCCACTGAAATGAGTATTATGTTATTTGGTTGCGCAGAGCTAGAGTATGTTGTTCTGTGTTAGAACTGGCTGCAGCCGCTAGCTGGACCATCTGCCTGATTCTCACCTTTCAGGTATCTAATTTCTGATTTGGAAACTGATCAGCAATTCAGGATGCAATGAGTCCATAACATGAAGAGTTTCTGTGGCTCTGTAGCTCTGTGTAGTGCTGTAGGAATCTACCAATCATAATCCGGAAGGAGACAAAAGGAAGAGTGGATATGGGAGGAGGCTTTGGCAATTGCAACCTGAAATGACAAGAGTGGGGACAGAAGTGCCCCCGTAATTTGGGGGAGAATTTTCATGTTTCTTATATGAAAATTAGTCTCAGTAGGGCGTTTTGCAGTCAAGAGAAGGAAAAGGACACAGGAAACAGGCTAAAAATAAAAGTTTTGGTAAATTAAAGATTAGCATAGGAATATTTGCTGCAGCAGGGCTAGGAATAGTGAAATAGAACTTGACTGAATAAATGGGTATGAAGAGGTGAAGGTAACTGGTGGAGGTTATGCACTAGTACAATCCTCGGAGAAAGTTTTCCCCGAAGTGCTGTCCTGCTTCCTTTTGGACTGCTACCCTGCTGCATACAAAAGAGTCACTGTTTTTTTTTGTTCTGCAGCTGGGGAACAGAGGCTATTGGGAACAGCAGTTTACAAGAAAGTTCTCTGTTCTATCTTTTGGGCTGACGGGGAAAATGGGAAGTCATCTGTGTGGACTGAACTCCTTTATTCCCTCTAATGCAATATGCTGTACCAATTTCCAGAATTTCCAGGAAACCGCAAAAAAAGAAGAAAAGGATCATCAGTATGAGTGTCAGACCTTCCTTAATGAGCCAAAAGCTCACAAATTTTATAGATGTGTGAACAGCAGAGATTTAAAATACTATTCTCCTGATTGCACTTTTGTCACTTCTTCCACTGTTTACAGTGCCAAGACAATGAACCCACTTTTTAGTAGATTGTAAAGCTTTTTTTGTTGTGATTCATCATCTGTCAATGAATTGTATTTTTGAGGGTTTTTTTGCATATCTAAAAAGGATTTTGAAGCATGTGTACCAGGCCCCACAGGTAAATACCTCGTGGACCTTGGGATTAAAATTGGCCATATTTAACCCAGAAGACAAAGTTGAACATTTACAAAAGTCTGTGCAACAACATCTGAGGAACAGTAAGGCACAATCTGCCCAGTTTCACGCATGTTACTTTATTTAAAATTCATACAGGAGAGTTACAAAACCACTGCCTTGCAGCAGAAAAAAATTAAACTTGGCCTGACGTAAGTCAGTCCAAAACAGACAGAGGACTTTCCATAAAAGGAGGTTCAGAGGGAATCCTTCATAAGATATTTGTTGAGGCTGTTGCTTAAAAGGGTATTTTTTGAGCTGCCCAAGAACTCCCATGAAAATTTTTCTTTGTTTCCCTGCCTTTAGCAATGATCCTTTGCCTACCTTTACCATTGTGCTGAGCGGAATATGTGTTTGTCATTTGACATGGGAGTTATGCAACTCACCATACCTTATGGCTTGTGCCTATGATCACCTTTCTTTCTCAGAAAGCATGCTTGCAGTCTTTTTGCTATTGCAGTTGATAAACCAAATATAAAAGCCTTCCTTACCTGTAATGGCAAGGTGACTTAAAATAAGAGCAGAAATGGTGATGCTATCAGTCTCTGCGCTATTGGCCATTCGCCCTTTCAACTAGGGAAAATTGAAAGATTTCCTTAAAATTCTGCATTGTGAATTCATCTAGACCAACTTTTCCAGCAAGCTGTGCAGCACAGCAGATACCCTTTTCTGTATATAAACTGTAAGGTAAATGATAGGATTGTGGAGTTTGTTAGTTGCGTGTGATAGACCTAAAGCATGCCATGCTGTCAACAGTGCTGTTAGCGCTGGCAAACTGCACAAGCTGGTGAAAGTTTATTTTTAATAGCAGCATAACTTAGTGCAATAGAATCAGCAGCTGATATGCCTACAACATATTGCTGAGTAGCTTTTGGTAAGAGATATCTCATATTTCTAGGTAGATGATGTGGCCATATGCTTCTAACATACGCCTTGAGCTGTCATGGCAGCGGAGTAAGTTGCACACAGATCTGCCAGTGTTATTTTCAAGTTAGCAGCCAGGGTTGCTATTCTTTTGTAAACCTCTAGCTTTATCCTCTGGTGTTAATCAGCTATTGCCACACTCCATGTTTAGGAAAATATGTATTAGAAGTCACTTCACAGAAACTCCTGAGTTTCTGATTTTTGTCCTTTTGGACCTTTGTGGTCTATTTGTTTTCTTCTCTTGGTCTAGCTATAGAAGGAGGACATGCTATAGTAGCTGCTCCTGCTGTTGCTGAAAAATCTGCAGCAACATCTGCATGGTAGCCATGCAGTCAGGGTGCGGTTGTAAAACTGGTTGGTGCCTAATTGTCTCTGTTGAGTGCATTTCCTTACAAGAGGCTGTATAACCTGGTAGTCATAGCTGCGGTGAGGAATGTTTGGTCCACAGTTTTTATTTGAAGTTTGAAGATGGCTTTTCTTATCTGAAAGAGGTGAACTGTGGGAGGTTAAGTGAGAAGTTATGGAACATTTTCAGTTTGATTCTTTCAGTAGAATACAGGGAGTGGCTTCTAATTATTTGCTTGTGTACTTTACGACCAATCCTTTAATGTGTAGAGTCTAGCATTTGTGTTAAGTATGTGGGGTGCTTGTTCAGAATATGAAGCATATATGTCACTGGATATTCCCTCTCCCTTCTCTCTTCTTCCCCACATACAGCTTTTAGCACTGACGTAAAAGCAAAGACATCGAGTGAGGAAAAAGTTGGCTGATTTTTTTGGCTGCAGTTACCACTGTCAAGTTAGTAGGAAGCAGTTTGCTTTGTGTGTAACCTTAGGCATGTATGTTTCTTGTTTCATGACTTAAAATACATAATTTACTTTCTTTTTAGTGCTTGCTTGATGCTTGCTTATTTATTCACTTACTTATTTTTCATATTAGGTTAGCCTACACAAACCAGAAATTAAATTGGAATCACTAAAAGAAGATATTAAGGATTTTCTGAAGACATCAGGTTTGTAATACTTCAGTGATATGTTTGTAGATAGTATAGATCTACATAAGAATATATGTGACATATGTGATGAAAACAGCAGTTTGTGCAGCTTGGTATCTTGTCACTGACAGTAGCCAGAAGCAGACATTCAGTGATTCCAGATTATTAAATGAGATAGAGAAAATTAAAAGGGAAAAAAGTTCTTGGATTCCAGCAGCATTTTGAAAAACATACTATGCAAATAAGTGATTTTATAATTTTATAAGATACTGGTCATCATTCACAAGTTCTGAATGATACAAGAGTTCAGTCACTTCTGAATATGGAAATTAGCATTCATGGAGGTAGTCTTGAAAATTTTACCCTTAGTTAAATTACCAATTTCCGTTGGAAGTTATAGGCTATGTAACTATAATGTGAAGATTTGATGATAAGTGATATAAGATTTGTAATAATCAGGAGTGCTGTGTCTATTAATACTTACAGTTGTTGTAATAATATGATGGCTTTGAAAAAATAGCATATAGTTATTTAACCAAAACTGTGTTGTAATTATTTGAGCAGTAGATGGAAATAAAGGATATTCAACGTTCATACAGGTCGCAAGTTGCAGTTTTTCCTCCCTTAATTAGGTTAAAGTTTCTTCATCTTTTCCTGTCTGTCTGGTAGGTAGACATGAATTGAGACAGGACAGAAAACTCTAGTGACTGTAAAGCAACCCCTGGTTCATGTTCCATTAGTAATTGCTAAAGTTGTCTTCTGGATATTTTTTTATTTTAACAGGTTGGGAAAAGAAGCTTCAGAATGCTGTTTATAGTGAACTCAATGTGTGAGTTTATTTAGTATTTTTATTTAATAAGTTCTACTCACATGATTCATTTGTATATATAGGTGTAGGGTGTGTTACTATTAGCTGCAAGATCTGTCATACCAAGGGTGCCTGCTTCATTTCTATCTTTAAAGTGCCATTATTTCTTTTTCCTCCTAGTGAAAATATTGGACTCAAGTACATTTTAAAGAATAAGTGAAACAAATATCACCACATTCTTTAGTTACTTTAGTAATTTCTTTGTTGTTTTACAAAGGTACCAAGTCATAATATAATTCTTGTGTAGCTGAAGTAGTTGCTGTAAATGAATGTTAATTGTTTTCAGATGTTTATGACAGCATTGCATGTATTTGTTGTATTAATTATTAAAAAAAAAAATTAAGATATTGGATCTCTAGACTTACCAGATCAGTGCTTCTCATGCTTGGCATATGGTTACAAACACACTGAAATTTGTGAAATTCCCTTTTTATTATTGTTCAGCGAACTTTGGATTAGACTTCTGGGAAGCATAAGTTGCCTTTACATTCTGGTAAGGTGAAAAGGTGAATTTCGTAACAGGTATAGCCATAAATGCAACTGCATAATAAGAAATGTGTATGCAAATCTATTTGTGCTAATTTAAATAAGCTTATTAGAGTTACCAGTTTTGAACAATGTGTCTTAATAACATGAGGGACTTGATTCAGCAAAATAATTGTAAATGTATCTGTTAGTAAGGATTCATCTTCATCATATCTTTCAAGGGAAAAATATTTACCTGTCTTTTGGACTAATGCTTATGGTTTCTTGGAGTTCACAGAAATAAGCTGCAAACAATAATGAAATTAGCCCTGGAAAATTGAAATTAGCTAAGAATACCATGATTTCATGATCACTGTGTAAAAGCCAAGAAACAGCATTGCTGAAATCTGTTAGTATTGATTCCATTTTACACATAGGCACAGAGTTGTCCAGAACAAATTAGCGGCAAGTACAAGAATGACCTTACCAGTTAAAAATGGGAAGAAATCTGGGGAGGGTTTCCCAAAATCATGTGATAGGAACTAATTGAATGCATATAAACGAATGAAAATTCAGGCTAACTTATTATAAGAGAAGCTTTGTATAAATTTTGTTTCCTGAAAGACATTTGAGACAGTTAAAATTAAGCTGGATTAAATGCTTGGCAATAATTCATTGGAAATAATCTGCACTACTGGAAGACAAATTAGTGTTTTGGTTTGGTTTTTTTAGTTTTGTTCCAGCTTTTAGATTTTGGCATAATGCAGTTTATGAATAGATATTCAGCTTTGCTTAGGTCAACACCACAAAGTTCTAATTGCTTTGGACATGTACATGTTCACTATTGATTTTTAAAAGGAAATCCTCCAAAAAATATCTTGTCTCTTGAAAAAATATAATATCCTGGCTAGTAGAAGTTCCAGGGAGTCATAAAGATGACATGAAGTGAAGAGGATACACTTCTAAAATACCTGATTTGTTCATAGAATAATTTGATTGTATTTTACAAATATGTGAAATTATGAGGCAGTATTATTTTTAATATAAGAAGAACTCATGTTGAAATGTTACTAATACTTACATATCTTTATATTGTTTATGTCCATAAGAAAGGATGAGGAAGAAATACTTGTAAAAAGAATACTTATTTTTAGTTCTTGATCAACACACACAGTGGTTTTACTAGTGCTGTCATGAGAAAAGTTGCGTTTAGGTTTACAAATACATGTTAAGCAAAATAAAAATCTTAACATTTAAAATATACTATACTTTCTTTAAGGTTTCCTTCGCCCTGTCATCCTGCAGCACCGCCTGAGCATATGAAAGAACCGTTAGCTTATATGAGGAAAGCACAGGTTGGTTGTTACCAATTTTACCGTTCATATCAGATCTTTGATTAGACTATTTGAGATTTACTCTCTATAATGTTATTGTACAATTTCCAGGTTTTATAACTTAAAAAAACCCCACAAGTGTGTAATTGCATCAAAGTTAATTATAAGTCTACTGTTAGTCTCCACTCTCCGTTAGACTTTCACACTGGCCATATGGAACTGTTAAAGGGTGAGCGAGTCTTGCTGATCACTCCCTGGCTCTCCAGTCAACGAATCAGCTTATGGATGGGAATCAGGGAGTCTCAGTTGGTGCAATATTGCTGCCGGTGCGCTGTTGTGGTAGCAGTTGGCACCTGTTGTTCTTCAACCCTCAGCAACCCCACAACAGAAGGGTCCTCCAAGGGACCAGGCAAAGTGGACAGCTGTTTAATTTCCTCCATCTCCAGGGCAGCTATACCAAAAGGCCACCGGTACCGATACCCCTTTTGGGTCGTTGAAGTACCCTTTCCTGAGGTAGTCTGTGCCTAGGATGCACAGAGCCTCTGGGCCAGTCACAATGGGGTGCTTCTGCCACTCATTCCCAGTTAGGCTGACTTCATCTCCAATACAGTTAGCTGCTGGGATCCCCCTGTCCCTCCAGCAAAGCCTTTGACACAGTGTCCTATAGCATTCTCCTAAGGAAGCTGACAGCTCATGGCTTGGATGGGCATACTCTTCGCTGGGTAAAAAACTGGTTGGGTAGCCGAGCCCATAGTGTAGTGGTGAATGGAGTTAAGTCCACTTGGTGACCGGTCACGAGCGGTGTTCCACAGGGCTCTGTTTTGGGGCCACCCTTGTTTCATATCTTTATCAACAATCTGGATGAGGGGATTGAGCACACCCTTAGTAAGTTTGCAGATGACACCAAACTGGGTGGGAGTGTCGATCTGCTCAAGGGTAGGATCAGGTGGTTTCCGTCTCATTTACGAGTTCTTCCTCTTCCTCCTCCTCTCCTTGTGATGGCCCTGGTTTTTCATCATCAGGAATAGTGTGGCCAGCAGGAGCAGGGAGGTGATTGTTCCCCTGTACTCGGCGCTGGTGAGGCCGCACCTGGAATACTGTGTCCAGTTTTGGGCCCCTCAATAGAAGAAAGACATTGAGGTGCTGGAGCGTGTTCAGAGAAGGGCAGCAAGGCTGGTGAAGGGTCTGGAGCACAGGCCTTATGAGGAGTGGCTGAGGGAACTGGGATTGTTTAGCCTAGAGAAGAGGAGGCTGAGGGGAGACCTTATTGCTCTCTACAACTACCTGAAAGGAGGGTGTAGTGAGGTGGGTGTTGGTCTCGTCTCTCACGTAGTTAGCGATTGGACGAGAGGAAATGGGCTCAAGCTGTGCCAGGGGAGGTTTAGGTTGGAAATTAGGAAAAATTTCTTTATGGAAAGGGTGGTCAAGCATTGGAACAGGCTGCCCAGAGAGGTGGTGGAGTCCCCATCCCTGGAAGTGTTCAAAAAACGGGTAGATGTGGCACTTCAGGACATGGTTTAGTCTAGTCTTCCCTTGATTGGTTTAGTGTGGACTTGGTAGTGTAGGTTAATGGTTGGACTGGATGATCTTAAAGGTCTTTTCCAACCTAAATGATTCTATGATTCTATGATTCTTTCTAAACAAGCTGACTTTCGCTTCCAAGATTTCTTCTTGTGTATAGGGGCAACTGATATCTGCACGGGTTGGTTCCCTGGAGTAGCCGCAGTGCCTGTTGCAGGGGTTGGAGTGGCCACAGTGTCTATTGTCTTGTCATCAGATCCAGAGGCCTTCTCTTCCCCTTGAGCGCATTGACTAGTGTTGAACAGGACCCAGTAGGCATGGGCCAGGTCCCAGCACATTGCACTGATTTGTGTCTCTCTGGAGTTGCCAGGGTGACCGCACACTTCTTCTAAATATTCTAATTTTTCAGGATTCTGCACTTGTTCAGGGGTGAAGTTCCAAAACACCGGAGGTGCCCACCGTCCTAGGCATTTGCCCATGCTATCCCACACACCCTGTCACTCATAACTATCCATCCTTAGGGTTTATCTCTGGATGATATTCTTAAATTGCTTATTAACCTTCATCAAAACCGAAACAACATTCCCAAGAAATATCAATAGATGTATCTTAATTACCCAAGGATGTTCCAAATACTGAAAAGCTATTGTAATGAAGGAGGAAGCATCATAGAAGAAGGTAGCGAAGGTGCCATTCTGTATTTCCTCCATAAAAAAACTCTCAGAAGAAGAAATATAATTGCTGATTGTCTCCACAAGTGGTACCTGAAGTACCTTAATGGTTTCAGTACAAAACCCAAATACCAGCTAAAACTCAAGGTCAGTGTTTGAATAACAAATCTCCCAGGCAAAACATCACTAATCACTGCAGAGCACAGCAAACTGCAAAAACCAACACCAGTCTTTAACAGGTACAGCAAAAAATGTAGCATGGTGCAGATCAGATAAACTAAGATCGAGAACAGATGAGTCAATATCGTGACCCGCAACTATTAACAGATACGGATTCCTTAATAAGCTCTGGTTAATCTGTTATTATCTCAAACCCTTTGAGCGCTATGTTGGGTGCCAGAAAGGACTGTTGTGGTTTAGCCCCTGTTGGCAACCAAGCACCACACAGCCACTCGCTCACCCTCCCTGTCCCTGGTGGGATGGGGAGAGAATCGGAAGGGTAAAAGTAAGGAAACTCATGAGTTGAGATAAGAACAGTTTAATAATTGAAATAAAATAATAATAATAATAGTAATAAAAATTGTAAAGGAAAGGAAAACAACGAGAGAGAGAAACAAAACCCAGGGGAAAAAAAAAAAAAACAAGTGATGCAACCGCTCACCACGTGGTGACCGATGCCCAGCCAGTCCCCGAGCAGTGATCACTGCCCCCCGGCCAACTCCCCCCAGCTTATATACTGAGCATGACGTCACATGGTATGGAATAGCCCTTTGGTCAGTTTGGATCAACTATCTTGGCTGTCCCCCCTCCCAGTTTCTTGTGCATCTGGCAGAGCATGGGAAGCTGAAAAGTCCTTGACTAGCATAAGCAGTACTCAGCAACAACTGAAAACATCAGTGTGTTATCAGCATTCTTGTCCTACTAAATCCAAAACACAGCACTATGGCTGCTACTAGGAAGAAAGTTAACTCTATCCCAGCCAAAACCAGGACATTTACATACATACAAAAAATGCTCAAGTAATTCTCCAGCCATGAAAGAAGTAGGATATAGTGACAGGTAGGTGAATATTGTAGAATGGAGACAATGTGAAATATGTCAAGGAGGAGAATTTGATTTTGTTGGGAAGAAGAAGTGTGGCTATAGGTCATTTCCCTTAGGGTTAGAAAAATATTGTTATGAAGAGACACTGGCAGGCAGTTTGGCAATGAAAGACAACAGGCTGCAGAGATAGCAAGATCTTCAGGAAGAAAAGATGTATTTAGTACTTAGAAATGTGAAAGGAAGATGAAAAGTATAGGGCTCCAGAGCTTAAGGCATATTGAAAGAGAATAAGAGCAACTGGACTATAAAAGATTAAATGAGGATTTTTGGTGTCAGGAAAAAAAATATTTTTGCTTTGTTGGTTTTATTTTTTCACCAATATATGCCATTTGAAATAAATAACAAAATATCCACATAAAAATATAAAAAGAAAATGTTTCCAGAATATGATCTAACCAAAACATTTGAGGTAAGGATAAAATTGTATTTAACTCAGCTGTGCCTAGAAATATAGTGCAGTATTCTTTTACAAGGTATTCAACAAATTGTGTTACTTTTTCAATCGTATTGTTGCATATTCCAGTAGGTCTTATCTTGCTGTCCTGGGTTTCAGTCTTCAGCATTTGGGGACAAAGATTGTATTAAACAATTTTTCTTCTGTGATGTGAAATGTAATGCCACAATGTACTGCCTGAAAATAATCACTCTTATCAGTTTACTAATGTGAAAATCACAGAGGTGTATCTATGTGTATGTTTGTCTAAATCAGTTTCGCTGGTTATTATTTTATAAAAGTGTATGCAATACTTACAGTAACCAGTATTTTTAGCTCTCTGTGGAAAGGACTGTTTTTCTGATAGTTTAGGAATGAGTAGGAGAAGTCCTATCTTTACTAGTTTCAAAATTTCATAGCCCTATTTCAGAGTGTTACGCATCCATACCCTCTGGGGTGAGTCAACCCTGGTAGGCAGCTCAGCTGCTCGCTCACTCCCTCCCAGCGGAATGGGGGAGAGAATCGGAATGGCAAAAGTGAGAAAACTTGTGCTAAAGACATATAAAGACTGTTTAATAGGTAAAGCAAAAGCTGCGCACGCAAGCGAAGCAGAACAAGGAATTAATTCACTACTTCCCATTGGCAGGCAGGTGTTCAGCTGTCTCCAGGAAAGCAGGGCTCCATCATGCCTAACGGTTACTTGGGAAGACAAATGCCATCACTCCAGACATTCCCCCTTCCTCCTTCTTTCTCCCAGCTTTTTTTTCAGAGCGTGACGTCATATGGTGTGGAGTATCCTTTTGGTCAGTTGGGGTCAGCTGTCCCACCTGTGTCCTCTCCCAACTTCTTGTGCACCCCCAGCCTACTCACTGGTGGGGCAGCATGAGAAACAGAAAAGGCCTTGACGCTGTGTATGCACTGTTCAGCAATAGCTAAAACATTGGTGTGTTGTCAACACCATTTTGGTCACAAATCCAAAACACAGCACCATACCAGCTACTATGAAGAAAATTAGCTCTATCCCAGCCAAAACCAGTAGATCCTCTTTCAAATTCTTTCTTGAAATACAACTCTTCAATAAAGACATATGAATCCTTTTCATAGAGAAATATTGATGAATGGTGATAGTTGCAAAATAGTAATAAATACATGGTTAGGGATTTAACATTATATTTTCTAAAACCACTGAGGTACTTGTGAGGGTTTGATTTTCAAGATGCGCACACACTTATCACTGTAGTTAATAGTCTGTAAGAAAACAATCATGATCAGATTGGTTGAATCACAATTAGGTTTTATTTTGTTACTCTGATTAAAGAACAATAAACAATGTAAAAAGCTTACAAAGTCAGTGTTTCCATGATTTTGTTTGTTTGTTTAAAGTATTTGGAAATAGCTAAAATGGAAATATACATGTTGCTAATACCTTTTGGGAACGAAGTAAAAGTGGAAACTTACCAATTTAATTCCATTAGGTATCGGAAATCTAATTAGTGTTTTGAAGGTAGAGAACTGTTTTTGTTTTATTTGTAGGTAGATTTTTTCACCTTATTTGTCTTTTAGGATCACAACAGTTGGAAAAGAATATTTTGGTGCTATCAACAAAATTTGTCCTGGTAGAAAAATGTTTTCTATATAAGCCATATCCTATTTTTATTATGCACAGCCATGTTTAAGATGCTGTTTCCACTGTTATAAGCTCATTGACATTTTCTTTATCCTTTTCTATCTTAATTAATTTTTCTCTACTTCAGAAATCTGGAAAGAAGGGTAATACTCTCTGAAAACCATCTTACTTTGATACCAGTTATTGGAATGACTTTGAATCAGTAATTAAAACTGTATTAGTATTTTTCTAGAGTAGATATTAAAATGTTCATAATTAACCCTTTTTCTCTTCAAATTGTTTCTGTTTTCTTATTCTTGGGTGGCAGACTGAAGCCTTTATACTGTATTCTCTTCACTACCTCAAAAGAGAAACAGCTTTCTAGGAAAGGGTAGAGCATTGATGGCAATGAATAGTAATGCTGTAAATCATTCATGTAGTCATGGTATTGTCCAATGTAGAAAAAGTACTGCTGTTAATATTTACTTATCTTTGCATATTAATGTAACATAGTGTATGTTTTCTAATCATGTGTGCTGGAGAGCTGGACCTGTGTTTGAGCCAAAATAGATTACTGGGTACAGCTGCTTTAGTCTGTCATTGTTTAGGTCTTTCCTAGACAGAGAAATACTAGGTCTTTTTCTTGGTTTGTTTTCTGAAAAATGTCAGACACAGTATTTAGGACCTTTCTTTAAAACACCAGGTTATTTCACATCTCTGGTGTTTTCTGAGCTATTTGGTCTGGTTTATTTTGGGGAGATAGCTCACCTCTTCCCTCCTTGTTAAACAGCAGAATTATTGCATAAAACTTATGCATCTTAATGCAGACAAAGTGTTAGTACTAGATTCTAGGATGAAAAATTTGAACTTTGCTAATTTGTTTTACCTGCCCAGCAGAGACTAATATGAGTTGAAACATTCCTGAATCCACTGTACTGCTATATTGACTATTTTAATTTCTACATGTTGATAAGGTGAAATGATGGCAGACCTCTTCAACTGTTTATTTTGCTCCCAGAGTTCACCGGGAAAGCCTTTGCTAGATTTAGGACAAGTCTGCTGCAAACAGCAATGAAGAAATGAAATGGACAATATAAAAATAAGAGCAAAAATAGCTAAAGAGAAGCATAAGAAGCCAAGCCCAAAGAAATGTTAGGAAGTGTTTCCGCAGTCTGATGGAAGTGTTTCCACAGTCTAATACCTCCCATGAAGCTGTCTTTTAATTGTGTCATATGTAGATTTTACAAAGTTCACAACAAACCAAACACTGTAAATCTCAACAGGAATTCTTATCATGATAGTCCAATAATATATAATTCATAAATTTTCACTGCTGTGTTTTAACCCATACAGGTCCTTTTTCCTCGTTTTAGCTGTAAGCTAGGAGCTTGTTTCTGGGTTTTGAGAGAAATGTTAAACAAGTACACTCAAGGAGGAGATAGGTGGATAAGAAATGATCATAGAATCATAGAATGGTTTGGGTTGGAAGGGACCTTTAGAGGTCATCTAGCCCAACCCCCCTGCAGTGAGCAGGGACAGCTTTAACCAGATCAGGTTGCTCAGAGCCACATCCAACCTGACCTTGAATGTTGCCAGGGATGGGGCCTCCACTACCTCTCTGGGATGCACCATTGACCAGTTACAAAGCATAAGGAGTAAGAAAACAGGAAAGGAGCAGCCAGTTCTGCATTGGAGTAGGTCTGCTTGGCTCCAGCAGCTGTTTACCACAATAAGAGTGGGAAAGGTGGTGTTTTCCAGAGGGAGGCAACATTAAGTTAGCTAGCTATCTTCAAAGGAAGCTGAGGTACTCTAATGGCTCTGGAGAACCCATGTTGTTTGAGTTAATAATACTTATTTTTGCTTCTTCTTCTTTAAAGTTTTGTTCCATTATTTCTAAATTTGTCTCCAATGAAAAAAATGATAGGTTTATCTGAAATTTGTGCAGTCAGAAACGTAACTCTGGGTGAGTTTTGCAATACATTATACCTTCCTGAAGGTAGGGCAGTTCTTAAAACTAGGGTACTGGAGTACATTCACAAAAATGAGAATTCTGATGTTCTACTTCAGCAAATCTTAAGGGTAATTCAGTGTGTTCTACTTGAGTAGCACCAGCTGGTTATCTAAAAACACAGGGACCTGAAAAGATAAATTGTTCTCTGGTGGGCTGCACTTCAGAATTCCGGGAACATAGAAGACCATAATTGCCTGGGTTTTAATCTGTTTGTCTCTTGCTTCATTAGATTCTTTACCTCCATGTTTCTAGCCAAATCTGTGAAGATCTTACTGAAGTGGAGCTTTGCTAAAGCAAATCCTTTCTGCCCAGTATTTAATTTTCCGAATTTTCCGATGTTCCTCTTTGTTCATTTTCAGATCTTCCATTTTGAAGAAAGTCCATACATAAACAACAGACTTGATTAGCAAATTACCTTGAAATACATTGCTATATTTGCTATTGATATTCTGATAGGTTTTTTTCCCAGATTCCCCATGTTGTACATGCTATACAGACACACAATCTAAAAAGCATTCTGACCTGTAGGTTTATAGTTACGAGCTAGTCCACTCCCCAGTCCTATTTAAAAGAAGATAAACATTACAGCTGATTTCAATAGGAACGTGGGTACTAGGAACTTTCTAAAGTATAATAGAGATGTTCCTATTCATATCCTAATTTCTTCCAGAAGAGTTAAATAATAGCTAAAGGACAAAAACCAGCTAAATTATTAATTTTCTTTCTTGAAACAGACTGATGGACTCTGAAAAAATTAAAATTACCATACTACATATTCTAATGCTGTGACTGCTGAAGATCTGCTTAAAATGTATTCCTCTAATAGTCAATTCACCTTTCCTAGTTTCTAAATCTCTTTGAGAAAATAGACTTGAGTGCTTGAATAGTTGATAAAGAAAAATGGTGTTTAAAGTCAAAAGAAATTTGGTAACATTTTTATTGTTCCTGAAAGAATTTCTGTTTCTTGTTACAGAAGCTGGAGTAGAGGATATTCAGATCTCTTTTAGATCATGTATTGATTTGGTTTCTTGTGTCCTAAATTAAGTTATGCCCCTTATCAGAGGGCAAATTAAAAGTGCATGAGCATCAGAATGAGAGCAGTACCAGCATAGTTTCCGTATTTATCTTCTTTTTGAAATTTACAGGTTTTGATTAGACAAAACGTACCAAATGAAATCTGCGTCCAGACACCTTGCATTCTACCGGCAGAGTAGGTCTTACTAGGTACACTCTGAAAGAATTTTAGGATTCATTAGTTTGGAAAAAACTGTAACTAATCCTGGCTAGTTTATGCAGTTGTGACGTATTTCTGTTTGGTTTATTTGTTGTCCACCCTGTTTCATTTAATTGCAGTGAAAGTTTATAAATGAATTTGCTACAAGATAAGATAAATCCAATTTGTAATGGACATATTTGCAATTGTTACCAAACTGCAGTATTGCCTTCCTCAGTTTCAGCTATTTTACTGAAGGTTATCATTGTAACTATAGCAATCCCAGCACTGTGTTTTCTTAGTGTTACGTCTCTTCATAAAATTAGAGGAATCATCTTGGAAAATTTATTGTTCCCATCAATGAAATTACTTTATGAACTCTGCATCTGGCTTTTATTTCAGTCAAGGATACTGCATTATGTTTCTGCTCACTGCAGGTAACTGCTGTTCTGAGGAGAGGGGAGGGCGTCTTAGTTGGAGAGGCTGTGTAACCTTCACTTTTGTTTTGACTTGGTTGCTTTTATTTGAACATCTTTTACTGGGCAGAGTCTTGAAGGCTGAATGATGGCACAGTTTATGAGTATCCAGAAGTGATTTGTTACTAACGTGTTGCATCCCCAGCACAATAAGTGAGTTAATGTCTGGTCTGGCAGTTGTCAGTCACACTGAGAGCATCGGCCTCTATTGCTCCTTGGAACGAGCTGGTTTTCCATCTTGCAAACCTGTCGTCTGCCTCCTCTGTGCTTCTTTTTTAGCTTTTATATCTTGGAGCATATCTGTGCTCTTCCCCCCCCCCCCCCCCCCCCCCCCCCAATTTTGATCTTGATGATTTCACTTTGTTTTTTAAACTGCTACTAACACCTCTGTATTCTCTCTTTGTTTCCACTTTCTTATCCTATATGGCTTAGTAGTCTTCATGCTCTCTCACTTCTCATTTCTTCCAGCAACAAAAACCCACTTCTCAGCAAAACAGGGTACTATAAATGCTCTACACCACCCCTCTGTGAGAGAATAACCAGTTTGTGGCAAGGTGTTGTGTAAGTGCAGCATTTGGAAGGCATTTGAATATGATAATACAGTTAAATAAAAATATTATACAGAATATTATAAAAAATACTGCAATTTAGAAAACATTCCTTACCGTTAATACTCAGATCTGTTTTGTTTGTGCAAGAGAAGGTGAAGGGATGGCTTGATTGTGAGAAGAAATCTCTGGTGAAAGATAGCTATTTCGTTTGATGGGAAAAGTCATGAGGGGATCTTGTAAATGGAATCTAAAATGAAACAATTATACACAAGACATAATTTTTATTTTTTTAACAGAACATTTGAACATCTGCCCTTCCTTTCATTTGCTTCCCGTCTAATAAACTACAGCCTCTTTTGGACAGAACTTTAAGTTTGAGGAACATGTGGTTAGACAGTAACTAACTGTTGTAGAATTTGTGTCTAGAGCAAACTACAAATAGTAAATAGAGCTAAATGACATTAAGAGGAGTCTTTGCATTCATTTGATCGGGGCCTGGCTCATCATCCACAGAAAAATAAATTAATTATAAAACCCACCAGTGCTGCTGTAATCATGGAAGCAAAATCCTAAGTCATTTGACTAGGAAGTCAATACTAGTTGGCATTAACTTCAGAGGAATTATCCACGGATTAGGCACGATATGGTAAATTTGAAGTCTAATGCAATAGTCGGAAGAATCTGATTGCTCTTTAAGCTGTCCACTTGCTACTGAGGTATTGTCTACTTCTGGTTTTCTCTTTGATTAGAGAAATATTTCCTGAGCATTTTTTTTAGAAGAACTATTTTTTTGAGCATTACAAAATACTAAATTTCTAACTTTTTTAACTTCTGAGAACATCTAAAATACCTTTTGTGGAGAAAGACTTGCACTCTCTTCAGGTCACAAAGTGGAGAAGGCATTCTCTGTACACAGTTGATTGCCCTGCTTATAATCATTTGAAAAATTTGTTAAATGTTGATATATAAGGAAGCTTGATCATTAGGCATATGTCAAAAATCAGTAATTGTGAAATACATGCTTTTTGGAAATCTGAAATGTGAACAGCGCATTTTTCTGGTTCTTTATTGTGATGTAAATGATGAAACCTGTTTGCTCTATTGTTTCCATTTAAACAAGCGTGTAAATATTCCCTTAATGTTTTTGGAGATGTCAGCCAGTGACTGTTGCTATCCTTTCTTATATATGATTTTAAAAGGCTGCTTGTTATTGCATGATAAATGCAACTGGAGGAAAAAGAAATTCCATGTAATTTGATTTTTTTGTGTGTTTTAGGGAAGCTGGGAGAAGCGAATTCTAAAAAGTCTAAACAGCATGTGCACAGAACTCAGTATCCCACTAGCGCAGAAGGTAATGCAGTGTTAACTTTCTGTTGCCAAAGTGACATTTTTGGAAATTAAGCCTTGTCTTGCACACTTGTAATGTAATGTTCATTTTACACATGGTTATCAAGAGCTGCAAGGCCGGTATTCAAATAATTTTAATACAGAATAATTTTTGGGCATAGTGGCAATATATGCATCAGCTCAACTTGGGAAAAGGTAAAGTCTATAGGCAGATCTTCCTCTTTGCTGTTGCAGTGCTTAGCCTCTCGAGGGAGCAGCGTGTTGGAAAGCTAATTGCTATGTTGATTGCTCTTAACAGAGCATTTTTGTGTGCAGACTCAGCTGTATAACTTCTAGCTGCATAGCCTGTACACAATGTAGATATACTTTGTGTGCTGGAGAAAGCTAGAGTTGAACTGGTACTTTAGGAGAGAGCGATACTGGTACATTGCTAATTTTGGTTGTCATTCATTCTGCTCTGTTCTGTTTTGTTTTTTATTAATTTAGAAGCTTTAATTTTAAAGATCATTAAATTGGGGAATAATGTCAGAATGTTTTGTTCTTTATCTTTCTCTTGTTGTATATCTATGATAGGTAGCAGAACCTCTATGGTTCATCATATGAGATAAAGGATGCAGCTGTGTTTACTTTTCATGACTGTGCCAGGGACAGGAATTTGATGACAAAGCCCAACAGCTCTATGGAATGAGCGGTAAATCTTCACTAACATGAAACTGACTGCTAAGTAGCCTAATATCATTAGTAAACACATTAAACTATTTTCATGGCTCCTTTTTCCTTGAACTGGAACTTGCATTTTCTACGGTAGAATATACCTTCAGGCTGGGGATAATTTGTAAGCAAAGTAAGTTTGCTTATTGCAATTGCTAGTGCAATTTATTTTTAAAGTGTTACACTAATTTATGTATTTGAAATAGGCGTGGTTTTACTCATTCTGTTAAAAAAAGAAGAGTTACTTTCTTGTGTCTTTCAGAGGCCTGTAAGTGAACAGAAAGAACTGCTTAATAAATGGAATGAAATGGGAACTGATGAGCCAGGTAAGGTCAACTAAATTTATGTGCATTAAATTTTTGTACACAGAAAAATAGCATATACATCTTATTTATCAGTCAGAGATTAATGTAATCACTTCAAGGTAAACTGATTTTAATATTTGTTCTCACTGGTAATGTGTCATTATGCATCAATAAATACTCATTTCATTGATATTTTGTTTCAAGTTTTTGTACTAACTTTGAATCATCCCTGAGAGGTTATTAAATCTCCAAAGCACTGGAATGAGGAGTATCATGCCAGTGCTTTGGAGATTTATACAGCTAGGACACTGCTCCTCTTAGTGTAAGCTCAGGCTAATAGAAAGAAAATGTTCAGAACTATGGGTAATTAAGCTCAGATGTTTTATTAACAAAAGATAAAAATAACACTTGTACAGAATACTCAGTCATATTGTCCTTTGGGAGAGCAAGGCTAACTGCATGTTAGTTCATATCCAAGTTCCGTAAAAGAAATTATTTTGCAAAGGTACTAGTTTGTATCACAGTACCACCTCTGCGATGGCAAATACTTTTCATGGATTGTTTATGCTTAGTCCCTCTTTTTTATTTGACAGCAGTATATTTAATTCAACAATCTATGCTGTTAAAAAAAAACCCTTCTTTTGAATATCCTATCTCTCCCATGTCTAAGAATGGTTCAATCTAAAGACTTAATGTGGAATAAGTAAAGAGCTTCCTGTGACTACAGGTCACTTACTTGGGGTTTACAAAACTAAGGCAATAACAGTAGCATAATCTTGGAGAATATGTGGCGGTTGTAGCCATGATATCTGTGATAATGTTATTTTCATCTTTGCTCTAACATGTTCTTGAAATTGCTAGATTGTGTTCCAAGTATGGGAAAATTACATGTTTTTTTCATGTCTTGGTTTTAACATAGCATCATTGAAATCTTATTTCAGATCTAAGTCTCTTCCGGCCTGTTTATGCACCTAAAGATTTTCTTGAGGTAAGCATTTATGAAACAATGACTCAGCCATTGACTTGCATCCATTATAGTCTTTTATGTGAAGTGGGAAAAATAATTAAGTGTATTTCAGACAATTTGTCCTTTATAGCAAGTGAAATTTGGCATGGGTTTTATGAGTCCATGTTTTGTTTACAAAACAAAATGCTATTGTCTCTTTTTTTAACTCCATTTTTAAATTGTGCTTGTGGTAAACTTCTCTTTCTCCAAAGAGCAATCAGTTTGGAGCTAACTTTTTTACTCTGAGAGCAATTCTCCAACTGATTTCATAAATCATTTTACATTTTAAATTGCAATACGTTAAGCTGATAAATTGCAATATGCGAAGCTGATAGACTGTTTGGTGGTAGATAGGAGACCTGTATGCAGCTGAAATTGTAGGTCATCTATGAAGACTGTAAGAAATCAAACATGAAACAGAACAGTGTGGAATTTGGAGGCTTTTGTCTGTAATCAAACCAAACCATTAAAAAAAACATAGAATCATAGAATGCTTTGGGTTGGAAGGGACATTTAGAGGTCATCTAGCCCAACCCCCCTGCAGTGAGCAGGGACAGCTTTAACCAGATCAGGTTGCTCAGAGCCCCACCCAACCTGACCTTGAATGTTGCCAGGGATGGGGCCTCTACCACCTCTCTGGGCAACCTGTTCCAGTGCTTCACCACCCTCATTGTAAAAAATTTCTTCCTTATGTCTAGTCTAAATCTATTCTTCTTTAGTTTAAAACCATTATTCCTTATTCCAACAGGCCTTGCTAAAAAGATTCTCCCCATCCTTCCTGTAGGGCCCCTTTAAGTATTGGAAGGTCGCAATAAGGTCTCCTCACAGCCTTCTCTTCTCCAGGCTGAACAACCCCAGCTCTCTCAGCCTGGCCTCATAGGAGAGGTGCTCCAGCCCTCGGATCATTTTGGTGTCCCTCTTCTGGACCTGCTCCAACAGGTCCATGCCTTTCTTGTGCTGAGGGCCCCAGAGCTGGACGCAGTACTGCAGGTGAGGTCTCACCAGAGCAGAGCAGAGGGGCAGAATCACCTCCCTCGACCTGCTGGCCACGCTTCTTTTGATGCAGCCCAGGATACGGTTGGCTTTCTGGGCTGCAAGTGCACATTGTTGGCTCATGTCCAGCTTTTCATCCACCAGTACCCCCAAGTCCTTCCCCACAGGGCTGCTCTCAAACTCTTCATCCCCCAACCTGTATTAATATCGGGGGTTGCCCCGTCCCAGGTGCAGGACCTTGCACTTGGCCTTGTTGAACCTCATAAGGTTCACACAGACCCACCTCTCTAGCTTGTCCAGGTCCTTTTGGATGACATCTCGTCCTCCTGGCGTGTCATAAAAATGGTGATTGCTGAATCTTTTAAGTCAGAAATAACGGTATTACTCATCATTTTGTATGGTTCAAGCACAGAACATCTTAGTAAAACAGAACTTGCTTTACCAGCTGTGCCTAGAATAGGCATGGACAATGGACAATAAACATCGTTGATGATAGTGAACTTAGTGGTGACACAGTAGGAGATTTTGGATTAAAATGTGATTAAAAATGAAATTTTAAAAATGAGTATCTGTATATCCTGTGAGTTATACAGGAAACAAATCATCTAGAGCATGACAACAGTGTACAATTATAGAGTTAAGATGGCCTCCTAATTTACAGAATAAAGCTTAGAAGTCTAATACTGAATTATCAATCAGAATCAATGTATTAATATTTCAATGTGATTCAGTGCAAGTTTAGTGGAATGTCTTTTGTAGTGGTAGAAGAGATTCATAGTATTTCTGACTGAAGTGTAAATTGTTTCATGGTCATGAATTGTGAATGCATTTCTGAATCCAACAATAAAATTTCTGTCCATTTTATTACATTTCTAAAGAGCTCCTTTTGTTCAGTTAGTGATAATAGTATTGGAATTTTTAAATGTATTCTGTTTTCCATCACTGTACTAGCAGCCAAGTTGTGTATTTAATCTTGAATCTGTAAGCAAATCCATCTTCATTTTAGCCTTATCCAGTCACCCTGAAGTTCACTCTTTTTTTTTAATATTGTTTTCTTTCCAGAATTTGCAGTTATTTACATTAATCTTTTAATTTACAAGCCTGACAGTGATTTTATATGGTATTAGAATACTTGCAAGACTGAGAATTGTTGCCAGCTCAACATTATAATATCAAAATCTATACCCATGGAATAACATTTTGGAATTATGGGCTCAAGCTGCGCCAGGGGAGGTTTAGGTTGGATATTAGGAAAAATTTCTTCACAGAAAGGGTAGTCAAGCATTGGAACAGGCTGCCCAGAGAGGTGGTGGAGTCCCCATCCCTGGAAGTGTTCAAAAAACAGGTAGACGTGGCACTTTGGGACATGGTTTAGTCTAGTCTTCCCTTGATTGGTTTAGTGTGGACTTGGTAGTGTAGGTTAATGGTTGGACTGGATGATCTTAAAGGTCTTTTCCAACCTAAACGATTCTATGATTCTATGATTCTAACAGTATGTAAGAGACTGTAAATTCCCTTGTAAATCAAAGTTACTTATCTTGACATTATTATTCCTTGTCTCTTAAATTTTATCCTAAATTTAGGTTTTCAATTCTGTAATTTTTTTTTTCTTAAACAAAAGAAGATATTTTGGTGTATTGTTATTTAGTAAGAAATTATTTTAGTAGCAAATTATGTAGCGCTTTGATTGAAAGCTACATAGGATTGCCAGTATAAGAATATGGATAAAAATTCTTTCAGAAAAAAATAATACTGAAGAATATCCTGGATATTTTAGCCATCAGAAATATACTCTTGGTGTTCAAATGGCTTTGAATGAAGGAAGTGAATGGCTTTGAGGAAGTGAATTTTACTGAAGACATTACTATGTAGCTAGTACTTAATCCCATATATCAAAAACTATTTCTGCTTTTTTATTTCATAATTTGAGCATACTTTTCAAAGTAGAATATGCTTGCTTTTGTAAAAAATTGGCTCTTTTTTGATTTTGAAAATGTTGAGATATAATTTGATAATTTGGGCCTATATATATGATAGTTGCAGGAAATGGTTTTATGGTGAATGTACTGTTAGTAATACTGATGATGTTAAGAAGAGTTCTGAACGTAAATTTCTGAATACATGCACGGAATGACAGAGCTACCATTTTTAAGGTACTAATGAATCTGCGAAACCCAAATTATGAAAATGGAGAACAGCCTAGTTTCAGAAATCATCTGGGGCTAATTCAGGTTCCTCTAAAAGTTAAAGATATTCCAGAATTGGTAAGTATATTTTTTTCTTACAAGAGGTTTCTGTAAGAATTATTTTGCCTTGCTAATGAATTCAATGATTCCAAACAATAAGGAAGAATATTACTATCATGGTAAGTTTCTCCTTTTGAAAGTGAAAATCAGTCTAAATATGCAGTTAAAACACAGAGCATAAAAAAGTTTTATGAAAAGACATTTTTAATGAAAAGTAAAACATAAACAGTAAATTATCTGCCAGTAGGGAAGTTTTAATTTTATGCCACACAGCTTCGATTTGTGCCAAAAATGTACTTCTGTACATATTATTCACTCATTTTTTTCTGTACATGAAAGCTTTAAATATGTAGTTTAATTTTACAGTTTTCTGATGCTGTACTGTGTCAAAGTAACCTGACGATCAGTTAGCTTCCAATTTTCTTCTCAAAGTAATTTTAAATCCCTTTATTGCCAGATTGTAAATTAAAGGAAATGCTTGGGTACTAGTATTGTAATTGGAAAACAGGAGAGCTCTTCTTAATGCTTCACTGATAAGTCTCTTGACGATTTTATGCTAGTAGAAAAACTTGCACCTGGGTTGGGAAAGAGCTGGGAATTAGATAACCTAATTTTCATTCATGACTTTAATACATGCAGGCGTAGCTCATAGTTGACATGAAAACTGGGGCCTATAACTAAAACTAGAGTAAGAATTGATGTGAGATTCTTCTCTTTAAAAACCTGAGCTCATATTTCATATATATGCATTTCATTTAAAAGAACTATGTTTAGTTTAGAAAATATTTGCATTAAGCCTTTCAGAATAAATCTCTAGTGATTTAGAGAATTAAACATTAATTGTTTTATGGTTTTATTTCTTTTCAGAAAGAAGACTTCAGTGAACTAGGCTTAAATATAGGACAGCTGGGTATTGATGATTCTGCACAAGTGCCTCCTGGTTAGCTAATGCTGTGCTTCAGTCATTTAAATAGAACACTAATGAGTAGCATACTTTGCAATTATCAAGTAATTTGTGTATTTTTTTCCATAATAAACCATAAATAGTTGTTATGTAACTATGATTGCAGTGATTTTCTTAGTAAAATATAGCTAATAATAGAAAACATTGCAAATATGAAGGGTCAGATTTGGAGAAGATTTAAAATGATCACCTTAAGTTGAAAATACATTAATTTCAGTGTGTTTGAACACTTCAGGATCTAAAGAGCAAAATTGCTTGTCTCCAAAAATACAGAAAATATCAGTAAATGTTAAGCCAACTAACAGGCGTAAATACAAACATCTTTTAAATAACTATCTTTAAGAAAAGATTAGAGAAAATATCAATGTATTAGTATTCAGTAGCTTAAATAGTGCATAATTTCTGTTGGTTTTCTGTGTATGCATTTATTCCTGTAGAAACAGGTTTTTAAATGGTCTTGCCATATAAAAGTGGAAAACATTGTAGTATCAAGTGATTTTTCTTTTTAAATGGAAACTTACCTAATTGAAAGTCTGGGTTCATGCAGTATAGTACTACTTTGGTATTTGTGTCCTTCAGACAAGAAAAAATTCTCTAGTATTATTTCTTCTTATTTTTTGAAAAAGAACACTGATGGTGAAGCAGGTTAATTTTTAGTTATGTTAGCAGTAAAAATCAGCTGAATGTAGTGGTGTGCAGTAAAAACACAAAATACATTACTAGCTAGAGTATCTTTTTTTTAATTTAAATTTTGCTATTCTTTTCTATTCCTTTATTTTCTAGAGTTCTTTGAAAATGAACATGTACGTGTTGGACAGAAAGGTATGGATCTGTTTTCATCTGTAATAAACTGTGAGTAGTTAGGAATACATTTAGTAAATTTCTATCTCAATTACATATACCTTTTAGAATTTTAACAATTTAGACAGACTAACGCAAAGCATAGTCAGTAATACCATTGTAATTTAGACAGAGACAGTCAGTAATATTGTAATTTAGACAGAGACAGAAAAGCAAGCATTTGCAGTCTACCAGTAGCTACCAGATAAATAGCTCCACAGATATTTCATTAAAAATGAAATAGGAAGCACAGAGACAGAAGTTAAGTTATCACCAAAAAGTTATGCCACTACTGAATTTCATTTTAAAATCAAAAGCCTCTGGACTCCCTTCTCTGCACACACAGTTCATTAGTGTAATGGGGTTTACGCCTGTGCGTCAGAACAGTCTTTTTAATTGTTTTTTGCAACTGCAGAACTTGCTAAATATTGCAATACTTAGCCACCCTGGAAAATTCACTCATTTGTCTCTGTATAGTACTTTTTCTGAAGAAGTTCTGGGTTTTTTTGTAGCTTAAGAGTAACCTACAAAAGAAAGGGGAAGATAAAAGAAATAATCATTTATTAGCTCAAGTTTGCTTACAGAAGAAACATACAAGGAATGTTGGAAATCCATCAATATCTGCTCGTTACTGTCTCTTGTGATTCCTGCTAAACATTATCACCATCAAAGAAAAAAATAGAGTGGATACCATCCCAAAAGTCCTCCCCCCCCTTTTTTTTGTTGCAGTAACAAAACAGTGCCCTTTCTTTCTTCCTTCTCCTTTTGCAGTCCTCCTCCTGTCCCCATTCATCTGTTTTCTGATCCAAGAGCAACTCATTAGGGTACTATTGATCTGTCTGTTATTTTCCTGTTCTTCCAAATAAATTCCCCATCCAGATTTTCTTAGCCAGTCATTCAACTCCACAATGTAATTCTTACTCCTTGTCTCTTGTCTGTGTAGAGCAGCCTCTATTACAGAGACTGTCTTAGCTTTTCCTATATATAAAGACACAAAATTTTGTAAAAATGCAAGTTAAGAGTCTTGACCATAAAGTGAAATCTCAGTTCATTCAGTGGGAATCTACTGCATGCTCTGTTGGGTGTTTGTTATGACTTTGGTTGCCACAGATGTATTGATTTTGCTTTTATATTAGATGTATTGCCAAGTCTGAGGAATTTTCTTTATTGTATTTAGTAAAACCCATCTTGTATATAGCAAAACTACTTTTTACTATTTTGTGTCTCAAGAAACAATAAGGTAAACACACATGGACACTGAGATGAATCACAGTCTTTTCTAAAGTTTTGTGTGGAACGTAGGAATGTTTTTTCTTTTTGCCCTCTTTGATTAAGAAAAAAGGATCACACACTATGTACAGTACTGTATTCAGGATGAGACCCTTGCAACAGAGTAGCCTAAAGCTTCACAACAATGACTCATCTAGGCAAACCTGTCAACAGTAGAGTATTTGTTTTATGTGAATCTGAAGGAAAAACAAAATCTCTTGAGGAAGTCTTTATCCTCCAGAGTATGTATACCAATAATGAGAGCACATGACAGTACACTCTGAAATGGAAAATTCTTGCCCCGCAGTTATCTGTGAAGATATTTGTATAGTTAACATAAAAACAGGGGAGACACAAAAAACTAGAATGAGTGGCAATCTTGTATTTGAACTGAGATACCACTCATAGTTAAACAGGAGTATTTTTGTGGCTATATATACGCAGTTGTTCCACTTGATGCCAGCCTACTAGCTGCAACTAGCCTTGATATATTCATAGATACATACTAAGAGGATACATACTGAGTGCTATTTTTTGACGGAAGGTAGTACAGCCTTGCTTATTAATATCAATTGCCTTGTTTCCCAGGAAACTACTTAAAAATTGCATTGTGGAAACCAGACCTTTTAGATATTTTCCCATTAGCTAATGCTTACAGCATGGTAAACCCAGTTTGTAAAGGTAAAAATTAAAGGACTTGATAATTTGATAAACTTTGGAAGTCTTAAACTAAATCAATTCATTACCTGCTTTGTTTCTTAACAGTTTTAGCAGAGCAAGATAGTGCTGCAGCTCAACAATATGTTCGTCAGGGATGTCCAACAGCACTTCGAGCTGATCTGTGGGCCCTCATTCTCAATATTTCTAATCAGCCAGAGGTAAGGAGCAAAGTGAGAGTAAAATACGAAGACTAGGTGAAAACACAGAAGTATGAGCATGTGTCTTCTAGTGATTTTTTTCAAAAACACAAATGCTTTGCTGAGTTCTCACAGAAACTGATAAACATTTTATGAGAAATATGCACATGCCTGTAAAAAATGCCTTGCTGTGGTGAAGTCTTTTAGACTCTTCCCTAATTTTTTAAGAGATACATGAGCAGAATATTGTAGAACAAACTATTCAGTTGATCTGGCTAGCTCCTGAGGTTTTCCTGTATGGTGCTGACTTTTTCAGAAGGGGACAAGAAAAAAGTCCTGGAAAGAAGACTGAACCTCTCTTATCTTTGCTAAGTTTTAGAAAAAGAAGATGTGCTATACATTTTTCATGGCTATTTAACCTGTCATCATATTCATGTACATATCTGGTAAATTGCTTTATAGAATCATAGAATCATTTAGAATCAGGTTGGAAAAAACCTTTAAGATCATCCAGTCCAACCATTAACCTAACACTACCAAGTCCACCACTAAACCAATTAAGGGGAGAGTAGCAATTTCATGTTTCCTGGCTTGGTGGGTGGATTATTTTTTAATGAAAGTAAAAACTAAGAATTATTAAGATTGGAAAGAATCTCTAAGATCATCAGGCCAATCGTCAACCCAACACCGCCATGCCCACTAAAACATGTCCCAAAGTGCCACGTCTACCCATTTTTTTGAACACTTCCAGGGATGGGGACTCCACCACCTCTCTGGGCAGCCTGTTCCAATGCTTGACCACCCCTTCCATGAAGAAATTTTTCGTTATATCCAATCTAAACCTCCACTGATGCAGCTTGAGCCCATTTCCTCTTGTCCTATCGCTTGTTACTTGGGAGTAACACCACCACCTCCCTACAACCTCCTTTCAGGTAGTTGTAGAGAGCGATAAGGTCTCCCCTCAGCCTTCTCTTCTCCAGACTAAACAATCCCAGTTCCCTCAGCCACTCCTCATAAGACTTGTGCTCCAGACCCTTCACCAGCCTTGTTGCCCTTCTCTGAACACATTCCAGCACCTCAATGTCTTTCTTGTATTGAGAGGCCCAAAACTGGACACAGTATTCCAGGTGTGGCCTCACCAGTGCTGAGTACAGGGGGACAATCACCTCCCTGCTCCTGCTGGCCACACTATTCCTAATACAAGCCAGGATACTGTTGGCCTTCTTGGCCACCTGGGCACACTGCTTGCTCATTTTCAGCCGGCTATCAACCAACACCCCCAGGTCCTTTTCCGCCAGGCAGCTTCCCAGCCACTCTTCCCCAAGCCTGTAGCGTTGCATGGGGTTGTTGTGACCCAAGTGCAGGACCCGGCACTTGGCCTTGTTAAACCTCATACAGTTGGCCTCAGCCCATCAGTCCAGCCTGTCCAGGTCCCTCTGCAGGGCCATCCTACCCTCAAGCAGATTGACACTCCCACCCAGTTTGGTGTCATCTGCAAACTTACTGATGGTGCACTCAATCCCCTCATCCAGATCATTGATAAAGATGTTAAACAAGACTGGCCCCAAAACGGAGCCCTGGGGAATATCGCTTGTGACCAGTCGCCAACTGGACTTAACTCCATTCACCACTACTCTCTGGGCTCAGCTACCCAGCCGGTTTTTTATCCAGAAAAGAGTATGCCTATCAAGCCATGAGCCGCCAACTTCCTTAGGACAATGCTGTAGGAGACAGTGTCAAAGGCTTTACTGAAGTCCAGGTAGATGACATCCACAGCCTTTCCCTCATCCACTAGGTGGGTCACCAGGTCATAGAAGGAGATCAGGTTGGTCAAGCAGGACCTGCCTTTCATGAACCCATGCTGGCTGGGCCCAATCCCCTGGTTGACCTGCACATGCCTGTTGAGTGCACTCAATATGAACCTCTCCATAATCTTTCCCGGCACCGAGGTCATGCTGACAGGCCTGTAGTTCCCGGGATACTCCTTCTGGCCCTTCTTGTAGATGGGTGTCACATTGGCAAGCCTCCAGTCATGAGGGACCTCCCCTGTTAACCAGGACTGCTGATAGATGATGGAGAGTGGCTTGGCAAGCTCCTCCACCAGTTCCCTCAGTACTCTCAGGTGGATCCCATCCAGCCCCATAGACTTGTGAGCATCCAGGTGGCATAGCAGGTCATTAACTGCTTCCTCCTGGATTATGAGGGCTCCATTCTGCTCCCCATCCCTGTCTTGCAGCTCAGGGGGCTGAGTACCCTGGGGATGACTGGTCTGACTGTTAAAGACAGAGGCAAAGAAGACATTAAGTACCTCAGCCTTTTCCTCATCCTTGGTGACAATGTTCCCCCCCTCATGCACCAAAAGATGGAGATTCTCCTTGGCTCTCTTTTTGTTGTTAATGTATTTGTAAAAACATTTTTTATTATCTCTTACAACATTGGCCAGATTGAGTTCTAGCTCAGCTTTTGCCTTTCTAATTTCCTCCCTGCATGACCTAACGAGATCCCTGTACTCTTCCTGAGTTGCCTGCCCCTTCTTCCAAAGGTGGTAGACTCTTCTTTTTTCCCTGAGTCCCAGCAAAAGCTCCCTGTTCAGCCAGGCTGGTCGTCTTCCCCACCAGCTGGTCTTACAGCACATGGTGACAGCCTGCTCTTGCGCCCTTAAGACTTCCTTCTTGAAGAAGGCCCAGCCTTCCTGGACCCCTTTACCCTTCAGGACTGCCTCCCAAGGGACTTTCCCAGCCAGTGTCCTGAACAGGCCAAAGTCTGCCCTCCGGACGTCCATGGTAACGGTTTTGTTGCCCGTCCTCCTTACGTCACCAAGAATCAAAAACTCTATCATATCCTGGTCGCTAAGCCCAAGACAGCCACCAACCATGACATCTCCCACGAGTCCTTCTCTGTTTGTAAACAGCAGGTCAAGCGAGGCACCTCCCCTGGTAGGCTCACTTACCAGCTGTGTCAGAAAGTTATCCTCCACACACTCTAAGAACCTCCAAGACTATTGCCTCACTGCTGTGTTGTATTTCCAGCAGAAGTCCAGCAAGTTGAAGTCCCTCATGAGAACAATGGCTAGCAATTGCAAGACTTCTGCCAGTGACTTATAGAATGCTTCATCTATCTCTACGTCCTGGTTGGGTGGTCTGTAGCGGACTCCCAGCAGGACTTCTGCCTTGTTGGCCTTCCCCCTCATCCTTACCCATAAGCACTCAACCTAATCATCACGACTGTTGAGCTCTATACAATCAAAACACTGCCTAACATACCGAGCCACCCCACCGCCTCTCCTTCCTTATATATTATTGCATACACTCTACATATGTACAATCAGAAAGACATAAAGAAGAACTAGTGAGATGTGGATTGTTTTCATACTCCCTTGTACAGCAGTAGTTTTTCACAGAACCTTATATTTGACTCAAGTCCTCAACAATGAAATCTTTTGCAGTATCCAAAGACATATTATAGTCGATATATGGAATATACCATAAAAAGTTAAATCCCTATTTAAATCTTTGCAGAATTGTGAATACTTTGATGCAAGGCTTTTATTGCAGTAAAAAATAACATACATACATGTAAATAACATGCATACATGCTCATAAATGTGAGAATTTTACAGTATCTCGTGTCCCTTGAGGATATAACCATTCTCTTGTAACACTGGGGCATTTATTGGTAACTATGTAGTACGGTCATAAGATCTTGCCCTTAAAAGCAAATGTAAATCTTGTTCATTGACAGCTTACCTAAGGAGCTGAAGTTATTTGATCTGGTATTATAATTACTTAGTTTATTCCTTTTTGAAAAAAATAAAATAGGCTTTTGTTTCTAGTAAATAAAAGATTGAATTTTCTGTAGAAGAAAGAGCTGTTGAGATAATAATGAAATATTGTACATCTTATGATGCTCAACATTAGATTTAAGTTATTTTAAATTATCAGGACAGTTTGAATTTTAGAAGTCTTTCTCTTTATGAGAGCAGGGATATTAGAGGTGTGGAATTAATGTTGTTGGTTACATTGCATCTTTGTATTCTGTTAAATGCTGCATGCTCTAAGAGCATTTTCATCTTAATGTGGAAAATTAAATAATTGAATAAAAAAGCCAGGTATTCTTTTTTGATGACTGAAAGTCAATATAATAATCAGAAAAATGATAAAATACTTCATTTTATGTTCATGTAAAGCATGAGTTGTTAAAGAAATAGATTTATTAAAACCCATTTCCTGAAATTCACATGGACAATTTTCAACAGTTACCTTTTTTAAAGAGGAACAAGCTATGTCTGTCTATTAATATATTTGTCAGCCACACTGTGAGGTCCTTTAAAAGTTAACTCTAGTTTATAGTTGGGTTTAGTGTGTGTTTATACTATGCATGAAGTGTGAATATTTTAGACCTTCTCAAACAGTTAGTCTCTGCTGTGAGGGTATTAACTCAATTTACTGTTAGGTAAGCTAGAAAACACTACGTTAGCTGTTTGATCACAAGTGCTCAAGTATGTGCCTTTACTATGTAATTAATGGTAATTTAGCTCCAACTAAATTACTAACTTCAGCTCCATCCATTGCAAGGATGCATGTGGATACTTATGTCAGGGCAGCTAATACTTTCTTGTTGACATAATATTTTACCTTGAGATAGCTTTCTACGCACTTAGCAAATGGTGCTCGTCAACTACAGATGAAGAAGAACATTATAAGTAATCCAGCCACAGAGCCAGGAAACATGAAATTGCTACTCTGCCCTTAACTGGTATAGTGGTGGACTTGGTAGTGTTAGGTTAATGGTTGGACTGGATGATCTTAAAGGTCTTTTCCAAACTAAACAATTCTACGATTCTAAATCTGGGCTCTGGGGTGTAAATGGGAGGTCTGAGGGGGTAAATCTGTTCCCCAGGCAAGTAATTCTGGGCCATAGGCAAGTAAATCTGTGCCCTGAGGAGATAAGTCTGGGCCCAGAGGGAGTAAATCTGGGCTCTTGGGCATGTTCAGAGAAGGGCAACGAAGCTGGTGAAGGGTCTGGAGCACAGGCCTTATGAGGAGCGGCTGAGGGAACTGGGGTTGTTTAGTCTGGAGAAGAGGAGGCTGAGGGGTGACCTTATCGCTCTCTACAACTACCTGAAAGGAGGTTGTAGGGAGGTGGGTGTTGGTCTCTTCTCCCAAGTAGTTAGCAATAGGATGAGAGGAAATGGGCTCAAGCTGCACCAGGGGAGGTTTAGATTGGATATAACGAAAAATTTCTTCATGGAAGGGGTGGTCAAGCATTGGAACAGGCTGCCCAGAGAGGTGGTGGAGTCCCCATCCCTGGAAGTGTTCAAAAAAATGGGTAGACGTGGCACTTTGGGACATGTTTTAGTGGGCATGGTGGTGTTGGGTTGATGGTTGGCCTGATGATCTTAGAGATCCTTTCCAATCTTAAATGATTCCTAGTTTTTACTTTCATTATAAGTAATCCACCCACCAAGCCAGGAAACATGAAATTGCTACTCTCCCCTTAATTGGTTTAGTGGTGGACTTGGTAGTGTTAGGTTAATGGTTGGACTGGATGATCTTAAAGGTCTTTTCCAACCTAAATGATTCTATGATTCTATAAGAAGAATAAACTATATAGGCATACAGTGTTCTGAGATTCAGTGCAGTAGACATTCTCCTTTAGGACACATTTCACGGTGTCCAGAACCTTCAGACTGAACTGAGTAGACTGTGTGCAGGGAATTACTGGTAAGACACTATTTTGTGATGATGCTGAAAGAACTTGAGAAAGATGATGATAAGTGGCTGGAAAATGGTAACGATAACATCAAGAAAAAGTGGTAAATAAGGATGGATGAAGTGATGCAGACTGGAAATTTGTCACTACTTTGAGACTGTTGAAATAAAGGCTTAGAAAACAGTAAAACACAAAATCCACCCTCCCTCCCCACAAAGAACAGAAATTTTCAAATCTGTGGGCAAGATATACTATGTTGGAGAAAATCATCTAAGCTGTTGATGTATGTTTGTATGAATGTTTTTCTATCATGCTAAACTGAAACTCTATCTTCTAATGTAACAGCTATCGGAGCTTTTTATCTTATTTTCCAAGACTATTTTTGCATAGTATAGTATAGTATTTGTTATCCTGGACTCTAAGTTACAGTTGTTTTATGGACTTTGAGAACTAAAAATATAAATGCACTAAAGGGATAGGCTTTCTGACTGAGACCTAGCAGGCTGCCTATAGATCAGGTAGGATAGCACATGGGTTAGCTATAGCTATGTTATAAGCTGAATGTCTGTAGTTCATTTTAAGGATTGCATTTACTGGTGTTTCACAGAAGTAAGGCTGTAACTACTGCCACAGTACTAACACCCTCAGACATTCTTCTTGCATATACTGAATATACCACTTTATTTTTTGTAACATATAGCAAAGCAGTTTTCAGATACATGTAGCTGGTTTATGATCTGCTGTATTTCATATAGACTTTACTGGTTTATCTAACGCTTCTTTTCTCCACCTCTTGTGTACTGTTTCTCTGCTGAAGTTGAGTTATGTGGTTGCAGAGATTTCTTGCTGTAATACTTCTGATTTGCAGTTTAGGCTCTATTACATTTATAGCTGTATGAATCTATAACTCATAAGGACTGTGAATTTCCTTTCTCTAATGTAAAACATTATTGAGGGTTTGGTGTAGGCAGCATTGTGTGTGTTAGCATCCAATATTGTTGTTTGGAAAATTTTATTCGATAAAGCTCAGTCTCTGTATAAAGCTAATATACAGCCAAGCAAAGGATGATACTAGCAATCTAGCATCATAGTCATAAAAAAGATAAACTGTAAGCTCTATATGCAGGATTATTTAGAAATGTGTAAACACATTTCCTGGCAATGAATTGTTTATTAGTTTTCATTTATAATGGTACATTTTAGAGAAATTGTGTTAAAAGAGCATTTTTAAGGTAACAGAGTCAAACATTTAAAAGCTGAACAGTGTCACAGTTAATATTGTCTGTGCAAACAGTCCAATTTGCTGTATATATATATATATATTTTATCGTACGCTCTTGAATCACAAAATCACAGTTTTTCCTGTGGGATGTCTGCCTCATTGATTGCATAAAATGGATGGCACACACTTACTGAGATTCTGTTTAATATTTATTTTTCCTTCTGTTTGGTGTGTTACCCTATTGTTTATTCACTGCATGCTATTCAAGCAGTGCCTAAAAACCAAAATTGTTCAGTATCTTATAGGCTTTTTTCTTCTAATATTTTTAGGTTAATGGGTTGAAATCAATCTTAATTCTGAAAATTCCAGCATGCAGGAATTAGTAATGCTTTCCTTAACTACAGCTTTTACTGAATGTAATTTCCTAGGTTTAAAAACTTAATAAATAGGTGAGGTGGTAAGTTCACAGTGGAGCATGATCTAACTGTGCCTTATCAGTAGGGCTATTTATATAAGGATCAGTAGCCAAAGCTACCCACTGCACCATTCAAACAGCTGAGAAGCCAGTAGCAGTAGTGGACTGTTATTATCTTTGACTGGAGAAGGATTTACCTTACAAATAGATCTCACAGGTGTCTGGTAAAAGGAGAATAAGTTTTGGATCGTCTTCCAGGATTTGCCAGGAGGGACTTCCTTTAGCTCTTTTTCTGTTGTCTGTTTATGTAATCTGTTTATTTTTCTGTTTTGTACTTGTTTCTGGTATTTCTGTTCCAAAATCTACAGCTCACCTAATTAGTGCTGGTTGCCATTCCTTAGGCTTCATCCAATTCCCACAAATCTTTGTGTCTCTCTTCTAGACTCCCCAGTGTTAGTCTTTCTTCATATTCCTAGTTCTGTGCTTCACCCACCCATTTCTTGTATTAGATTTGAGAGGCAAGCATAGACAGTGCAATCAAATGGACAAGGGTAACCTAAAAACGAATCACGAGCTGCCTACAGTTCAGCAGTGAGAGTGCAGCTCCTGTGCCAGGGATTTCATGGCAGGCCACAGGTGGACTGTGCCTGAACAGAGTCCGCTGAGTAATCCAAACCTTAATTTCAAAGAAGGTGTATCACCAGATTCTGTTTAAACTAGCTTTGCTGGGTACTGCTGAAAGATACTGTTCTCTCTTGCCTGTGAGCTACTTTTAGAGCTCCCTTTTCCTTATGCTCTCAGGTGGATACAGTATGAGGTTTTTGGGTGGAAAATTTGGTATGTGGCTTTGTAAGGTCAGGACTGAAATCCTGAAATGTACTTTGTTTCAACTTGGAAAGATGAATATGTTTGGAGGTGCAATATAAAAAAATACATATTATTTTGAGAAAAGCTATGGTCTATATGAAAATGCAACACATTTTCAAAAAGTAAAATGTTTATAAATTGAGATTACATTAAGATTTGGCAGACAGAGAAGAAAGGTAGAATCATATGAAAATGGTAAGATTTTGGTTTTATAAATTAAAATGTTTTAGGCTAAGAAACCTGCCACGTTTTTGGACACCCCTGAAACTTGGTAGTAGTCAGTTGTCTCATCTGGAGGAAAAAATGCAACCAATAAAATAGTAAAACAAGACTTGAATCTTTCTTGAAGCCTGAGTGAGGCTCTCAAAAACATTTCTCACTGTGCAAGTGACAAAAACTGATCACCAAGCAAAAGGGTCATGTGGCTTGAAAGCAAATCTGTGACCAATCTTGTTTATGATTCAGATATAAGGAATATATTTATTAATACAGCATAAATCGCAAGCCTCTTGTCTTACTAAGAGCCATGGGCAAGATCTACTTGTGGTCAAGTTGCATGTAAAAAACTGGTGTGATTCCCAAGCCCTGTTTTCATTTTGCATCACAACAATCGCAATTTAAGAGAAAATGAATGACAAGTAATGAATTAAAACCATTATTCCTAGAATGGTTATGATTGTTTTTGCATTGCAAGTCCCTTTTTAATAATTTCTGATTTGTTTCCCAAACTTTTTCTCATGAGTTCTAGTTCAGGTGGACAGCTTGGCCATCCAGTCTTTTTACTAAATTATTTAACTGTTAAAATATTTAAGTACTGGTTTACTCTGCTAATATTTGCAATGTAAATTTGCTATTAACTTTTTCAGGGTAGAGTTTTGAGTTGTGTTTCACGTTTTGGTTCATGCTGAAATTATAACAGTGATGGCAAACGGTGTTTTATTTTCTGCAAAATGACCAAGCTGGCCTAGTGGATTTTTATAAGAGCAAAGGAGAAACTACTATTTATGAAAAAAGAAAAGGTGATAAACTTTTTACGCTTTTTATTTAAAATCATACTGAAGAAAGTATTCAACTGAATTATAAAGAACTTCCATTCAATTTCTGCGAGTTGCTGAAGAATCTGAGCACAGTTGTTCTCTCAAGACAGTACCCTAAATGCCAGGTTGCTTATTCTTACTACTTTTTAACTGCTTGAAATATTTACACTAATTAAAACAAATTAAGCAGGAAAAGGAAGGATATATATTTCAGAAATTGTACGTCCTGTTGGTTAAGGCTAAGTGATTCAAATCTCTGTTCTAACTCAGGCAATATTTACCCTATATTCTAATAAGTAGATTGTTTTTTTAAAATCAGTACACAAGGCTGAAGGGTGAGAAATGGAAAGTTTCTACACTTCAGCTTTATTGATTCATTTGCTAAAATGAAAAGAAATTTTACAAAATGTTTTAAATACAAGTGTCATTCTGGATTAACAAATAGCAAATATTCTGTTCTGATTAAACTTATTTAATTTAAATGTCTTGCAGGGGTTTTCTGTTTTACTTCTGTGAAGATACTGTTCACTGGCTATACTAAACTGTTATTTATACGTAATTGCAACTGACATGATTCTTTACACTTCAATTAATAATGCAGTTGAATTAAGGCATAGGAAGCTAGTAAATATTTTAGAGATTAATAACATGATAATCATAGTTCCGCATGATGCCATAAACAAAACTGCACTGAAACTACTCTAAACTCATGATATCAGTACAGCAGAGCATCATTTATTAATGTTTTTTTCTTGTACAGAGATCTGTTCTTCATACATTCAGTGAAGTTACTGCTTGCGTGCCAAATCACAAAGTCTATCCTAAGTGTGAATAAACCAGCCGCAATTCAACTTAATACCAAGTTATTCTGACTGTTAAGATGAATGGACCATGTACTGAAGTGATTACTTTTTAGTTGTGGTTTTACAATAATTTTAATAATAACGGGAAAATGGACTCTTGTAAGCAAATGTAAAACATAATTGAGTGTTACTATAAAACATAAACTGAGTACAAAATACTGGACTATTGATAACGTTAACTTGTGGCTTGGGGCCACTGTGTGACCTCAGGTGAAAGTATTTTAAGAAGAAAACTTGTTTCTGCATATAAATTTAAAGTGTGCTCTGTATGTGTGTAGCAAAAGATTACTCTCTCAAACTAGGAAATGATAACAGGAAACCATGAGGTTATTAGAATCTCTTTCCCAAATTACAATAAATTAGTAGTTGCATTATCTAGTACCCTTGTAGCCATGAGTTTCATTGTACCATTTCTTATGCAGGAGTACTTCTATGTACAACAGAAACAGTTAATCATGCAATCTGCTTAGCATGAAAAAGAAGAGGGTTTTTTTATTAGCTCCTTCTGTTCTAATATATACAGTCATTTGAGGTGGCAAAAAAAAACCCTTTAGATGTTATTCATTTGGTGGTGTTACACTTAATTAGAATACAGTGTTGATGCTTTAAAATGCTGACTTGAATATTAGAGCAGTTCTCTGTAGCTCTTAAGAACAGAGTGATACATTCATACTGCAATTAATTTACATTTAGTAAATATTTGTGTCTGATCCTTCATAAAGAAATAGCATACTATTTATACCGGCCCTTTTTATTTCTCAGAAAGAAAAATGTAAATATTTTCCCTGTGGTAGTTATCAGTACTTAATAAATACACCTTTTGTCCTCATTTCAACTTAACAGTCTAATAAAGTATTAATTCTAATAATTTCTAAGTGTATAATTTTCACCACTTCTCGGTTTTGGATTAATACAAAGAACAGTTACAATGTTCCCTAGCCTTCTCTTCACTTTTTTCCATTCTCTCCCTCTCAAAATTTCATCTTACTTCCCACTTGTTCCTTAAATCCTTACTCCAGACTTACCTTTTTTTTCAAAGAAATCAGCAGCAAATATTATGTAAAATTTGGAATATACAAGCGTTTGTGTGGTGCCTGTAGAGACACATTGAAATCAAAATAGTTTTGTGAAGTGGGAAGGAGCTTTGGGACTGCTGATTTAGTTTACAGATTTATTCCAAATCCATTTGAAACTGTGGTATTCAATTGTATGCATAATGACAGAGAGGTGTTTAGGGATATAAGAATTACATGATGATAGCGCGATATTTAATTTTTTGGTTCCTTTGCAAACTGTTTCTAAGAAGAAAGGGGTAGAATAAGCAAAAGCAGAGAAGTGTTTGTTCTGATACTTCCCCATCGTTTCACCCTTGTGTATGTTCTGTAGACATTCAGGAAATAATTGGAGTTCAAAAAAAGGTCTGAGTTCTTTTTATTCTTCACAAGACTTTTTCATGTATTTATCATTTAATCTTTTAATAAATTTATACTATTTAGAGATTCATATTAGATTAATATCAAATATTTGCAGCAACTCACTAATGCTAGAAGATATGACAGAGCCTATTCATGGAGAGGTGCATGAAAATAGGGGGTAACAAAGACAAAAAACATAATGATTTTGAGCTTGAAAAAGTTTTAGCTGTAGAGACCCAAAGGTTGGAAGATACGGATTTTGGTTTGAATAAGTTCCTTCATTTGTGTTTTATTAATTATCTAAAGGGGAGGTAATTTTATAAACTCTCAAATATCTGCCTCATTTTTTAAGGCTTAAGTTAGAATAAACAGTGATAGAAAGCTTCATAAGCTATGCAGTGGGTTTTTCAGCTGAATACATGCTTATGATTTTTCTTGATTTTTTAAAAATTTTTTTGTTAAAAATTGTCTTTGTTAGTTTAAATATAAATTAAAGTTGCATCTCAGACTGATGATAATATTTTTAATTTTAGGATATCTTGTATTATGAACAGCTTAAGTCAAATGTGATTCAGCACGACCTTTTAGTCGACAGTCTGATTTACAAAGTAAGTGATTCACTAAACAGTGATTAAGTGATTTATATACTCATCACACCAGTATCTTGGTTTTTTAACAAAGGTGTTAGATGGTTTGGTTTTAAGGAGTGTAAGAATAATTAGTGTGGATTTATTATTGTAAACTCTCTCCTTGTGCCTGTGTTGGCTCTTGTGTAAGACATTTGTTTGAGTTGAGCCGTTAAGTCGTAAAGAAACGGTAACTTCATTTGAAAAAATAACTGGTTTTGCATGGAAGAAAGCACTGGGGTCCAAGCGCTTCCATTTCAAGTTTCAATTCTGAATATTTTCATCATCAAGTTAATATAGCATTTTTTATTTTAAAATGTGGAGTATATGCTTAACTACAGCTCTTTCATGATTCAGTGGTGAAACAGTGTCTTCTATCACTGTGTTAATTTTAGCTTCTATGGGAGTCTGCCTCTATAAGAGTCTGAAAAGAAAGTCTTTTAGCTTCAAACTGCTCTATTTTTTGATTACAGGATGTAAAGCTGACAGCAAGCAATGATGACTACTACTTTGTTTTTGAGGATTATTTATATCAGGTATGTAACTATTTTTTTCTTAGAAAAGCTAGAAATTATACTCCTGTGGGATCGTATCATCTTTGGAGTACGGACTGCCTTTGTGTTTCATGTGTAGGCAGAGTACAGTGGGACCCTAGACAGCATCTGTTTGCTGCATTACATGTACTTTCCCTTCTGAATAACAATACTGTAAATTAATCTTGTACACTTAAACAGATGGAGCAGTTCTAAAACTCCTACTCTGAAGGACCCTACACAATGTCTTTCCAATGCAGTAAGCCAGAAAATAGCAGTCAGCCATATTCTTCCCCCTTCCAGCTTTGCAATAATAAAATAATTAACAGCTGTGGCATACATAGAAATTAAGACTTGAGAAGTATATTCAGGGTTCCAGTTTAAAAAAAAAAAAAATAGTATTGCTTTACAGTGACCTACTGCAATAAGTATAAAATATATTGTATTGACATATTTTTAAATTGAAGACATTGATTCTGAATAAGGTAGTGATACGTATGGTTACTTTTAGGATTGCTCCCATTCCAAAGCTGCTTCTAGCAATGGGGAACCCAGCTAATTTATAAAGAATTATCTTCGTTGCTGCCTGTCAAATGCCCTTAAACAGAAGGATATTAAATTTATGAATTTCCTAATGTGTAGTTGATTGCAGTGTCAACATAAATGTCATGCAGCAAACTTACCATTTCCACAGTGCTTTCAATTTCATTAGTCACATCTGTTGGTTAGACTTGCTTAATTTTTTGTATTAGAGCTATGTGAAACTAGATGATTTCTTCTTTGATGGTAATGCATAAAAAATAGTAATTTAACTAAGCAAGAAACTGTCCTTAATGCTGCTTAGTCCATATAGGTATAAAAATATGCATTACTATTTAAGCATACTATTCAATCATGTCTGCATATAATATTGTAGCGTAATAAGCATTTAAACATTAATACTTAAAATTATAACCTCATGAAATTATAGCCTTTTTTTACTTAAAATAGTTCCAATAGTAAGATCTGTATCTGAATTTGTTTCTGAATCAAAATTTGAAAAGTGACTACATGATGACAACTCAAACATTGATATTTATTCACTAAAATATTTACCTGTAGAAGTTTTTCTTGATTTAAGGGTCAAAGATGGTTTTCATTATTGAACATTCTCTCTTCATCATGGGATGTAGAACTGTCATTCTTGTTTCTGCTTCATTCATTATGTAGACTACTAAGGCATATTATTAGTCATTAACTGACAGTTCCAGTGGACACAGGATTATAATCTATGGAGTATGAACTAGTATACAGTATAATCTTTTGTTTTAAGACCATCAGAAATAGATTTTGTTCATCATTCTCAATATATAGCACAGTATAGTATTTTAATTTTTTATGTATATCTATTAACTAAAAGAATGATCACAGAATGAAAATCATAAAAAGGACTAAACTATCCTGAGTAATTTGAAGGAAAGTAACCAAAAATCTTTGAAAAATGAAGTGCCTAGTTTTACTGCAAGGCTTTGAGGCAAAGAGTATCTCAAACTTATAATTATTAGTTGCTCTAGTTTTGGTTGCTACTTCGTGGTATTCTTCAGACTCTTTTTCTAGAAGAAAGTTATCCATTTTCCTTGATAATTTTCTCTTTCAACCTCACTTGCAAATGCATTGCTGCCAAATGATTTTGTTCTGTGGCCTCTGGAAAAATTTTGCAGTATGAGTCATACTGATATGGAATATTATTTATTGATTTCATATGATAACTGGAATTTAATATTGGCTAAATAAAATAGGTAATGAAAATGTTTAAACCAGATAAATTATTTCTGTTTGCACTGGGTTTGTGGGTTTTTTCATGACTAGTTACTGCCTCTAAGTTTTCCAAGTCATTGATCAGAGTGTGGCGTTTGTCTGTGTGTTACTTAACAGATAAAGCATCCATCAAAACCAGAAAATTTGGGCCTAAAATAACAATGAGGGTATTTGGTTGGACTGTTGGTACCTCTTTAGTAGCATACAATCCTTTTCAGGAAGAGCACTGTGAAATGATGTAATTTGTTTCCTTTAATCTCTTTGCTTTCTGTATCCCAAAGTTTACAAAGTTACAAAGTGTGAATGAGAAAAATAATACGTAGATTATTAAATTTGTAAATTCATTATTTCAGGCCAGAGGTTCAATTCGAATACTTTGGTCTTACGTCCTGCATAATGAATAGATGCAAAGACCTTCACCAGCAGTTTTTAGGTATAGTTATAACTAATGTTTGAGCTAGAGTCTATCTCTTCTAAAGATGCATAGTCTTCATTTAAAGACTTCCAGATACTTGTACTGGACACTGTATTCCTAAAAAAGGGGGCCTTAAATTAAGGTTACATTCTTTCCCCTGTGAGAGAACATAATTTATGTCCTTTTTAGATTAGTTTCTTTTTCTTTCACCTCAATTAACATATACAGAGAATTACATTTGCCTGTGTATTGTTATTGTCAGCTGTATTTTGGCAGCTATGAAAATGATGGTGTATTGCGCAAAAATAATATTTAACTTAAACTGTTCAAGATAAACTATTTTTTAAAAGGTGTTTGTATCTGAGAAATAGTTTTGAGGTTCAAAAGAGGAAAAAGTCTCAAAATATGACCTGCTTTCCATAAAAAATAAAAAAAGCAATGAGTTCAGATGTCACAGTGTTTCAGTTTTGCATGTTTCCTTTTGATGAATGCTCCTACCTGGAAAATGTTTGCAATAGTTAGTTGAAGGAAAAATCCATTCATTTTTATTCACAATAAATTATGTAGTGAAACACCATCTGAAACATTTCCACCTTTTACACCTTGGCTACAGTTAAAACAAACAAACAAACTCTTAAAACCTACAAGAGCAGAGAAGGTTTCACTATGCAAAAAAGTCAACAGCAAGTTGAAGTCTGTCTTACTTCTGCCCTCTTGTGTACATTCTTGATAGTGCAGTCTTGCATTGCATGAAAACTTGAAAATTTTCAAGTTCAATACCGGTTATTACATTCTTTACAACTGCGTATAGGATGAAATTGTTGTTAATTTTTTTCCCTAGGAATGCTTTTAATATTTAGTTTTATACTCAATTGCTGTGAATACTAGATTTTTCATTTATGTAAACAATAAAAAATACAAATATATTTTACAAAATACAGTATACATTTCAGAACTTATGGATGCGAGGTGAACATTATAATCTGTGCTTTTTGAAATAACTGAATATCGTGTAGGCATTCTGTAAAGCTGCTGGGAATGAAAGTGGATGTAAGGATCACATGTGTGGAACTGCACACGTGTGAAAATGTAAATGTTTCATTTGCTTATTCACTTACTAGGACTTCCCAGATCATAGTAACTGAATAGAAAAATAACCTAATAGATGTAAAAGCAGCCAGTTGCATGCACAGTTACTAATGATGTGACAGAAAGGGATAAACCCAGGCTGAGAGGCAAAGAGGAGAACGGGGATATTTTACAACAAATGAATGTGAAGATAAAATCAGAGCAAGTTCAAAGTGAGCCTGGAAATTTGAACAGGAAAGTAAATTAAGTTGATCAAGAGCTTTCAACGATATTAGCTCTCTTCAACAGCATCTAACAGATGCTAGTTAAAGCAGGTCCTTAAATCTGTTTGACATTGCTTTGTTGATCCAGTAAGTCAGTTGATTTTTATATGCTGTCTTTTCTACAGGTATTACTCTGTTTTTCCCGAGATACATCTGTATTGGAGCACTTTACTTACAGCAGTGCCACCCCACCCAAATCATATATACGAGGTAAAAAGAGTTGTTTTATAAAAGAGTGTATAGATTTTTGTTGACTGCTGCAGTAATACAGTATGTGAATTTCCTTTATGTTCATTACACCTGGTAGACTACATTTAAAAGAACGTTAGTAAAAACTTCATGTATCCAGCTGACATCTGCACAGATTCTGTGACAGTTTAGAAGCTGATCACATGAAGGCCAGATTGCAATGTTGTTCTTTTTACTGTAGTTTTCTGTGAATAATTCTCCTGTGTTTTACCAAAGTAAATGAAACACACAACTATGACAATATGATAAAATCTTGACAACATCTATCTTCATCAGCGTTATAAATTTAAATACACAACATTGTCCTGTGCAACTTCAATAAATTTAGCAACTGGAAGTGGTGGTAGGATGTTATCTTCCCAGAGCAGTGAATTTTGCAGATATTTGCAGAGAGGAGCAGAACATGTTGCTGAAGAACTGTGGGCTCTGTTCAAAGATCTGGGAGAGTAGAGCTCTACCAAGCACACTTATACTGATTTTTTTTAAAGCATGGCATCTTCCAGAGTGGTAGCTTACTTTTGGACATTCTTTGGCTTAAGTTCTCATGTGAGTCTTATTTTTCTTAACAATCTTAACTTTATTGGTTCAGTCCACTTGCCTTCTCTGACAACTTCTAATGCCATACCTCTGGGCTCTGTTTCCTTGCTTCTTAGATCCTCACCTGCCTTGGCTTTACCCAGAGGTTCCTAATTTTGTCTTCCTTCTTGAATCATTCAGCCATCCAATCACTTTTTTTTCCATGTACCTTTACCTTCTTAATTCCTATTTTCTTCCTTGGTCCCTCGTGGCAGTGTATTTAGCCAAATGTGATCCCTGTACCAAGTACATTTTTTGAACAGAACCTCTGCTGACAGTTTTCCTCTTGCTGCTTCTTATGTCACTAGAGGCAATGGTTGTTTTCTAATTTTTTGCTTCCTCCTTTATTGCTTTGTAGGTCTTTTCTCTCTCTTTAACTGAATTAGGGAGTTTTCTTAACCTACTTCTTGAAACAAGCACAGGGCTCACCTGAGAGCAGAACAGCAGTGGAATCCCAGGTCTCACTTCAGGCACAGAGCCATGGCAGCCCAGAAACACAGCTAAGGGGAACATCCTACTTATTCCTAGACAAATCTGGGGAATGAAGTTGCTGAAATCTAAATCTCTGCTGAACCTGTGCAGTGTAAATCCAAAAGGCTTGTAGGTCCTATTTTTGGCTAATTTTCCAAGAGATGTGCTTTATGCTCAAAATACTCTCCTTCCAGATTACAACTCCCTGCTGCACAGCAAGCAAACTACTGAAAGGAAAAGTAAAAAGTATTTTTTAGTTTATTGAAACAACTGATTTCTGTAATTGGAAAATGCTGGATTTTATTTTCATGGGGTAGTAGGCAAGAGCTTCGGAGGTTAATTTTTAATTTAATTCAGTCAATCCATGCTACAGGAAAATATCTAAGTCCGGATTCCATTGAACCTGACAAAAGTTCCCTATGCTAAATTCTTCTGTGTAGAGTGAACAAAATACACAGAGATCTAAAAGATCGCTGAATATTCTATAAATTTTCATATAAGTAATTACATTTTCTAGTTGAATTTTCTCATTTTAAAACTAAAATAATTACAGCTTTTAATTAGTAGTAATTATGCTTAAAACCACCTATATTTCTAAATGAATTGTGAATTTTTTTAATAGCGGATTTAAAATTATTCGGTTCTGTAGTTCAAATATGGTTAACTAATATGTTAATTTTGCAAGGAAGAGAGAAAGTTATATGGTCAGTCTGTACTATCAGTGATTGTGTTGACTTAATTAATCTTTTGTATCTAACACATTACTTAAATATTTTTTTTGTTATATCAAAACTATACCATCTGTCTTCCTCTCTGTTGCAGGCTTAATGAAGCCTTGAATATTTTTTATCTGTTCCTACATCTTTTTAAATGCCTTTCCCATCCCTAGGTCAGTCTGCCACAGCATGGCAGAATTATCCCCTTAACCTTATCCCCTCATAGAGCTTCACTGTCTTCAAGGTCTGCAGCAAACACCTTTAGAGCTCCTAAGACACAACCAAATAAAATCTCTATGGGATAGCATTGCTGAAATCTTCCTCCTCTTTTTTGCTGTTTGTCAGCCTCCCTTATTGGTGCTGCATTTTAGTTTTATATCTGACTCTGTACCTGTCTTATTGCATTGCTTGCTTGTTTTAGACAATATGAAATAGTCAATAATGGAATTAGTTATGATTTTTATAATTGTAACTTAGAATCTATCTTTTTCATTTAAAGGTTTACGCCTTTTAACAGTTTAATCACATTTTAATTGTGGTTTGGTGATTCACAGGAAAACTCGGAATGGAAGAGTATGCTGTTTTCTATCCTCCAAATGGTAAGAATTATACTATTGCCTCCTCTAGTGGTAGATTGGAAAGATACGAGATTTTTTTCTCAAATACATGATGACTTCTTTTTCTATTACAAATTATGTTTTGCTATTATTCTGCGAAATTCATTAATTTAAAGGAGTAAGCTGGACTGAAGCTACTCCAAAACCACATTCAGCCTGGTGTTAGTCACATACGGAGTTCATCTACGTGTGTGAGAAGGAGAAAGAAAACAACTTCTGGTGCAGCAGCTTGTATTCCAGTCTTGTATCACCACTTAGAGGATCTGAATGATACATGCTGAAACTCTCTGACCCCAGCTTTTCAGTACTCAACAAACCACACCTTAAAGTCTTTTCCTTTCAAAATGTGCATTCACTTTAAAAACTCAGACATAGCAAATCTATATAATTTTAAGTTAATATCATTGCTGTTATGGCTACTTCAGTTGTTAAAATTCTTTTTTTCAGCTCTCATTTTGACCATTTCAACCCCTATCTATTGAATCCTTTCTTTATTTTCATGCTGCATTTGTATGTTAAGTTCAAGCTCTTTGCTCTTTCTTTCAAGGCCTTATGTCACCAATCTTAAATCTGTGTATTTGGCCTTGTCTTTTATGTCTTCTGTGTTCCAGTGGCATCAGTTGTAGCACATACTTTTGTTCCCCCTTCTTCCATTTTTGCCTTCGCAATTCTTTGCAGTTTTGTAGCCATGAAACATTGTCCTTATGACCTTTTGCCAAAGCAGCTCCCTCTTACCAGTCCTATATGAAAATTAATGAATGGGAGCTAAGATCAGTTGGAAAGGAGGAGGGAACTGTTATGATACAGCTACCAAGTCCTCTAAATGTTTTATCTGAGTACTACATGAATTATTAGAGGTCTTGGTCTCCTTTCTTCCTGCTCCCTCCTTGTCAATGCATGACATTTACAGGTTGTCATTTATCTGAAATTAGGTTCTGATTTCAGCAAAGCTTATACATAATAACTTCATGGAAATGGAGCTTTACTTGGCTTTCTAGGAACTATAGAATGTGTTTAAGCACATGGTTGTAGTGAAGTGGTACAATTACTGTACTTAAATTTTTACAAGACTGAGATCTAAGACTGCAGGTGCCATAACAAGGAAATATTTTATTCCTTTGGTAGACAGAATACAATTTCAAAACTTGGGGAAAAAATCAATTTTTTTGCATGGATAAAAAGAAATATAGAACAAAAAAGAAATATTTTTGTTTTGTAGGTGTAATTCCTTTTCACGGCTTTTCTATGTATGGTAAGTGTGACTCATAAACTCTTAAAACCTCAGGATTGCTTTTTATCATATTGCAGTTCAAAGCTGTGTGTACTTTTCTGCAGCTTTTAAACATGTGTGTATTCTGTTTCTTTGTGTATGAAGACTGTTGTATATACACTTTTTAAAATGCCAGGTTGTTTCTATTTGCTTATATTACAGCTCGCTACTGTGTGGGAGTTCCTTCTTTGAGAACTACTAGCTGAGCTGTACATCTTAATGTATGTGAATAGAGGGATAAAGTTTGCTGACAGAGTGTTCTGTTCTTGTGTTTCACTTCTGGGTAGACCACATTACCTGTGAAAAGAGTTCTTAAAAACACTAATTATGTGAAAGGCCTGTTGCTGTATCCATTTGCCTGGAACAGGTGTTAAAGGAGCATTAAATGATAGAGCGGTTGCTACTTTACTGCACAGAGGAAAGTTCAAATATCAACAAGATTTCTAGAAGAGCAGAAAAATCTCCTGAGGTCTCAGATGTAACAAGACAGGTAGTGCAGGGAGACTCCAATAATGTAAGACTATTTGTTACAGCTTTCCATTTTTTCCTGTTGATTTATCAGAGGTATTTGTGGCATCACAGGGCAAGCAGATTTTAAGATTATACTTAAAATGCTATGTTTTGCTAATAAGAAAGTTTAATGATCACACAATCATTAAAATCAGACGATTTAAATATGAAATGCGAATTTGAACCTGAGTAGGGAATCCAAGTCTTTGAAGTAATGAACAGCTTAGTTACAATCTCTTCCTTAGGTACTCACTAGGAGGCTTTCACTTTTTCTTGTGAAACTGCTTTTCAGAATGTTTGTATTTGACTCTGCCCTTGAGAACAGCATCTCTCAAACTGGGTGTGAGCTTCTTCCCTCCCTCCTGTCCTCTCTCTTTGCAAGGGCTCAGAATATGCTGGTTGTGAGAAGGAGGGAGGCTGAAAAGCAAGGCAGCAGAAACACTAGTGTAACTCCAGGCGGTGGGTAAGGTAGTTGGGACCAAGCAGAGCATCCTACATATTCCATGCTGTGCTGCTCTCGGAGGAAGTGTCTGGGTCCTTATATAAATCCTGTACACTTTTGCATGTTCGCATGCATACGCTTGTTTGGTGCCAACTGTCAGGCACTGTTCTGTCATCCTCCTGGCCGTTCTGTACATATGCGCGCTGCTGACTCCTCCACCTCCATCTTCAATCCTTAAAAACATACACGGTAGTAACACCCTCTGCTTTTCTTACCCCTACGTAAGTACACATTTCTGTGAACATCACACCCTACCTTAGCACCCCACCTCTCATACACATATGTCATTATTTTCTATTAAGCCACGTTCTCTAATATAGATGTACATGAAAATGGATTCACACATGCATACGCCCATATATATAAAAAAAGTACATAAATCTGTGTGCATATGTATACATATGTATGCAGACAAATGTGTCTGTATCCCTATCTTTGTGTAAATAAAACTGGAAGGGAAGGTGAATGTAGAGATAGACTATGAGTGTGTTAAAGCGTAAGCTGTCATCCAGAGTGAATGCATCTGTAAAATGGAGCAGTAGATGTGGTGGGTGAATGGACAGATGAAAAGGCTGTTTACAGAAATGTGTTTAGAACAACTGTCTGCGAAACATGCATTGAATGAATGCAGTAGAAATCAGGGGGAACTGATTATGTTTGTACAGCATATACATACAATAGATTTATCTATATGCTAGACTTTTACAAAAAGAAAAAAGGGACTAATTGAAAAAAGTTTGAGAACCGCTGCTTTACAAATGTAGCCAACTGTTATTTTGAATCAGGTATATTAGAAGACTTCTAAACAGTAAAATACCAAATGTCCATGTTTTTCAGCTCTTACAAGAAATAAACAGGTCTCTATCAATCAGTCATACTTATGTGATGTTATTGTGGCAACCAAAAGCTATTTTTTTAATATTTTCATTTTCGCAAAACCCATCTTCAAGCACTAACCTTATTCCAGTCTTACGTATGGGGAACCAACTGGGAAATGGTCACTAGCCCAGGAGCACATTGGAGGTTACAGACGGTTGAATCAAAAACGTGTACTGTTCAACATATCGTTGCCCTACACCGCAGAGAAGCCACCCTTATTCTTATGCTGAGGAAGCCAGCACTATAGCAAGCAGGTTCTAATTAGTTTAGATTCTTGAAATATATAGAACTATTACCTAGAATGTATTGTACTCCCTTTCTTAACTTTTTACGCCAAATGATAGACTCTGTTATAAAATATCTCTTTCTAAATAATTGGTTTAGTATTGTTTTTGTAAATTGTACTGCTATAAATTACTTGGGTTTTCCTCATACTTCATGCACTTAATCATTGAACTCTTTCAGCAGTTTACAGTGTTGAGGCAATTATAATTCTTTTATCCTTTCAGTTGCTCCACTTTGTTTTCTGTACCATGAACCTTCCAAATTGTATCAGATATTCCGTGAGATGTATGTGCGTTTTTTCTTCAGACTTCATTCCATCTCTTCTCATCCCTCTGTAAGTTCATTAGGAATTAAAACCCACTCACTTGATATTCTGTTTGCTATGGAACAATAATATACAATGGCATGATTTTCTATGTGATTGAGATACAGATATATATATACACTTCAGGCAAGCTTGGAAAGAATATTAGGTAACTCCAGTTTGGATATTTTTGTTTTCTACATCAATGTTAATCTTTGCTGTAGAATGTAATGTACTTTAAAATACTACAGTTCTCATTTTATGAGGGTTTTTTTTTTTTTTGAGAGTCAAGTCTTTTATGTAATAGGTTTCTCAGTTCAAGAAGTCACATAAATGCATACTTGCTTTCATTTTAATCAACAACATGTAAGTGCACACACTTTAGTGTTTTCTGGGGTAGAGGAACTAAAATATAGTCATATATAGATACTGTTTCAGTGATATCCAGTTAATGTCTGTTTCTTTAACTCAAGTATCTTTGTGTGACAGCACATGCTTTTTAGCACTACTAGATGAATTTTAAATAATTTGGTTATGGTTATGACCAGGACCAGCTGTCTTGAATGTAAGACAATTGTAGAAATTTGCTTATCTTCTGTTTTTGAAGAATAAAACACAGTATTTTTTTTTCTCCTTCATAAAGTGCTGAATAGTTACATTACTTTTTGAAAACATTTCCTGGTTAAAAGAAAATCCTTTCCTTGATATACCATTTCAAGGCTGTGTATTGTGCTTTCAGTCATTAGTAGCAGAGAAAACAGTCAGACAGGAATCTTTTAATTTTCATGGTAATTTTTAAAAGAAATTTTAAAATGTGTTTACATTTAACTTTTTGTAATTATCCCAAATGCTGTTTGTTTCTAGTGATCAGAAATGTGTTATTTCTCACATCCTCTGTTTTTAGTGTATATATAGTATAACTGAGTTCTATTTCATCAAAGTGGAAATATTTCAAGTAGGTCATATTATAATAAGCCACTAAGTACTTAGACCCTGACGTACAAATACCATAAGTATCTTACAGTTGAAAGGGACTATCAAAGTATATTATGTTGCTAATACATACATAGAATTGTAGGAGCAAGGCTTTAGTGACTGAAGGCATTAGAGCTACTTGTGTCCTGCTTACGTGAGCTATATATCATTAATAGTGTTTCCTTGCTTGAATTAAAAATCCATGTATATTTACATGCTGATACTGTTTTCTCAGATTTGACAGGATGAGTGTTAGTATTCAGGATATGATCTTATTTTGTTAGGGCATTGTGTCATTGTGTTTGCTGTTCGAGACTCTTCTACAAACCCATCTGCCCCAGCTCTTTTATCACCTTCGAGAAATTGGGGCTCAGCCGTAAGTACTCCTTTCTGACTTGCTACAGATGTTGCAGATTCATTGTTCTGAAAATGCTGGTTTGTAGTATTTTAATTTGAAAGCTATGGGCAATTATTCAAAAGTGCAAACATCAGTGTGCCATTTTTCCTTGAAAGTCAGTTGGAGTTCTTTGTCTAACCTGCGTATACGTGCTTTGTGCATATCTTCTGTATGTTCTGTGAAAAAGAGACGAGAATTGCTCTATGAGAAATGCTGCATTATTCAGCTAAGTTTCAGTTATTCATGTCAGATCTGATGGAACTAAGTGATTTATTTCCTAGGGGACAGAAGACGCAGAGATATGTTAGTTACAGCAGAAGCTCCTGGAAGGGGAGAGAGAGCAAGAGGCTGTCATTCTATAGTGTACTCATGGCACCAAATGTAACAGAACCTGAAAATCTTACTGTTATAATTGGTATCCAGCAAAATAGCATAATAGCAGAAAGGAGGAAACATTGAGGGTGATAACAGCTGAGGATCCCTCTAATGTGGTTGTTTGGTCAGAGTATTTTAATGATATTAGTACTTTGTCAAATGAGATGCTAAATAGTTTTCTGATGGCTGTTGCAAAGGAAAATATTGATTATTAATGCAGCAAGAGAAAATGGCTATTCCTCCTGGAAGAGAAATGCAGAAGAATAATAAAATATTTTTACTTTATAGAGGATCTGTCTGATCATTATGGGAAACAGAGGTATAATAACTATTGTTTATCACTTGTTTGCAGGCTACGAATTTCATTTAAATGGATGGTACGGGCATTTTCTGGTTATTTAGCTACAGATCAGCTCTTGCTTCTGTGGGACAGAATCCTGGGATACAACTCTCTAGAAATTCTTGCTGGTAATAGAATTGTTTTTACAAAAAGTGTTAAGTCCGGGTGGATGTAAGGCAAATACATGTTAGCTTCTATGTGTTTTGTGACAAGAAGAAAACAGTTGCTGTTTGAATGCTGAAAGCAGATTACATACATACTCAAAGAGTATAACTTCTAGAAAACTAGAATTGCATAAATACTGCATCTCTAACAAAAATATGTGAGGTAATTTTTTTTTTTTATGACGACACTCCAAAAATGCTAAGCGCTCTGTGAACAGAACATAAGATGTTCTCTCAGTGTCAGTGGTAACGATAAATGGGTTTATCACCTTTCACAAAATAAAAGATTCATGTTACTCATTTATGGCAAGTAGTTTTTCAGTACTTACAGCAACTGAGAATTCCCCAGATTTTGCTGGATTTCTTCTTTCAAAGCCCCATCTTTTAAGAGACTTTGAAAGTTTTGTACTTATTTTTTATAAAGGAAATTATGTCCTAAGTTTTATGCAAGGTTTTAGATGGGGGTTCTAAGGAAGACATGTATCTTCAGTTGGGTCAGATTTTAAATACAAAGTAGGTGAATAGAAGAGAAAAGAAAACATTTTGGTTTTATTTGTACATGTAAGACAGCTATGTAGAGAGATACATTTATATAAGAGTATATTTTTTAAAAGTTCATTTATTTTATATAATATTCACAACTCAAATATTGCTATTTAAATAAAGTTATTGGCTTAGAAATAAACTAATCATAAATCACCTTGTCCCTTTTAATTAAAAGCTACTCACCTTAAGCATTTTCACTCAGACTTTTCTGAAAGAATGTTGTGTTTTTCCTATTCATTGTAAAGAAAGGCCAAAGAAACTGAAACACAGCTATCCATTGTATATTATTCTTCAGAATCAAAATAATTACTCTAAGGCAGTGAGAATTGGTATTTTCCATCAAGATTCATTCTAACCACTAATTAACAGGTTAGCAACTTAAATATTGGGCATTTTCTTTCAGTCCTGGCAGCTGCTGTGTTTGCTTTCCGAGCAGTCAACCTGATGGAGGTGACATCACTGGCTGCAGCTGAAGTAAGGATAAGTTTCAGTTTCAGGAGATTGAAATAGTTTCTGATGCTTTGCCAACAAGAGTAACTTAAGCTTCACATGGCATGTGGTACATAGTGCAAATCTTTCTGCCTAAATTCTTACCTTAGATAAAAAGGAAATTGTGAACATGCAGTACATAATACTGCTTTTCTGGAGTAAAGAGAAATAAAAGAGTATATTTGCTACAAAAATGTAATGTTACCAAATTATGTTGTACGATCAGATTTCTATTTTAATACATAATCTATGTTTGTGGGATATATTATTTTTGAAATATCGTGGAGGTTTGTACCTTTTTTCTCAGTGCATTTTAATGTAGTTGCTTCTGTGCTTTTTGATATTACAAAAATTTTATAAGACTATTTTTGTCAATATTTGATCTGAAATTTTACTGTGAGTACTGTCATTTTACAGATGGGAAATGAAGAAAATCAAGTCATTATGATGAAGATTATAATTGTTTATCTCTACTAATTTGTTAAAAGATATTTTTCCCAAAAATCTGGTGATGTATTTTTTCCAAACTTTGAGAGCTTGTGATGATACTTTGGTTTTTTTAACATACTTTCATGAAAGATGTTGACTATTTGAGTCATCACATTGGACTTACTTCACAAGTACTAGCCAAGCCACAGGATAAGGATTCTTAATTCCCAATTATTTTTAGAAGCAAGTTGAAATGTTAGACCCCTTATTCACTCATGATGCCATGTATATTTGAAGTAAGGCTAAAGGCTAAAATAAAGTTACTTGGTTTATATACATAAACATATGCTTTTTCTTTGAAATGTTAGAATGAAAAATAATAGAACAAGGCACTAACATGAACCTGCATAATTTGCTTCTAGCCAGGTCTGAATGTAATTGTTGTTAGTATTGTAGTATTTGAATCTTTTTCTGACATTTTGACTTGCTTTAAAGAAATTTGATTCAAATGTCAAGTTTAACAGGCCTTTTTGGTTTTTATCCTAGGCTGTACTTGCTGACCTTTCAACCCTGAAAGTTATGCCTCTTCTGCAAATCTTCTTGTTTGCTACTGTCACTTGATCTGCTTCAACAATACTGGTACCACAATTCCAGTCTTTCTTGAGAAGCTAATCATCAGCTATGCAATGTCTGCATAAAACCAAAATTAAGCTCTATGTACAATATTAATTTAGAAATCATGACCTTAAAATTTTCTAACTGAAAACAATACCTTTGCACACAAGTATGTGCAGTGCATGCTACTGAATTTCACCGTAACAGCAGTGGTTATTACTTGTACATTAAGAATTACTACTTCTGCAAATAAACAATATGAATCAGTGTCTAAAATGCATGTAATATTAAATTAAATAAAGTAAATGTAATTCGTGATCTGAGCATTGTGATGTTAATGTCGGAGTTGTAAAAGTTCTCTTTCAATATGAAATGGCTTTTTCAAGGTCACCGCTTGGAGAGTATCAGCTCAAATACAGTCAATTGAGAAAATACAGACACTTTAACTTGCAAGAATTTTGTCTCTTTTTCTAAGAAAAAGATAGGATTATGCACCAGTTCTGCTATCTCTATCTTATTTATTCTCTTCACAGACATTTTTTCCATGTTCTTTCTCACGTTAGCTACTTCCGTTTATTCTTTTCATATACAGAGATGCAGTCACGCATTCCCCATTCATCTTCAGTTAGGTTCGCAGCTATCTCAGGCACCTTCTAAACTCCTATCCAGAGTCCCATCAAAGGCCCTGTGTCATAAAATACGTTCCCCTGCAGAGAAGGCCTGAGCATAGCTTCCTTCAGAACTTGTTGGAGCCAGTCCTTACATGAGCCAAACTATTCCCCTGAGAACGATGCCAAGAGTCCTTTTGCCATGCCCCACACCCTCTTTGGGAGAGCGGTCCTATGCCTTGCCAGTTTTCCAGCCTCTCTGATTCAACAGCTCAGGCTTCAGAATCCAAACTCCTATTGATGTGTGACGGATTGTCACTATGCTGACAGGCTGGCCCATCGTCTGTTAGCGATCGTACCGTTTTGTGAGGTCTCCCAGCTTTTTCCGCTGATTTGTTGAATTCCAAAGGTGGAGTCAATAATCTGATTTGATTAAGCATATCTTAATACCTGAAAAAGGATCAAAATCAAAAGAACATAATGGGTAACGTAGCCACTGCATTTGCTGTAGGACTTTTATCTTGGCCTGATTTACATACATGTAGTTGTCATCATTTGTCATAGATACTGAATGTACGATGGTGAAGCATGAGTCCTTCATAGTGTGCTGAAAAGTTGCCTGAAAAGTGTTCTAAGCTGTAGTCTCAGACAGTGTTATGAGCTTTATGTCTGTGATTCTCGTTGTCTCTGTCAGGATAATGCAGTAAGAAACTTACTGAACTTTTATAGACTGCTAGTAAATTTATAAGGCAGATTTTAAAAAAAGGTAAAGTTGTGGACTCAGTATGATCACTTCTTATATAAAGAACCAAACTGCTTAACAGATATGATGTACTGAATAAGAATATTTGGGGAAATTTTGTTCTGGATAACAAAGAAAATTGATCTTTTCCTTAATATTTGCAAGAAATGGTTTTAACTGTTTAACTAGAGGCTTTTCTATGACATTTAGTTTTTAAAAGGAGGACACATGTGACAGCTTTTATCTTTACAGCAAGTATTACCCTGTTTTATATATGGGGAATGGAGGCATAGCAAGATAAAGTGATTTGCTAAAGATTACACAGTAAATTCCTAAATGATGTGAGCAGTCTCTCCTCTCCTAAATTCTTGTTTATACTTCAAGATGCTCAGTTTGTGTATTAACCACAAGACCTCACTTCATCAGAACAACATGTAATGCACATCTATCTAAAAATGCAGCATTTTGCAGTTTTTAAAATCTGTAAGACTGGGTAGCAATTTAGAAATTATAATGTTACAAAGCAGTCACAAGAATTGGGGCTCAGTAAGGTCATTAAAAGGTTACCATGGCATTTCAGGGAATTAAAAGTATTTACTAAATAGCAAGAAAGGCTCCCTAAGAGGCCTGCTGACCCTCTAATTCCCATTGCTCTGTGCAAGTACGTTGTGCGGAATCTGAACAGTATCCTAACCCTTATTGGGATTTTTGGGTGATATTTTTTCTCTTTTTTTTCATTTTCAATAGTTTTGAAAATGTTGTAAGTAGGCAGAGATAGAGACTGTTGGGTTCTTGTTTGAACAAGCAGTTCTGTGACTAACAGAATATGGTCTGTTTTCCTCAGACCTGGCATCTCGTCATTCATCCTAACAACCTGGCATCTCCGTTGTGTCCCCTCTGCCTTCCCCACCGGAGTACTTAAACTCCTCTTCCTGACCCCCACCCTCATTTCTCCTGGTGGCTGGGCAGGGGACCTTATGCTCTGCGGCTGGCGTGGACCAACACGCACCTTTCGGCGAGACCGCTGCTGCTGGCTGCCCCGGCTGGCTGCTCCCTGCGCGCGGGCTGATGCTCTGCCACTCACTTCTGGGTTGGCCAAAGGCTTCACGGACTGCATGCAGCTCTTGAGCCTGGTATCGTATGGACCAGCTGGAGCAGCGAATCTCTGCTGCCTTTTGTCAGGTGTTTAAGTGGACTTTTTCGAGACGCGGAAAGATGGGGACACACACACACACACACAGAGACATGTACACAGGAATAATGCGTATAGCTTCTTTAAAAATGAGATTAAGATGAAATTAAAAATTAAGCAGATCCTCTCCTTAGACTTCAACTATACTGTTAGATTTTTATATCTTTTCTCAAACCTATTTTTAAAAATTGCTTTTACTGAAGATGTATTGCTTTCATGTTCCCCTCAGTTTCCTATTTTAGTTCCAAGAAAATACTGTGTTTCAGATTCTGGCTGATACTTGTATTTTTAATCTCCCTTGCTTAAACAACACTCATTTCAAATATTTTTTTTAAAATATTAAAATTAATGGTTTCTATCTTACAGCTAGATACTTGTATGCATAGGTAGTATCAATTACTTAAGTTTCAATTCTTTAACTTCCACAACCAGTTCAAACCTTTCTATGTCTGTAGCCTATCATTTGACTTCCCAATTCCTAAAACTCTGTTTTCATTTTTTCTGTTTTAAGTAATGGCCAGATTTTGATAGTAGAATTGTATCTAAATTTATAATTGCGTTGATTTAATCAGGCTCAGCTGAACCTTCAATGGCTCAATTTAGCCAAATTGTTTTTCTTGGTCTGTTCCTCCCTATCTGAAATCAATATAAACAGACATTTCAGTACAAGAACCAATTGTCTCCATATTTATAGATAAAGATCAACTTTTTTCTGCTTACCTTAGGATTCTGGCTATGGCCTATCAAAGGTTTCTTGTAATGTCAAATAAACTGTTTAAAAAAACTCAAAAGTAAATAGCCTTGTCTAAAAATGTACCCAAGTTATCTTCATTCAGTACTTCCAAAAATATATTGGCACTTCAATCTTGATAGCTGGGTAATGGAACAATTGAATAACTAGAACAGTTTCTACTTTTTAGTGGAATTTTTTTGTCATAGTAACAAATTTTATTATGAGAAATGGAGAGAGTATGGAGACCATAAAACAGTTAGATAGCCCAGTAAAGGGAAAAGGCTGGAAAGAGAAGCATTTCTACTTGTTACCAGAAACCAGCAAAAAAAATATGCCCAAGCATATGCCTCTTACTGTCATCTAATGAATTTTATAAAATTCTTCCAACAAGACTGAGGGGATTTCATTAAACAGAATTGCTGTACAAAGATCAGTTAGGGAAAAGCAATTTAGCGAGCCGCTCATTAAGACTAAATAAGAGATTCGTTAAAAGATACTGGAATATACTGCAAAACTGTAGGGCCGTACCTCCAGTGAGGAAGGGGAAGAGCCCTTCTACAGATTTTAACGAATGGGTATGATATATTCTGTCCAGTATTTCATGTGAGGAAACGGGGGAGGGAGGGAGGATGCAGCAGGGGTGGCGGGAGCTGCTGGGCTCTTCCTTTTCCCTCCTCTCCTAAAGGCTGTTCCTGTCCGTGCCTGGCTGCTGGCAGATGCTGCGGCACCGGCTGCTTTCATCCCCGCGGCCCACACAGGAAAGGCAATTAGCTGAAGCGCGTATTTGCCATCAACAGAGCTTTGTGTTTTGTACGGCCAGCTACAGCTGGCTTCCTCCGGCCCCCACAAACGCGCTTCACGTGCTGTCACTGGGCAGGGGAAGGCAGCAGGGCCAGGACACGGGTCAGGGCCGGGGCTCGGACCAGGGCCAAGGCATGGCCAGGGCCAGGGAGGAGACAAGGGCCAGGGCCAAGGCATGGCCAGGGCCAAGGCAGGGCCGGGGCCAGGGAGGGGACGAGGGCCAGGGCCAAGGCATGGCCAGGGCCACGGAGGGGACAAGGGCCAGGGCCAAGGCATGGCCAGGGCCAAGGCAGGGCCAGGGCCAGGGAGGGGACGAGGGCCAGGGCCAAGGCATGGCCAGGGCCACGGAGGGGACACGGGCCAGGGCCAAGGCATGGCCAGGGCCACGGAGGGGACACGGGCCAGGGCCAAGGCATGGCCAGGGCCAGGGAGGAGACAAGGGCCAGGGCCAAGGCATGGCCAGGGCCAAGGCAGGGCCAGGGCCAAGGCATGGCCAGGGCCACGGAGGGGATGAGGGCCAGGGCCAAGGCATGGCCAGGGCCACGGAGGGGACGAGAGCCAGGGCCAAGGCATGGCCAGGGCCACGGAGGGGACACGGGCCAGGGCCAAGGCATGGCCAGGGCCACAGAGGAGACAAGGGCCAGGGCCAAGGCGAGGTCCTCGGGGGAATGGCTGGCAGAGGGGACGTTAGCCAGCCTTCCTCTGCTCCGGTGCAGCACCAGCAGAACAGCTGTCCCTGTGGATAATTCCCCCTCCAGACAGCCCTACGAACAGTACCGGCTTTCGGAAGAAGTGCTGAAGGACAACTGTGATGGGGTTGGTTGGTTTGGATTTTTGACAGCTTTAGGACTCGGCATGAGAGGGGGCAAAAAAACCCCCGCTTCTGGCGGCTTCAGGCTTTTAACACAAGGCCACACTTGTTGTGAGGGACTGCACGCCTGTGAGCAGTTCTGCAAGAACCGTCTATTGTAGTAAACAGCCACAAAATGATCCGAAATCTCTAGAATCCAGAATAAGCGGTGCTGCTAATTGAAATCATTGAAAGATTTTTTTTTCCTGCGTACTCATGCTCGGCTTTTTCAATACCTTAACAAAACTGTTAGCGCAGGAAAGCTCATTTTGATCCAGCGGTGGAATAGTTGTGCTCTGCTTTAAAACAGTGTTAAAATGTCTCATCTTAGTTATTTTTTTAATTAGGCAATCAGTAGTATGCCTACCAAATGATGGCCGTGCAGACCAATTACGCTTTTGAGAAGCGTCTCAGCATACTTTGTGTCTCCGTGGATGACAAAGACTGCAGACGTTAGTGGGGACCGAAGGACTTCATGGTTAGAATAGGATGCTCGCCTTGGGTTCAGCAGGATTTGTTAAGACTGCAACACAGAAACGATTGCAACTCAATCGAACTCTGCTAAATACTGACTGGGGATCAGCCGGGGGGGTAATGCTGCTTTTTGGCAAACCATGTTTTTTGAATCTGCCTTTAAGCCCCAGGAGGTTCACCTGATTGTCAGACATCGCTGGTTGCCAAAGGTGAACTTCAGGGTCCGTGAAGAAGGATGGAGCGGGGCCTGTATTTGCGCATATTTCAAAATCAGCGCGTTGTTCTAGATGTTGGACTACTGATACGTGCAAACAATTATCTCTAGAGAATTGGCTTATGAAGGACCATGGTGCTTTGCCAAATGACATTGTGTTTGGCTGAACAGTTTGAACAAATTGTTTCTTTTGGGATTATGACCAAAATAAATGGAATATAATAAAGGAGTTAAAGCTCACGATTTGTGCAAGGCAAAGCATGTGACCAATTTCTGTGCTTTGTTTTAAACAAAAAAAAAAAAAAAAATCTGTATCATGTTGCTAAGAGACAAATTGGAATTTCATAGTCAAAGACAAAATATTATGTTATAGCCACATCGTACGTTTTAGTAGTATCTGATAGTTCATTTTATTCAGCAATTGTGTGTTCCATGAATGGTACATTCTGAGATTTTTTTCTGAAAAGCTCTGTTTAGGATAGTTATGCTCTTAATGAGTTCAATTATAAATAGTAAATCAGCACAAATATATGTTCTAAAAAGCAGTAAGATTTAATTTTCTATCTGTTCAGAATTATTTATTATCTAAATTTCTTTGATAACATGTCTAGTATCACAACATTTTCCCTTTTCTCCTTTTTTTCTTTTTAAGTGCGTCTGGGTTACGAAAACATAGGCATTGCTTTGAAGCCCAGTCTTGGTTCATTAATGTTAACATCAAGTTCTGACTGTGGAAAACTGGCATTGTTACAGCTTGTAAAGGAGGTTTGGGTTGCTTTTGGCATTCATGTTAGTGGTGAAGAAGGTCACTCCATAGTTTCCGACATAATTATTTAGATATTTAATTTTAGTTTGTGATACATTTGAGATCTTCTAACCATAACCAGTTTCTGAAGACACTACAGTTGACTGATAGACATGGGAAGGTAGTGTTGTCAGCATTAATACCCCTCCCAGTTAACGCAGGGGCAGGAGAGCCTGTGTCCCACCTCTGCCTCACTCACAAAACGCACTGCCACTATGTGGAAAGTGATTCTTGAAAAAAAGAGCTTGTGGGAAAAAGTGCTCAAATGCTGTATACTGTGATCTCTGCAACACAGAAAGGGATCACTTGCTGTTTGTATATTTAACAAAGTGCACTTTCTTCTACTGACTTTAAGTTGCTGCTTTATTCATCAGTTAAAACAGGTATGTCAATTAAAAAGTAAAAAGGTGTTTCTGAATTAATTATTTTTAATTTAAAAGCTTGAGTAAGTTTTGTTAACCATATGAAAAAGAAAGTGTCATTTCAATATGTTCATATAAATTTTGAAATTCAAACTTTTATGACTAGATGTTTCCGTTCCAGAGCTTTAGCTTCTCCTCTCTTCCCTTTTTGCAATATTCATCATCCTTACATATTTTTGTGTGATCTTGTTTTTCTGTCTTTGTGAATTACAGTTTACAGCTTGAAGAAAATATAAACCTTTCTGATTAGGACTCTCATCTTTCCCTAAGAAAGATATTGTTTCTAATCTGTTATGAAGAAACCCTGGAAAAAAACCCTAAAGATTCAATAACAGTCCATTCCTGCATTAGGTGGTGATATGGATAAAGGATAAGTATTATAGTAGAGAGTCGGTTTACAGCATATATTATTTATTTTGTGTACACTAGATCTTTATGCAGTATTCATAAGGATAGAACAAAATAAAAGTATAATTTCCAGAGAATGGTGACACCTAGGCAAGGAATAAAAAAAAGATCATCTTATGTGATATATACAATATGTACAATAGAAATTTGCGATGTTAGGAGCTTTACACTTTTTTTAGTTTGTCAGATCTGTCCTGGTCTCTGCAAAATGGTAACATTTTCTTCCAGATGTTGATCAAAATCTTGATGTTTTTGAAGTAAATTCTGTTTTGGATTTTTTTATAAAGAGTAAGGCACTCTCTGACATGTGAGGTCTATCTTTGCCTATTCAGATGTGATTTTTTTTCCATTCAATGAAGGAATTTATATATATAGGTATTTATATTTTCCTAGTTCAGAAACAAGAACTGTAATTCTTACAGTTATTCTAGCTGTGCTTTCAACTCAAGGCTAGTATTCTTACAGCTAAGCAATTCCGAACATTTTTATAAAATCACAGTTCAGTCTGTTGTACTTTGATAAAGGAAAAGATTGCTTTTTTTTCACCAGCACAAAGACATATGCAATGTATAATGTTATAGAAGAAATAGCCCTTCATAGATGCATAATTTTTGTTCACAAGTTCCAATCAGTTTAATGAAGGATATTTGCAGTTGAACTGGCCTTTTTTGTTCTGTTTTTGTAGAATTTACTGTAGATCTCTCAGAAAACTGGACACGACCCAACTGAAATGCGTATGTTCTCACTGCAAATGTAAGGCAGCTTTTTTGTTTTCTCCAGACTGAAATTTTGCCCCTTTTTTGAAGACACCGTGGTGAGATTATTAAGTGGCAAGTACAGGATAAATTTCTCTTTCCTGAATTCAGTCCAGACATTTAAACAGAGAGATGATTACTGATACTGCTCGGGAAATTGTTCCAATGCAAACAGGTCAACGCTGTAGGCTCTGCTTTTGGTGGGACCGGGCCATTCAAAGGCAGGATTATTATGGGACAGAGACACTCTTTCAAGACTCAGGCTATATTAAGATATTAGTAAGGATCAATGCTAGGCATTTTAGCTTTTTATTTCCTTCATAATACTTCTTTTAAATTTTCACTAGCCCCCTTATTTCAGTAAGTTTACAGGCCATCTGTTAGATCTAAAAGAAGAAGTTGTTAGAATTTAAGTACACCGTGTATTGTGCCCTTCTTTCCAGCTTAAAACTCCCAGCACAAGGCAACCGCCCTGCTTTAAGGAACAACACCCACTGCCATAGTTCATGGTTTGCTGCAATGTCTCTCCAGTAACTCTGGACAGGTGCCACATCTACCTCAAGCCTTTATAATTCAGGAGACATTAGCATCCCAATTTTTTGGTCTTGTAGCTAACTGCTTCCTGAGCTTGTCTTTCTTTTTCCAGATTACAAAAATATCAAGATTGTGTAAAAGGTACCAGTTCTGGAGTGATATCGAAACTTTCAGTTTTGAAAGATCACAGATCCTGGTTCCAGGTGAAGGGGAACGCTGCTGGTGTTAGCACAGCTTTTCCCACTGGGAATGCATCTTTGGAGCCAAATGCTTCTCTGAGTCTCTCCTTAGTCCTTCAAGACTGGTTCTGAAGATACTCTCTGAACTAACTTAAGTGTAAATATGATGGCAAATAGCAAATCATTAGGAAAGGTTTACCCATTGCTACTGGATGTGTGTTCCAACTCTTTCATGCTGTAAGTATCTACCTTTATGGTTGTTTTCTAGGTATATCATTTCAGTAAGGCCTAAAGTTATTTGGATTGCTGTTTCCCAAGGACGTGAAATAAGGCATATGGAAAAGCATCAGGACCACTTGCTGTGGCCCATTCCCTAGTGGATAAGAGAAAAACGATCATTCAGCTTCTTTATTCTGGAATTTGATTTGCCTCTCCTCTCCTCTCCTCTCCTCTCCTCTCCTCTCCTCTCCTCTCCTCTCCTCTCCTCTCCTCTCCTCTCCTCTCCTCTCCTCTCCTCTCTTCTCCCTTCTCAACTCTTTTTTTTTTTTTTTTTAATGGCAAGACATGTAAAGCAGGATCTAATTCAACTTATTTTAGAAATCTAGCAGTTAAATGGCTAAAATAGTTTTGCAAGGCTGCCCTTAGTGGAGAGAAACAAGTGTTTAAAAGGAAAAGTTGTCTGATCTTAGATGCTTATTTTAGTATGAAATGAACAACCTTTTGGAAGTTTCTCTTCTATTCTATTTCTACTTCTGGAAGTACTCTAAAGGGATACGGAGTTGACTGTGTCTGATTTAGATGTCTAACTTTTAGTTGAGCCCTTCCCTGTGTTTCCTATTAACTACCATGAACAGTTTAAAAAGAACTGCTAAAACTCACTAAATAGTAGATAAGTAAGTCCTAAACAGGTCAAATCAGAGAATGGTGACAAACTTCACTGAATGCAGAACTTTTTTGTCCCACCCCTAACCAAAACTCTCCCAATTTCATCAGGAAGGCAGATAAAGGAATAAAAAAAGCCCAGATCCAAAGAAGACCACAAAACTCGTTCAACTCCAGTGCTCAGGGAAGCTTAGCACATTGCACACAACCCTTCAAGTATCACAACCTGCAAAGCAAGCAGGAATAAAAATGCACTGTACGTACTGTTTCTGAAGATGTAAGCAATAGATGAAATTTCGCTCCCACTTCTTTTTGTTTTCTTGAGAAATACAGCTGTTTGTACTGAGTCATAACGCCAAATACCCAAGATTGTGTTTGAAAGTAGGAAGACAGTCAGTTTCCAATGACCTTGTAACTAAGGATATGGTCTCCAATGCTTTTTTCCCTATTACCCAAAGCAACACATTTAAAAAAAAAAAAAAAAGATACAAAGACAAAATACATGTTATTTGATTTTCTCAGCAGTAGTTTCCATATCTCCTTCAACTTTCTGGCTGATTTGAGACTAGCTGTCTCTGCCTCTGCAGAATAATCTTATTTATTAGGTGTCGCGTCACTCACAGTACCTGGCAGTACATGCCGTAGAGTTCTCATGGATCTAGAGCGCTCCTGTTTACAGGATGTGCAACTTGCCTGCAGAAATTCCAGGAAACAGTCTGCTTGCTGTGACCTCAGAGCAGCCATTTCAATCTGCCACAAGCCATCTGACAATAGAATTGTATTTACACACAACACACACGTTTACTAGGCTTTTTATTACTACCTGCTAGTCACAGATCATGAGAATATAATTTCCTACTCACTCAAGCTCTGGCCTCTGACTGAGTGATTGTTTGTTCCACTTTTCAATCAGCTGCTAAAATTACCAGAACCACACTTAAGTAAAAGCTCTGGTCACTTCCTTCTTACTTTTTCATAAGGTCATAAATATTCTTTGTTCTTATCCCAAATACTTACTTAAAGAGGCAAATGGTTTTCATTATAAATAATTAATCTGACAGCATTTTTCTGACCATGCTCATTCAGGTAAAGAGCAGCTCTATACGTTAGGAGCTAACAGGGCTTTAGCTCCTTACTTAGGCAGAAAAAAAAATATTCGGAAAGTTACTAGTTACATTATTTTTAATGCAACAGTTACTTCCCAGCCACTGAAGAGATTACAGCTGGTCCCCCAGCACAGCTCTACCAGCCTGAAGAGGCAGACTCCATCCTGAACAGGTCCTGTTGCGAGTGGGAACTTTTTTTTCCCAGTGAAAACATACCTAAACATGTCCCAGGAGGCAGTCTTCATACCTGCTACAATGATGAGTAGGTGCTAAATTATTATGTCCAAATGATATTTTTTTAATTGTGACTTTTATTCTATTTGTTTTTCACACAGTTGATCAGCATGCTTGTTACAAGGTAACAGCTAGTCATGTGCCATAGTGACTCCCATCACCTCCTGATTGTAATTTTTTAATTTCTTTGCTGTCTAGCAGGGAGGGAATAAGCAGTGACAAAGCACTGACTGTCTCTGCTCTAGGTAAGGGTGGATTTAGAGATTTACTGAGATTCAGAGAAGGTGAAAGAAAGATTATGTACATACTGGGATTTTTTTTTTTTTTCATATGGCAATGAAATTATCTGTGCTTCCTTCCTTCTGCAATAGCCTTTTTCAGTGAGGCATCTCTATAGCTATCACTTCTGTGTTGAAATGGGTTGAATTCTTACATTGCTTGAAAACTGAAAGAGAAAGATGGCAAGAAAATTATTTTTAATGTATGGATTGGTTGTGTAATACTGCTGTTCATTAAACATCAATAATGTTTACATTGATCACTTAAAGACAATTTGAATTACAAATGAACTGATTATTACTTTACTGGGGATGCAAAATCAAGAATTAAAATTCAATGAGATGTCTGGACTTCTACAATCTGGCAATAAGTTTTGGCAAAAAAAGTTATAGTGAGGTATGCTCTAAGTAGATCAGATGAGGAGAGTGACTCAGTCACATCATGATCTCCAAGATTGTCTCTTGGCAGTTTTTAACATACTTCTGGACACCTTAATCTGTAATGTATTAATTTCCACAAGTGCGTTTGTGTTTATCTCGAATGTCCTTTAGCTGTGAAAACATATAACAGCCATCACTTTGTTGTAGTCTGACTGACACGCCAAATAATATTCAGTCAGATAGCAAGATTCCTGCTCCTCCACCACCAGTCAGATTGTGTCCTGGCAAGCTGTTTGTTTGACTCCTACTACAGATTCCAGAAATCAAAGCACTGCCTGAAATATTTTATTCACTCATTCTGCCATTGTTTTCCTTCAGATTTGGTATCTCTGGGTGTGCCTCCAGATCTTGTGTAAACAGATTGAGTCTTTGTTTATTTTTGAAATAAACAAAATCCAACCACAGTCTCCCTAGTCAACATCTAGCTGGAATGGCATCTTTGTTCCCATAAAGACATCAACAAATTGAAAAAAGCATAAGCAAAGCTTCCATGCAAATAGGAGACTCAGCTGCATTTGCTGAACATCCTGTATTTTTCAAGATTTTTTTTATATTTGTACTTTAGTCTTTAAGTGTTATAGAAAAAAAATCTTCTGCAATACTAGTGACAATACCGATTGAAAAAAATATCTAAAATTAGGAGACATAATCAAAAAGTCCTTTGCAGATCTACAGCTCTAATTTGCAACTAATGACTGCTCCTTCTCGCTGACTGAGAGAGATTTTGTTATTTCAGCAGCATTTTAGCCTATTACCAGGCAATTCGCTCATTTGAGAGATACCTAGACTCTTGATCATCGATAAGAAGATCATAAGGGCTAATACTCTCATCAGATAAGGAAAATGTTTAATTCACTTCCATTCTCTCAGTTTCAATTTCATTATTGGACCGAGATAACATCTATGGCCCATAGTTTCTTAGTCCGTTAAGGGCTGGGAATACAGGACCACTTAAAATACTTAGTATAGTTTCGTCTTGAGCTAGTTACTTTCCCCCCCTCAAAACATAAACTTCAGAACTCAGAAACAACTGAGAAGGGCTTCCTAAAATGTTCCTCTCATTCTGGCAAATATAAAGCTTATAAAATTCCACCTTCATTAGAGATTTTTTTTCAGGACGTGAAATCAGAGAACTAGAAGGTTGCAATTAGTACATTTTTTTTTATAATTTGGGTGCAGATATGAGTAACTTACCTAATCAAGAGAAGACATTTGAATTTTACTCTCAAGCCTGTCCAAAATGATTGTTTCTTTTCACAGCATTTGTAGAATCAAATGCTTTTTGGACAGTTTACCAATAACCTGGTGGTCATCGCTTATTTGAATTTACATTAACTTACTGTCAGTTTGTATTTGCACTGTTTTTTAATAAACAAATCTGATTGTATTATTTTTTACCTGAGCTTTTGCTTATTATTTCTCAGTCTTCTTTTCTATGATGTGACCTCCTAGCATTTTTTTCAGCTTGTGCTTTTTTTCTGTTTTGCCCACCAGGATTCTTACCTGTTATTGTCAGCCTGTTTCTTTACCTGGTTAATATTTTCCCTCTTGAGTCCTCACATCTACCCAGAGCATTCCCAAGTTATAGTTTGGAGAGACGGTAAATAGCACCAAATAGCAGTATTTTTTTTCCTTTATTCTACTGTTCAAACCTGCTTCCAGGGGTTTTTAGGACCAGACAAATGTATGTATTGGAAAGAACTGTGGGCATTAAACAACTCTGAAGATTATTTCCTCTCCCTTCTTCTGTTTAGATAAATCAATATGCACAACAAGGCTAGGTGGATGATAAAACTGCTGACAGAAATGGCAACTCAAAGCAGTAAAATATACACTATAAAAACCAAATAGCTTTCTGCTCTGAAGATCAATGGAAGGATGGAAGACAAGACTCAAAAAAGCATCTCAGGTTATCCATACAGCAAAGTACACTCAGAAAATATGACCAAGACTGTATGAGCCCATTAATACTGAGCAGGACCCATGACTGAAAATAACATAAATGGCTTGGCTCTAGGCCTTTAGACCAGTTTGCTCTCTGCAAAAAGATAAACATATGTACTTGTGGGAAATACTGTTGCAACACTCTACCAGCAATATAGCACACACCAGTGCCAGACCTTCTGAGGGAGAGGTGGTTTGATTTAAAAAAGAAATTGAAACGAAACACCTTTAACTCTCGCTCACACCCTCAGGAACACCAGGGTATGTGTCTCCAGCAAGCCTGTACAGCCATGGGGCACCAAGGCAGTGGGGATCAAGCTGCCCATCCAGCACTGCGATGCCTGGGCCCAGACGCCAGACGTAGGTCTAGCATCCGTTGCGATCACATGGAGGACAAGCGACGCAAGCTATGAAGTCCTCATGTCTCCTGGGTTCTTCCTAGGTTGGCAACCATGTGCAGATTTTGGAGATGCCTGTTGTAGCCTTTAAGAGCTGATAGCGATCAGTCTCTCCATCCTGTCCCACCTCTGTGAGTCATCAGGATTTCTTCATTACTCTTTTTCTCCAGATCTCTGTGTCTTGTGAAACTGCACACAGATGTGCTGGGGTCTTGATGACCTGCTAATTTGGGTGCCATTAGCACAGACCATGCTGAGAGCCCTTTGGCTGCCGTGTGCTCCATCTGATGCCCCCACGCCCAGACACTACCATTCATTCTCCATTCACACCAATTCCAGCCTTTCTATTACAGCTGTCTTCACCCAAAGGTAGGGAAAAGAATCTAAATAATTTTCATTACAAGCATACTAACCCTAAGAACCACAGGCTCTGCTGCTGAATGGCATGGGTGACCTAGTGATGAAGGACGGGGAAAAGGCTGAGGTATTCAAAGCTCTCTTTCCCTTGTTCTTTACCAGCAAGATCAGCCCTCAGGCCTCACAGATCTCTACACCTAGTGTCAAAGTTTGGAGGAGGAGACTACTGCTAACTGTAGAGGAAGGTTGAATAAGGGCCACTTTAGCAAATTAGATGTTTACAAGTCCTTAGGGCTAGACAGGAGGTGCTCGTGAAGGTGCTGAGGAAGCTGGCTAATGTCATTGTGCTGATTCTTATCACCTTCAAAAAGCTGTGGCAATCAGATGGGATTTCCATTTACTGGAAAAAAAAGCAAATGCCACATCAATCATCAAAGCAAGGTGCAGGAAACTACAGGACAGTCATCCTTACCCAGCCCCTCTCTCAGAGAAGATCATGAAGCAAATCTTTCTGTCAGCCATTTCTGGGATGATGAAGGACAAGAAATTGATTCAGGAAAACCAGCACCGTTCTACCAACATGATTGCCTTCTTTGATGAGATTATTTGCTCTGTGGATGAGGTGATAAGAGCAGCACACATTGATTTGAGCAAGGCTTTTGCCATGGTATCCATAGCATCTTTGTAGTCCAGTAGGGGAGGTATGGACTGTGTAAGTGGACAAGGTGGGTGGAAAAGAGTCTGAACCACTCTACTCCAAAAGTAGTGGTCAAGAGTCCAAAATGAAACTGGCATGTGGTTATGAGTGGTGTTCCTCAGGGCTGAGTAGGGGGGTTAGACTAGATGACCTCTAGGGGTTATAAATTATTCTATGATTCAGTGATCAAGCCTTGCAGGGCGCTCAGCAGTATTTGGGTACTCATATTGAAACCCCAAGTCATTTAAGTTTCTGTGGATTGACTGGGTAGGCTGCAGCCCAGGGTAGGTACCTTCCTTGATTGTGAGCTTATGCAGTTGATTCTGCATGATATGAAGGGCAGTGCATTAAGAGGTGTTTCCATTTAATATGCTTCTGATCATGAGACCTTCTGCTAAGGTGCCCTGAGCAGCAGTGACCTCCCCCAACTCCAGAACACAAGCATTGCTTGAAAACAATCCATTCCACGCTTCCTGATTTGGGGACTTGTAGTTGAAAGCAAGAGGTGAAAATGAACCGACTTTGCAGGAGGATTTTTAACAAGGGTCATTTTCTACTTCAGGCCCACATTTTCATTGAATTGCTCTGTTAGTGTCCCCATCCCACAGCTATTCTGACATATGGCATTTCTCTATAGGAATCATGCAGTCCATATGCTTTGAGTCCAGTGGTTCTCGGTCAAAGCAGTTCACACTCCTCCAGGAAACTTGCCTCTTTCATGTACCCTTTATGAATACCTCTCTCTTTATATTTTAAAATTAACTAATTAATTACATTAACACCTGGGTTCTTTGTTTCCGTCTGGGGAATTTATTCTACTCCAGCTCCCCTCCCTAAAGTTAAACAACGCTGAACAAGCTTTCTTCCTAAGATGCAAGCGTTTCATTGTTCTCTTTGCACAAGTTCTGGTCAGATACCGTTGATCTTTAAAGGCTGTTGTATTCAGCCAGCAGAAATGATAAGGCTATGCACAGACTTCACAATTCAAACAGAATTCGTTAGGCTTAGACACATTTTCCAAATCTTCCATTGCTATATGACTTTAAAGTTTTGTGGGTTTTTTTTTTTGCATAGAAATATGTTGGAGCTGGGATGGACTAGACATGTTAAATTTGTTGCTAGATAAATTATTTCCCGCTGCATTTCACAGTGCTATAATCATTTCACAGTTAGCTTTCTGGATTCTGCTGACCTGTGAAGGCAGCCTGTACCACTCCATTTTATGCTGCTATCTCCTGTAGGCTTAACAAAGCAGGCAAAGGCTTTTCTCAAGACCCTTTCAAAACACTTCTGTTATTTCTTAGGTGATTGCAACAGTTAATAGTGAATGTAATGTATGTATAGCTTTTACCATCCATGCTGCATGGTTTTCTCTTGTACTGTGTATCTGAGATATTAGATTGGATTTGGTCTGCGTTATTCCTGGTTAAATGACTCAAAACAGACCGGTTGAAAATCCCACATTGTTGGACAGGACAAGGCACGATATAGATGTTATTCCCGTTCAGTGGCTTGATGGAAATGTCTTAAGCAAAAGTTTTTTTTGATTGGTTTGCCAAGGTCCTAAACACAATTAAATCAGGGTTTAATCTTTGCGAGGGCTTAGTTTTCCTCATGTCAGTTGTATGGGATGAGGTTTAAAACACCATTAATGGTTTTTTTTCGTTGTTGTTTTGAAAGGGCTGCGCGTGCCGAACTGAAACTTCTTTCATACATTCTGTCCCTTGGGAAAGCTCTCCTGCATTTTGTTGCAGTGTTGGTGTGACAAGGCCAAATTTAACCAAGTCCTGGGTCTCATCCCCCGCCCCGTAGCTCGGACGCCTTAAGACGCTTCGCCTTTCCCGGATCCGGCCAAGGAACCGGCCTGGATCCGAGGGCGTTCCGCGACCGGCGCCAGGGCCCCGCCGCCCCCGGCACACCTCCGCGCTGCGCCCGCCGCCGCCGCCGCGGGGCCCCCCCGCCGCCCGGGAGCCGCCCCAGCGCACCGGGGAGGAGCTGCCGCCGCGGGGCCCCCCCGCCGCCCGGGAGCCGCCCCAGCGCACCGGGGAGGAGCTGCCGCCGCGGGGCCCCCCCGCCGCCCGGGAGCCGCCCCAGCGCACCGGGGAGGAGCTGCCGCCGCGGGAGCGCTTCCCCGCGCCGAGCGGCCTAGGAGCCTGCCGCCGGCCGCCGGAGGTGACAGCCCGCTGCTTCCCGCGCCCCGCCCCGCAGCCCGCGGGCTCGGCCCCGCCGCGGCCGCGCCCGCCCCGAGCTCCGCCGCCGGCCCGCCCCGGTGACGTCACCGCGCGGTGACGTGTCGCCCGGGTGGCTCGGCGGCGGCGGCCGCCGGAAGCGGCGGGAGGCAGCGTGGGGCCGGCGCCGAGGCGGGTCGGTGCCGCCGGAGCGGGCAGCGTCGCAGCGGCGGAGCTGCAGCCCCTTCCCTCCGTCCCTCCCCTCCCTCCCTTCGCTTCGCTGCAGCGGCCGTACCGATGAGCGGGCTCCGAGCGCCCGGCGGGCGGGCGGCGGCGACTCCGGTGCCGACCTGCCTGCTTCTGCTGGGGCTGCTGCTGCCGCCCGCCGCCGCCGCCGCCGCCGGCGGGGGATGCGAGCTGGCGGCTGCGGACGTTGGCGGCGGCCGGCGGGGCGGCCGGGGAGGCGCCGCCGCCTCTGCGGGGGAGACGGCGGGGGTTGTGGCAGGTAACGGCTCCCGCGCGTGCCGCCGGCGGGGCGGGGGGAGCATCCCGGCGGCGGGGCGGGGGTGTGTGTGGGGGGGGGGGGGGGGGGGGCGCGCACGGACGCCTTCCTGCCGGGGCCCCGCCGCGCCCGGCGGCCCCGCGGTTGCTCCTGGCGCCGCTGAGCCGCCTCCCGCCGCCGCGGGGCCGGCCGCGCTGCGGCTCCGCAGAGGGCGCCGGGCCGGTCTGCAGGGGGTCCGGCTGCGGCAGCGGCGGCGCTGCGGTACTGCCCCGGCGGGGGCTGGCCGGCCCCGCCGCCCCTCCCCGCCCAGCAGGGTATTTGCGGGATCCCGCTGAATAGCGATATTGTTGCCATCCGGAGCCGCCGCTTCCGCGTCGGCGGCCGCGGGGCCGCCCGAGTGGCTCGGGCGACCCCGGCCCGGAGCCGCCGTGCGCGGCCGCCGCGCTCCCGCAGCCGGCGGGCGCCTTCAGGCGCGGGTGGGCGGCTGCAGCGGCCCCCGGGAGGCGGCGAGGTGACCCCCCCCCCAATCCCCGCCGGCTGCGGGTCCCGACGCCGCCCGGAGCCCCATGCTGTAAAGACGGAGATGCCCATCCCGCGCCCTCGGAGGGCTTTTAGTTCTCCGTGGAAAGCTTTTTCGCCTTGACTTAATTCTCTTTAAAAAAGTGAATATATTCGTACTGTCGTACCGACGGCAAATGGTGATGCCTGCAGTTCAAACCAGCACTTGCACTGAAACATTTAAAATAATCGAATTTCAGCAGGCTTTGACGGTTCTGAATTGCTTATGCACATCCTGAATCGATCTCGTAATGAATAGTAGGAAGCTCTACGGTCTTCAGACTTTTCACTCAGGGACACGGGATTTGCCTTAAGTTAGGAAATACTCAAAAACATTTAGAAGTTTCATAATGTGCTTTTCAAAAAGCTCTCTGATTGGAGAGGGAGTGCGGAAGGTGGAAGAGAGAAGAAAAAAACCATACCCCTTCTGAAGCAAAGTAGCGTGCGTTTCTTATCACAGAAAAGCTTCTGATGTTGTTTGAAATAGCATTGACATCCTGAGATAAAATCACTGAACCGAAGTGGATGAAACATGCACGGCTTTCTTCTCAATGTAACACTTTAAAACCATAAATTTTAATTATAATTAATGAAACTTCAACAGTATTCCTGAAATAACTCCGAGATGGAGGTGCGAGGCTACGTGATCTAGCGATCTTGTTTGAGCACACGGCATTTCTGAAATCTAAATTGTCCAATCTGCTGGCTTGCCATGTAAACTAAGGAAGTTGGAACATCCGCAGTCTGTGAAGCAGCAGTCGTACCTCCCAAGGGTGTTATGAAAATGCTGTATTGGAACAGCTTTTTTTTTTTTTTTTTAAGGCTGTAATTAATCTGGTTGTAGGTGGTATTAAGACGGTTCTTGCTATGTATAGTGCTGATGCTGTCTACATTTCATGCTTAATCAATTTTGATGTGTCAGTCTGTATGGAAGAAAGTACTTTTTTTTCTATATTTTATGGACTGTGAAAGTACCGAGATGCTTGTCAGCTGTCGTGGTGGTCCTCCCCTCCCCAGCAGTGAATCTGGTGAAGAAATACATTTATTTGAGAAATTTAGCATGTTATAAGTGGATTTATTGTGTTACATGATTGTTTGGTCTGGAAAATACGTATGGTTAAGAGCCATTTTAGAATCAGCTTTAATCTTTAGGAGGTTTTTAACATAGTTCCATGTTCATCTGCTTGATAAATACAGTGTTTCAGTTGATCATGTAAGTTGTCTGTCTGGTAACTAACCCCCAAATAGTTTTAAGTCACTCTTTGCAAAGCTGGAAGAACTCCTGAAGGTTGGGAGAAAACCAGATGACATGTTCAGGGGGTGATTTTCAGTTATATTATCTTAAAAGATAAAACTTACAGATGTGCTGTTGAGTTAGGAGGGATTGCCAACACTCATCCGGAAAAGAATAAACTTTTAGTTCAGTCCTTTTGATAGGTTTGAGAAGTGCAATCCAGAAGATAAAAAGCTGCTAAGTGTAAAATACTGCGCAAGGAAGAGGCTATCAGATGCTCAGATAGAGGTGTACTGGCAGCACAGCTGTAGGAAATAATCCAGGAGTTCTAGGCACAAATTGGTCTGAATAAGCAACGTTATGCAGCTGGCAAAAGTGGGTGCTATCCTTGGATATGTTGATCCATTTTAAATTACAGAAGGCTTTTACTTTTTTCCTTTTGATTGCACTTTTGTGTCTAGTCTTGAGTATTAAACAATCCAAAAAGTACAGAGGAAAGTAGCAATATGGATTTGAGAGGCTCAGAACCTATGACTGATGCAAAAAAAAAAAAAATTAAAAGTGTTGCTTTATTTTGGGGGGTGGAAAAGGCGGTGGAAAAGGAGGGGCGTGTATTAAGAAATAGTTCACAGAAGCATATTGATTTTTTTTTTTTTAAACTTTTTCCGTTTTCTTCGTGGTTAAGAGGAAGAAAATTGAGGTGGGCGAGATTTAGGTTAAATATAGGCTGGAAAGTCAAATCACATAGTTTGTTCAACAAGTTCCCCATTATTGGAGGTTTTTATTGGGTCGGAGAAGCAGCTGCAAAGTTAACCTAGACACTTGACAGAAAAGGGATGTACGATGAATTTTCAGACTAGGAAAGAGCTGAAGATTCTGCTCCTGCCATATTTCATCAGATATTCAGGGATTTACTTAATTGCTTATATAGATGATCATTATTGTTGTCTTCCTGTGTATATATGCTTTTTTAATGGTAATTTATAAATGACAGCTGTATATGTAACATCTGACACTGTGCTGAAGGTATTTAGTCAGAGTTATGAAAATCAGATCAACAAAACGGTGTTTCCACTGGATGGAACACCATGAGGCTATTTTTTATTCATTCTGTCTCTGCTCATTCACTACTTAATTTGGTAGAAAGTTTCAAGGAACCTTCTGTTCTGAGCCTGAAGATAACACCAGGTTTTTGCATTTAGTTTATTCATTGACTTTTAATCAAAAGTTGCTTTGTAATTCTGGATAATTCTGGATATTTTTTTTCTTGTTTAAAAGTCTAAATTTAATCCATGATCATGGATTAATTTGGCTGCCTTTCAGGTGAGACAGAGAACCTGAGCCTGTATTTGGCTAACAAATTTCTCTCAAATAACAGTTTATAATATTGAGCTGGACCATTTTTAACTACAGCACTACATTGTGTTTACTGAAGAAATGATGGACAACATAATGTAACCTTCTCCTGAAAAGTCATTCAAAGATATTTTTTTTTCTTTCAGTTGAGTTTCCATTCTGGAACTTATCCATCACCTTTACACTCTTCAAATTAATCCGACTTCGGCATTTGAGAAGCAAGGGTTTCTAGAAAGCATGTGTTTTTAGCTGCAGCTTCACAACTGGTTTAAGCCATTCTAACGTGGGTGGCTGTTGAAGGGTGACTTTCTTCTTTGGAGTTGACCCCAGCTGGCCATGCGAGCAATATTGTTAGCACAGGAGACCTGGTGGGACAAGGCATGCTCATCCCAGTACTCGCAACCCACTGGAGGGAGGGAGTTCCTGCTCTCTTTCTACTTTGTACCCTCGTTGCCCCCAGTGTTGTGATGAGCACTGTCTGTTGCTTTAACTTGCAGGAATGTGAAAAGAAATGCAGGCAGTAGGAAAACCGATGGGTCAGACTCTTTCCTGACATGCTTTAAGCACTAGCACCAGTGCAAAGAAGAGAAGATGGGACTGCACAGGTGGGGTCAGCAGTGCAGAAGAAGGGTGGCCTGCCTCCTGTGATGGCATGAGCCTAGCTGTCCACAGAATTGTATCACTAAGGTGACTGTGAAACTGCGGTAGTGGCCTTTTTGGGCTTGAATAATCAATCCATTTGGAAGTTGGTGGTTGCGTGTGAGATTTCATGTGATAGATAGATAGAATAGTTCAGTTGGAAGGGACCTACAACGATCATCTAGTCCAACTGCTGATGGAGACGGCTCTGCATGCTGCTAAGTACCCTTGTGCAAAAAGTCTTTGCTTTTAAACCGGATTTCTAGGGTCAAAGGAAATGGTATTTACCTACATCCTAAGGAGGAATTGATATAGTCAAACATCTGAGATGAGACCAGCCCAGCCCTAACTGTACAATCTCCCTTCTGCTTCTCAAGTAATACAAATAGTGCAGTGATTTTGGTCACGAAGCAAAACAATCTTTGCATGATTATTATGGCATGCACTGGTCTTAAAAGGTTGTGAGCTATGAGACTTCTGTCACTTCCCTAGCGAACTGCTTTTTAAGGCTAGCAGATTCTCTAGTGATGAAAACCGAGTCAGGCTTTTTTTATTCTATTACTTCTATCTGTTGGTCTCTAGTTAAGCTTTTCATGATCTGGTCTTATCATTTTTGTTCGGGGGAAAGAAATTTTGAGTCCTTTCTCTTACTAGAGGATGTCAACTTCAGGCTGTCATTTACTTTCTGTCAGCATCTCAATGCAGTCCTCTTTCCCTGAAATCCAATTAGTTTCTGCTCTGTTCTCAGTTTCATTAGGTTTTTAATCTCTTAGCGTGCTTTTTATTTTTAGTGATAATGAATAGGAGAAATCCAGCAATAGGAGAAATCCAGCAAAGAAACCTTGTGCAACAAGGTTTCCAGCTTTTGATAGCTCAATCAGCAGTTGGTAAATTGTCATAGCTACAAGATATAGCTAAAACAGCTGTAGCTGGCTGGATTTGTAGAGGTTTTTGAAACAAAGATTAAAACCCAGTCAACAAGGAAAAATCTTGGCCTTTATGTAGCTGAGTGGCATTGGAATCCCACTTGGAGGTAAGATCTCAAGCACTTGTAACTTCCTTTGCCCGTAGCTGAGTATTTTTGCCTTAACAGCCTTCCAGTGTTTTCATTGTAACTCTTCAGTGCTTCTGCTAGTGCGTTCTGCACCTTCTGGTGTCCTGTGAGCTTTTTGTCTTGACCGTCAGCTTCACCTCTTCTGAAGGCTTCCGTGGTCTTGCTGTTGGGAATTAGCCAGGTTATTTAGCTGGTGTTTTCTTTTTCTAGTCTTACAGCAGTCTGTAGTAGACCCTTTCTTAAAACTGCTCAGTGTCCCTCCCTGAAATTCTTTGACTCGGTATCATCCCTCCGTCAGCAGGTTTTTGTGTTGCCCTTTCAGCTATAAGCTTTCTGAAGACAGCTCTGCTTTTCTGGGGATCTCCTACCAGATTCTGGCTAGCTGCTCCTATGCAGCTTGGGCTTGACTCATTTTCTTCTAACTAACATCAGTGACACTGATCTATCATAGCTAGGTTGAGCTGCCATGTGTTTGTCAGAGGAGGACTGGGCCAAATGACAGAGAGAGTTGATCTTGGTAAGATTTCCCACGATGATACTATCACTATGAAAAATACCTACCTAAAAGTGTAGTTTACTTTTTTGACATTTATATGAAGTGAGCAATTTTATATCGTTTTAATTGATTTTTTGCTTGTGTGCTGTGACTTGTATGTCCTTTTTATATGTAATATCTGTTCTTAATCAGCATTGGGGGAGAGGAACATAGTGCAAAGAGCTGTGGCGTTGTGGGAAAGCTAGGAAAATTACTACAGGTTTTTTTGGTAATTTTTAATGCATTGTCAAAAACTCCTCAGAATTCAAAAGTGTTATTATCTTACATAAGAGTTGACTCTAATTTACTGCAGAAATCCTGACGTATGAGGAGAATTCATTGGGATTAGTGTGTTACATCCTTTCTGTGAAACTGGCTTTTTAAAATACAGGAACTTGAGATGTTTATCTTGAGCACATATGGTATGCGTGAAGAGTAAATAACTGCTAGGTATGTTGTCCTAAAATAAGCATATATGCATTTTACAAACCAAGGTGAGTTTCAAGTTATTACATAAGTTACTGTTATTCTGCCTTTGGATACTACTAAGTCTCCTGTTGCTGTGGAAACTATCTTTGCATATCTGAAAGGGGGAGGGGGTGAATAAAATAGTAATGCGTTGTTAAAATTTAGAATCAGCATAAACAGAATGTGATGATTGGCTGGGTACTATAAAATCTCTATTTGTTTACTTGATTTCTGTGAGCACTTCAAACTTAACTGAAGAGAGTTTATTACTATATCTTTCATGTTTGGGTTTTTTCTTTTTTTTCCTTCCTCTGTACCTTGCTCCTTTTCCTTCCAATCCCCAAAGCATGTCATTTTTCAGAGACCTGTTAGAGGAATCCTTAAATCTGTATAATGGAAAGTACTCCAGAGTCTTAACTAAAATCTGTCTTAGAAATTGAAGATAACGTGCTTGTCAGAACAGTTCAGAATTTGAATTAACAGCAGTCATTTTAACAGAACTGTTGATACATTTGCGTCAACAGAATTTGAATTAACAGGTAAGAACCACTGACCTTTTCTTTTAAATCTCATTCTTGTGGTCTCTAACAAAGATTTCTAAATATATCGGGAGAAAATTTCCTCTGGATGTGGATAGTGTTAGCTGCTGCAGGTGAATCTTTCTTCTCTGGTGATTCCTGGAGGCAGAGGTGGGAGGGAATCCCTCACTGACTATTGCAGCTTGTATCACCACAAACCACAGGCAGCACCATAGAAACTTGTGTAAATTGGAATGGTTGTTGAGGCTGCTCAGGTTGTGTGAAGCTTTAACTTTTGCAGTAGCTCAGAATTTATAGGGCTGCAAAGATAGCTTTGATCCTTTTCCTCTAGGCAATGCTTTCTCTTTCCTACCTTTTCTTCTGCATCATGAAGCATTTAAAAACTGTCAGCAGCCCAGCCCTCTGGTACTGTCTCCAGTTAAAATTTTAATACCTGATTTTTTTTTGTGTACTTTGTTTCTGTGGTTATTGTTCATTTGTCAGAAATCGTCATGTGCTCAGCTTCTAAAACTGAGGTGAGCAATAAGCAGTTTATCTGAACCTATTTAAAGCTGTGTTTAAAAGCAAACAAACCTTGTGGTAGAGTATTAATTTAAACAAGTTTTTTTTTTTAATAAAAATTCGGTGAAGACATTTTGGATTTCTAAGCTCTCTGTAGTTTCTCCTTAAAACGGGAACCTTTCCATATATGCAGGTGTGGTATGAATGCTCTTTCTCGCTTTGTGGTTTAGAATAAAGGAAGGGGTTAGCTGTATGTAAATATTAAGCACTTGTACTAATGTTACACAGATAAAGGAACAGTTTTTTCTCAGTTCCATCAGGTGACCATGTGAACTGGATTAGCTAAAATTCAGAGTTCTCTGCAAGTTAAATATGTTATTTGGAAAGGAAATTTTCACACAAATATTATTTTATTCTTAATAGTAAATAACTCCTCTAGGGTCCCATTGAGATTGGTCATCAGTAACTCCTGAATGTTTCTTGGGTTTTTTTCTGTATGTGTAGCATTTGATGAATGAGTGTATGGCTCAGTAAGTGATTTTTTGTTTGCTTTTAGATTTACACTACAGTCTCTGTTTACATGTTGAAATATGTTCAGTGAGCTTCACTAGGAAATTATCAATGTAACTTGTCAATCTGCTGAATTTTTTTTTTTGTCCCAGCCACAGGATTTAACTTGAAATGCATTCCTCCCTCCTACCCCCTCACTAGATACAGTAAGCAGGTTTTCTGCTTGTATAGCTAGATCTAAAGCAAATAAAAAGAATAAGTCTTATGTTGTTTCTCTCTGGTTATAGTGTGAAAATGAGAAGCTTGATTAGCTTTTCCTCAATTTGAGATGCTACCCAGTATTGTTTTGAAGAGCAACAAGCAAGAAGTATTTTACTGTTAAAAAATAAACAAAACCACTCAAACCATGTGGTCTGTGATGATTTTGAAACATACAAAAGCTAATTATTCACAGTAGGAGACTTCCTCCTACTGTAGTTTTAATCCTAGATTGCTGTATGTGGAAGGTTGCCGGATAACTTCTTGCTGTAACGTGGTATGCCTCTATGAAAAATACTGTTGGCTTAAGTTATTTTCATTGCCGAAAGACTTAAAAATGATTTTGAAGTGAAAATGAAATTACTTTTTAGTGCTAAGTATTGTTTACTGTTTTGCTAACTATGAAAATTAGACTATATAATATCATGTAACTCCAATACTTATATCATGATGTGGCAGGAAGGAAAAATATATTTATATCCTTTCCTTGCGATTTTTAGTTGCAAATGAAATGCATCAAGACAGCGCTGTCTTCCCCAGAGTCTATTTTTAATTTTTCTTTGAAAGACTTAATTTTGCGAGTACTTTTTTGGAACATGGCTGCCTCAGTCTCTTCTCGCCTACCTGGTTCATGTTCCCTGAATATACCTACGGAAGCACCGCTGTCAGAGCCATAGAGGGTATTCTAGTTACTTTGGAAACAGGGCAGTAATATGTCAGTCTAAAGTACAGATAAGAGACAAGGAAATAGATTCCACTGACTTCGATGTATGAACCTGTATTACATATTCTCTGGGATTTCTTTCTAAGACTGCATTTTAAGTAGATTAATATTTTGGTTTTGGTCTTATGAAACTGCACTCCCGATAACTGGTCTTATTTTGGTTGTGTTGCAGGCAGTGATACGAGACCTGTAGCTCCGCAGTCTTTGAAGGATGTTGCTTTGTTATTGATTTAAACTGACCTTGGTGTAGGCGGCTGCTGCAGAAAGGGGTGCTCCTCCTTTCTGCTCGTGGCTTTCTCTCCCTCCCTGCCTATTCTGTGTGTTCCAGCTGCTCCCTTAACATTATCATGGCCAGAGGTGAGCTAGTTTGGGGGAATTTTTTTTTCTTTTGAGCTGGAAGTTGGTATTTTTTTTTTAGCAGGATCAGGTCCTCCCTTCAGGTCAGTGCACAGCTGCGCAAGGGCATCTGTGAGACGGTAACAGCTTTGGAGGAAAGTAGCGTTAACCATTTTAGTAGAAGCCCACGCATGCCAAGTAAATAGTAAGTGATTGAGAAAGGTGGGTGAGGGAGACTTAGCTACTCATGAAAAGCAACGTTTTACACAGATGTTACCAACTGTGAAGTTGAAAAATGACATTCAAACTTGGTAAGGAAATACTTCAGCGATCCATAAAATTTGTAGAGGGAGACTTCTAGATTAGCAGTAGAGCCAAGATTTTAGTAGGGCTTCTTAAAGAGATTAGTTATTGTAGATGATAGCAACTTAGCTTATAGAAAAATCCAATGAAACCTTTGTTTTGAGAGTTAATTTGGTTTTTACCACTTGATTTCTTGTAAGAGAAAGTACGTGTCTCAACTAGAATCACTTGCCTGGCATAACTATTTACTTCTATAAAGCAAAACTGGTGAAATGTGATTTTATTAATACAGGATAATGAAGCATTGTCCCATTCTGATAGCTGTTTGAAAGAAAAAAAAAAAAACCCACCTGTCTAAGCTCTAAATGCATCCAATTGACTACTTTTAAACTTTGTTACAAAGGAATCCAAGTAAAACTAGTTTGTTTCCTTTATTAAGTAAACATCCTTCCTAAGAAACTATGCATCTGTGATGTGTTTCTTTTTTGTCACAGAAGCACTCAGACACTTGTTTTATGTTGCCTCATGTCTGTTTATAGTATCCTGTGAACAGTAGTCAAGGCTCTAATTTCTCTTGATGTTGACAAGTGGTAAGACATCCTTATTTCAACAAAATGGATGCTCAGTATAGAACCTTGGCTGGATCAGGTCCACAGAAATTGCTATTTCCTTACAAAAGAGTGATAAACAATCACAGGTAAAATGTTGTCTTAAATAGGGAAAAAAAAAAAAAAGATGCATCTTCACTGTACTAGATAATTACAAATGGAGTATTATACTATTTAGCTTAGAAGTGAGTGGAAGTTTGATGATGAAAGGGGACTCAATGTAAAATGCTGTTGCCTGCAGAGATCTCTGCTGGTATTTCATGATATTGTGTGACAGGGTGATGAGATGGTAGTGTGAAAGTGCAAAAAAGTGGGACAGGGAGAGAAAGGAGCTTATTTTATTCAGTACTTTTGTACTGTTAAGCATATACTTGGACTGGATTTAACTGAATAATTGGAGCTCTGATTAGCTGTTATACTTGAGGTTTTTAGAAGTAATAGTGGTTTTTGGGGTTGGTTTTTTTTTTTTTTTTTGAAAAAGCCTGGTTGTTGGTCAGGAAGAAGACATACTGCAAATTATGAAGAAAGGAAAATAGTATACTAACTGCTGTCATTTGAAAGGATATGTAAAACTAGAAAAGGTTTGAATAAAGCTTGCCAATGCTTTTGTATATATGTTTTTGTGTATGAAGAAGATAAACTAGGACTTCTTGGTTTTAAAAGACCTGCCCTGTGGCCACAGTTCTTAGGGAAGCTACAGCCAATATATGTTGGCAGCTGTGGTTTAGGCCTTCAGCCTGTCTTCTTCCTCATGCTGAGCTATTTCAGTTTAATTGTTGGGTTCATTTTCTGCTGGAATAATTTGCTGAAACAGGCTAAGCGAAGGTCAAACGAACCCTGGGCTGGAAGCAAGGAAGGCCAAAGAAGTGGAAGGGGGGAGGAAGGGAAGGATGGAAGAGCACTGTGGCAGCCAGATGGCTTTCAGGTCTTGGGAGGTGATAGTGAAGATGTGGTAGACCTCTTTGAAATCATGAATATTATAAAGGAGGCAACTATAGGAAGACTGAAGTTAATTTAATGCTATGAGACCTGGGGGCATTGAAAATCAGAAGGTTTAAAAAGACCTATATCGCCCCATTTCTCATTTTCTTTGGTGAGAGTACACCTATGTGAACAGGTAGAATAAAACTAGGAAACTCATAGCAGTGGACATTCTTGCAAACCAAAAATGTGTTGTTTTAGGGAAAAATTGTTCTTGCTGTCACCCTTTGTACTGCACCATCTGCTGCTAACTGGTGCTGCTGCACAAGGTTGAACTAGGTTGAACTAGGTGGACACCTTTGAGTCAGTGCGGCCAATTCATGCTTTTGCTAGTCTTCTGTGAAACTGCAAGCTATAGTTGTGTTCTTTGAGACAAGACAGTTTGACAAATACTTGCTGTTTTTTTCATTAGCATTTCAGTTTTGGTTTTGTGCAAAAGTTTAAAGTGACAGCTAACGTAGAAAGAATAAGGGTAAAATGGTTAAAGGAGAATGTCATAATGTTCTAGTAAGCTGCATCATAATTTATACGATAATTTTTTGGGAGGTGTTACTAAGTGGGGGTTTTCAACTTGAGGACTGGCAAAATTTTTGCTGGCACTGCCTCACTTTGTAAATCGATTTTATTGAACTGTGTTTCTTCAGTTGATTTGTATTGGTTTGCAGCCTCCTAAATGGTATCCTAAGGCTGAAATTTCTTTCCTGCCAGAAGTTAGTAAAATTACAATGACCTTTTTTTTTCTTTACCACTTTTAGTTTTCTATGCCCAAAATACTGTCAGCAGCAGATTAACACTTACAGGAGCCAAAGAACAAGACAGCTATTGTCTTGTTACCCAAATAATTACATTTGTTCTTTAAATGAATAATCAACTACTACTTTTACATATGAATATATTTTTTTAAATTTTAGCAAAAATGTTTTAATAAGTGTGTCTAATTCTGGTCATTTGTTGTTCTGATACTGTATTTTATTTGGTTTATGAAGTGTTTGGGAAGACTTTAGGCAGAGGGCTAAGCATACCAACTGAAGATACTAAGTGTTCAAAATACTATAATATTGTTAACCTGCTTAAAGTCTAGATGTAATGCCTTGCTATCTGTGATGAGAGAACGATTCTCTAGTCTTTCATCTTCAGATCTGACTGTGGGTGAAGTGGAGATTTTGGGCAGCTGTAGTGTTTTAGGTAGTAGTGTGACAATTTTGATGCTCAATCAACCTGTTGCTGAAGATCAATCAACCCAATTTGCCTTGGAAAATGGGCTTTCACTCTGTAGCTCCTACCAGGCCACTCTTATTTGCAGGATGTTGAGGGAGAATAACTTTAACTTTTCAGACTTTGTGGCCTCTTGTCTCTTTTTGAATTTTTTTTTTTCCCCTCCAAAAGGTTTCTATGGCTTATCGGAATGAAAATGATTGTTTCACTGCTTCTTGTACGATTATGAATACTTTAAGTAGAACTATCTGCCATGGGTTGCCATGGGTTCTGCTCTGAAAATTGACTGTGGAAATGTTTCATGAACATGTCTAGTTCCGTTTGCCTTTTTCAGAATTTTTTTGGTATATACAATAAAAACGAAAGTGGAAGTGAAACACTCTGCTAGTAACAAGGACATTTTGCACATGAAAATTAAGAGAAGTATGGTGTTCGAAGGGGTGAAAATTCAGCTTGCTTTTCCAGGTCCGAGCTGTATTTTCAATGATCATAAAGGACAAGCTTAAATCGGGTCTGTTTATTGGGAGTGTGGTAAGAGACTTGTTAGAAGCAGGAAGGAATATGTATTTTGCTATCAGGACAGAGCTATAATTATGTTTTCCTTGGCAAGTTTTGCATTCAGAATTTTTGAGAAGACAAACTTCAATATGAAGTTCTCTGGCACGTTCTGCACACAGATGAGAATTGGAAACATCAACTGTAAACTGCTGTGGAAAACAATGGCATATGTCCTGGGATCACCACGGAGGCTGCCATTTGTACAACTGCTTGGATATTTCAAAGAGCTCTGTTTGGCTAGGTAGTGAATTTAAGATCAAACTTGAATACAGAGCATTCTGTGGTGTGTGGAATTAAAGCATATATAAGGCACTTCTCTTAAGTACTTTACTTAACCTCAGGGTTGTTGGATACCCACTGGAGAGCATACTTCCTGGATGTTTTCTTAATGTTAGTATGTGAAGTAAGTGTAAGTTAGAGACATGGTAGAGGGTGAACTGCAGCGTTCATACCGGTGGCAAGTACAGGTGCCAACACTAATACTGAATTTCTCAAAGTATTGCAGTTGTAAGTGCTAGGGTGAGGTAAATACTGTATACTTTTCCTGTGCATCTTGTCCAGGAGTTGTAAGCAGCTTGTTAAGTTTGCGTGAATAATGAGCCTTTGGCTCTGACATGTTTGCTTGTATGAAATAGCCTCACCTGATGGTCTCATTTCTCAGAAATATTTTGAAACTTGCTTCCTCTTTGGCCTACCTCAGATGTCTGTTAAACAGAGATTACTTCAAAGTGCAAGTTCTAGTTAGTTGGTTTGTTAAACAGGCAAAACCCCTTGATTTTACTGATTACATGTTAGTCGTTTTCTGTTTACTAATTGAAATGGATATGAAGTTTAGTTGTAATGAAAGCAACCTCAATTATTTCTTTCCTAACCTAAAAGATTTTAAAGATAACTTGGTATACCTAGATATCTGAATATGGGATAAATACTTTTACTTTCAGAAACTATGTTTTGTTAAGGTGTCATCTTCCAAAGGATGACTTTCAGGCATCCTCCAGCTCTTGTCTGGTTGTCATTGCTTTCAGAGGAAGTAGGGAAATAATTTGCATTTGGCAGGGCAGGCAGAAAGCTTTGCTGTTGGCCTTAACGCTGCTTCCAGGAGGGATTGAAGCATGTGGGATGGTTATTGGTGGGGTACAGGGCCCAGAGCAGAGGGAAGCAGCCAGCCCCAGCAGCAGCTCTTGCTGCCCACACTGGATATTTCCAGCAGTGAGCCTGCTTCCTTCTCCTTGGCTTTTCTGCCTGACTGTTGCTCATGCCAAGGCTATTGTTGTTATACTGGACTTTGAGAATGCAGCATCATTTAGGAGCTGGTGTTTCAGACCATGCAAACTTCAAGATGTGGTGGCAAAAGCATACTTGGGTAGCAATTGTTGTGCACAATTTCCTTCTTCACCTATTCATTATTTTCATTTGTTAACACTACTGAGTTCGTAGGGCGCAGAGGTGTTAAAGTGCTTACCGATGGTGTTACTTGATCAGAAGCTTTAAGGATGGGATTCATTTCACATCTCTTGAGGTGTTGGCATCTGAGCTAGGAATCTGGGCTCCTTCTATAACAGAGTAAACTTGTTTTGCCATGAGGTAGAAAGCCCTGTTCAGACACGTGGATCACACCACTAACTCTACTCACTGTGTCAGTTAAATTTCTGTTGAGTGTGAGGACACTTGCTTCAGATACAGAGGAAAAAATGCTCTCCTGGCTTCATGAGAACTGTTCTGGGAGCAGTACCTCATCCTGTTTAAGGAGCCTCTAACGTGTTAGATACAAACTTTTTGAGTCGGGTATTTTTGCCATGTTTCTTTAATGTGTTCAAATTTTTTGAATGCTACGGAATGAATAATTACTGCTCAGGTTGGATATTAATTTGGTATTTATATTGACAGTACTACTTAAGTTTTGTTTTCTATGTCATTTAGCTTTAAAATGTTGCAGGATTAGGTTTCAGCCAATCAGTAATACTACCTAGGAAGCTATAATTAATATGGTAGGGGAGGGGAAGTGGTGTTAACTCCTTCTCCCCATCTTTGATAGCCTTGTTAGCCGTAATTTATTACTTTCAGTAGGTTTGAGACTTATTAGTAGATTACTTGTTTACTAGAGAAGATGATCTGTGCTTGAATTCAGTTCAGCTTTTGAACTGTTTTACAGACTTCATCTGAATGATTGGGTTGCAGTGTAAGGAAATTAATTTTTTTTAGAATGTAATGTTTCAGAATGTATTTTGTAAGATTCTTTTAAAAGTCTTATCTGTTGAGTCATGCTGTTGCATTTGCCTTGCCTTGCCTCCTCCAGCCCAACAAATCTTGTGCATGTTTGTTATGTTCTGATAGTCTACCCCAACCTTCTTAACAGGCCTTCTCACCTCATTTGATTCACCCCTTATATTTTGTTCCAGTTTAAGAATGGGAAAGGAATACTGCAAAGCTAACTACTTCCATTCTCTATTGCTAAACTTCTGATGCAGGAACTGCGTGGGTCTTACAAAATGCTGGGTACAACAGCACATGACTGAAAATGCAGTGTAGGTTCCAGAAGGCATTTCTGTGCTTTACTAGATTTTTTTTTTTTCTTGCCTACCTGGTTTTAGACCTATCTGTCTATGTTCATAAGGAGTACCAGAAGTAGAGAGTAGACTGCCATCAGTTAATGTGGTTCTGAAACTCTTTAACAGAAATAGTTTAGATCTGTAGATAAGACTGAAGCACAGCTATGGAAAAAGGAAAGAACAATTCCACCTCTGCATTAATTGCATCTGGGAACTTCAAGTAACATTTTGTACTTCACAGCAGAATGTTGTGCTAAATTAGAAATTGTGATACTCGCCCACAATTGTTCAGTATCATGCAACTGTGATTGGTTTAGTCACAAGCAGAATACTGGTCTGCCTACTCTGTCTTTGTGAGCATTGGAGTTGCTCTTAGTGGTTCATTACTATTCATACATGTTTTGCAGTAGGAAGGATGAGAGCTGTGGGCAATGTCTTTTTTTCTGATGGCATAGACTTGTCTTTGAAAGAAACCAGAGAGACAGAGAAAACCCAAAATCTTCAAGAATATTTAGTGACATATAATCTGCAGCTTGTTAGGAGCTGCTACAGTTGTCCTGTGTTTGAGGATCTTTCACTAGCTATTCAGAATATCTGATAGGATTCTCCTGAGTTTCTGTTCCCTTTCTGGGCTAACATTGGAGTCTGCAGAGAACTCTTACCTGTTATATCTGACTAATGCATGTTGCAATAAATCAACATTTATGTTTAAAAAGTGTACTGTACTTCTAAGCACAGCTGAATGTTTCATGTAATTAAGGCTTCTAGAAATATGCAGGGTAACTCTTTATATGCAAATCTTTTAATAACTAAATATATTTAGAAGTAGGGATTTGTCTGGTATAGAATGATTTATTCTGTCATGTAATTTTTTGAATTAGTCTGGAATGATTTTTGTGTTCAGTCTAACACATTTAATATATGCAAAAGGACCTTATATGTGGTATTATAGCATTAATATCTCCTCTGAACTGGACCTTTCTTGTGTATAGTGATGCTAGTGAATAACTGAACATGCCATGAATATGAAATATTCCATTATCAACAGTAGTGTAGTCAGCTTTCAGCAAAAGGTGCGTCAAAATTAACTCCTCCATGCTGTCCATGCACCTGCTTGGCGTAATGTTTAATGTGCCAACCAGCTGTCACTGTTGCCCAACCAGATTGTAGAAAGAAGAGAAGAAATAGGAAAATCAGAGGCAAATAAGGGTAACTAATGAGAGGTTGCCAGTATGGCCTCATGAATGTTCAACAGAAGATGGATGCTGGCTGAACATTGGTAAAGAAACTAAAAGTTTCTAGTGAAATGAGGGATGGGCCAGAGGAAAGCTCTGTCAAGGGAGAGAAGTGAAGGTTGTGTGTGCTGCACAGTGCATTGTGAAAATGCTGCATCTGTCTAGAAAAAAATACCTTGGCATTAATGGCATTTAGACATAAAAATCATTAGGATAGCAGTGGTGACAGATTTGTTTTGTGCAGTGTTTAAAGGGTTGCATGTGCAGTTCCCAGCAGTAAACAAGTTGGGGAAGCTGGGAAATGTTGCCTTGGATTATTCCGTGTCTCTCATTCTTTTGGTGTGTTTGTTCATGTAAGTAAATAATATTTTGTCGTAGCTGTTTAAGAAACAAGTACAAAGCAAAACAGAAATGCTAAATTAAGATACATCTTTAATTATGGCGTTTATTTTTATATGAGAAATGTGGTGATTCTGAAATTTTCCACTCTGAGGGTGCCTGGTAGGTTACAGTGTGTATTCTTTATTCCACTCATGGCATACTCTCTTGCATACTTTTGTTACGTGACTGGAAGTTGTTAGCTAATTCACTGATAAAGCACCTTTTGTTTTTAGGGTAGGGTTTAGTAATTGGTTTAGCAGAATTTGTGTTAGTGTATGCATGAGAACTGATTGTCTGGAAATTATTACTACTGAAATTATGCTGCCAGAAACCCTAAAGGCTTTTTTCACTTTTCTATAAGTAATTTGGCCTTACTTATGAGTACTTGGTTACTTCCAAAGACTTGGAAAATAGACAAGGAGGATTGTATGCATATATCATTCTTCTGTTACCTATTTTTTTAAAAAGAATGATTGGAATCAAATTTTGGATGTGACTGTAGATCTTTACAGACCACTGAAGTATAGTATTTGGAACAAAGTTATCCTGAGCAATATTTTTACTGCTTTTATAAAAGAGCAAACTTACTTGTATTTCTACAGAGCATCTATCACTGTTGTCTGTCATTCAGAACCATTTTGCTAAAATTTCACTTCCTCATAGGGGAGGGGATTCAATTCCTGTGGCATCAACTTTTACTAAACACTGGTGTTGTCGTCTTCAAGAGAAAAGCCATGTATATTGTCCGTGGTGTTGTAATGTGGAAATCCATAGAGGCTCTTTAGGAATATTGGAATTGAAGTTTTTTTTTCTCAGAGATAGCTCTTTCGGACAGCAATTGACACTATTATTCACAAGTATGATTTTAGGCATATTGTTGTGTGCTTCTCCCCTCTCATTGGGCCGGAAGTGACTGGTTAAAACCTTGTTAAAGAACATAATGGTTTTACAAAATCAGAGAAGTAGCTTATCTAATATGTTGAAATAACCATCGACCTGGGACTCGAAAAAAGGATATTGCAAGAAGTCTAGCACATAGTTGCAGCACAGTGATTCAGTATAACTCTTCCTAACAAAAACCACTTACTAGTTGCCTTAAGTCCTGAAGTGTGAAGACTTGTTCCAGGCTGCTTGATTTTTATCTTACCTAATATAAACATTGCTTTATGTTCCATCACGTAGATCTCACTTTGAAAAAAGTTTGGTGTCTTGGACATGATGATCAGTAGAACTCATTGTCATAACTGTGTATTACACCATGTAAAGGCAGGTGTGTGGTGGTTTGGTTTTTTTTTTTTAGCTACTAGCTTTTCAAAATACTATCAATTGGAAAAAAAATCACTATTTCCTTTATTATTATCTACTTCATTTTCCATCATAAGCCTTTTTCATATGATGATCTCCCCTTCTGTTGGAATTATGCTCATTCTGTTTGGAGGTGAGCAGAACAGCACACAGTACTCAAGCAAGGAAGGTGTAGTTACCTCTGTTTAGTAACTTTTAATAGCTGCTTATTAAGCAAATAACTTAATGGAATTAACACCAATTAGCAATCTTTATGTTAAGAAATTCTCTGCTAAAACATTCCAGCGTGTATAATTACCTCAGGTGACTTACTGCGCAGATCAACAGTGGTCAGTTTTTCTGCGCCTTTGCCTCCACATCCACAGCTCAGGCTTGGATTTCTCTTCAGATTGTCATAGATGACATTTGCTGTTAACATGCTTTACTTAGTCAACAGCAAAACTCAGTAAGAAGGAAGAAGATTGTTATGCTTGGTATCATTTCTGCAGTTGAACTTGCAGCTATTCAGCATTGATGAGGGGGGGGGGAAGGAAGTCTCAGTTTTTGTTTGGGGTATAAACTGAGAAAACCTCTGAGTGTTCAAGATTTGCTCCATATACTGTGTCAATATTTCTCTGCTGCATTTGTATCCTATCTCTGAAAAGTTGATGTTTGTTTCGATTTACATGTTGTGCCATCTCTTCTATTGAGTACAACAGCTTACGAAAAGGATTTTGTATGATTTATTTGCTGTTAAATTTGACTTCAGGTAGAATACTAGGTTACCTTCAAGAAACAAAGTCAGCATTTTCCAGACAGAACTGAGTGTAGCTCTTTTTCTCCTAGAACATATTTATGCAATATTTATTGTATTGATATGGTAAAGAGAACTCAAGGCACTCTGGTAGGCTGAGTAAAAGGAAGATGTTAAGGGGAAGTGTAGGTTTTCCTTATTTGGTAAACGTTTTATGTTAAACAGCAAACAAACGCAGGACATGCTGTCAGGAACCTATTGGCTGTGTGTGACCAAGCATTCCGGTAGATCCAAACTGAAATGAACAAGGCAAAATCTTTTTGATTTCTGCTAATAAAATGTTTTACTTACCAAATGATAAACACTACCACCTTTTTTGGCGTAACTCCTATTAAGGAGCAACATTTTATTTACATATGGTGTAAATTTACATATTGTGCATGTTTATGCACAAATCTAATTTGATAATGTTGCTTAGATTCTAGTGAGTTACAGTATCTCCAATTCAATATGTAATTATGGGAATATTATTTCCTTTAGTTTCATTGCATTTCTTGTCTCTCTTCTGTTCCCTGACAGGAGGGAAAGTATCTTAAAAAAAAAAAAAACAAAAACAAACCCCACAGTGAACCCAATCACATATAAACACGTTTTCATCATGCAAATATGAAATTATGTTGTTTTTTGGGAAAACAAGAGCAAACAGGGAAAGCAAAATGCTTACAGTTTTGGTTGGTTTTTTTTGTTATACTGTGATCTGGTTAAATGGAGGAGAGTTCTAGGTGGGATAAACAAGTGGCAAGACTTTGATGTACTTGTTTGTCTTTTTAACAAGAATGCCCCTAGCATCTTTCACCAGAAATATTAGTTTGGAATGAAAGAACACAACCACCGTTTTGGAGTGAAAAATAGGTGTATGATGGACCAAGTTTTATGGTTTGATGGAGTACTTTGCTGAAATCTCTGAGCAAGTGTGAACTTTATGTAGGAATCTGCCAGCACTAGGCAGTCCTAACTGCCCACACTCAGAAGAGCTTGAAAGGCAGGGCTTTTTAGTTCATGGACAACACTTAAACAGATGAACTACCACAGCAAAGACAGCTTTAAGTACCACTCGGGCATTTCTGCTCTTGTGTTCATCAGTGTCTCTGATGGCATAAGGATGTTCCTGTATCAACAGTGTTGGCATGTTTATACCTGTTTAAGACAATCTTTCTTTATAATGAGCGGCAATTGTCTTTGTACATCCAGAAACTTGTCTTTATCCCTGTGATGACATTTCCTTCATTCTCCTCTCTGCAGTGTCCTATTTGAAGAAATAGTTTTCAGAAATTAAAACAAAACAAAAATTCGGTTCTTAACGTTGTTTGGAGCAGTGTGTATGCATGCAAAAATTATTTTGGCTGGTTCAGTGGAAAAAACCCTAACTGTTCAACAACAGTTATGCATATCTGCCATTCTGTTGCTGATAAAATGAGACACTAACCTGAATGAACCACTGTAATATTGCTGGGGGTGGGAAGGGTAAAGGGAAGTAAGTTGTTGACATTGCCTTTACAAAAAAAAGAAGTAGTTTTAGAAAGCGAAGAACTGAATTTTTAGAAGGAAGGGGAAAGTTAGTAGTCTTTGTAATCAAGTAAGAGAACTGATAGCTCGCTACATATGGCATAAATGGTATCTGTGGTTTAAAAAAAGTTTACGAAGATGCAGTAAGAAGATGAATTTGATACCAGAATGTATCTGACAATAGTTTGGTAATGCCCCTTTCGTGGATAAGGAGATTGATGAGAAACTGGAATGAAAACCTTGTGACTGGAAATAAAACATGGAAGATATTGAGAGAAAACCTGGAAACAGAAGAAGAACAAAATGAGCACAGTAGGGAATAGCTATGTGTGTGGGATGCCGTGGAGGGAGAAGTGACACAAATGGGAAAAGCAGGAACCTAATTTATTGTAGGGACTGACAGCAATGAAAGTGGAAAGTAACAAGTTATAGTCGGTTTTCTATTCATTTTTAAGTACTAAACTTGTGTATAGTGGGAATAAGCATTGTGTGCTTCTCCCATCACCTCGATTTTGATTATAATGCTTGTTGATAGCTGTAGCTATCTGATAGTATATGTAGCATCTTGAAAACTTGTTTTTGTGCTAGAAAACAAGTTGAGTGGAGTACTAAATATTTCTGTAGCTTGTTCAAATCATGCTGTTTTCCTGGCTGCGAATTGAGCATGCAAAACCATAGGCTGGTGGTTCTAGCCATAGACTGCTCAGTGATGTGGTAAAAGTCATTATGTTTGCTTTGCAAGTCCTGCCTGAGGCGTGTGCAAGCCGAGTTAAAGATTTGCACCCACACAGAAAATCTCAAGACTGACTTATGAAATCAGCTTTCTATTGTCTTCCTGATTAGTTAATGACATACCACAGAGGCTGCAGCTTCTGCTTGTGCTGGGCTTGTGCTGTAGTTTGTTCTTCTGTCTCATGCTCATGCAAGGGACCTTGGGGTGGCTGAACAGTGGAGTTTTGATCAGAGAAGGGAAGGTGCAATGAGAAGAGGTAGGTTTTTGAGTCAGTTTGCAGTCTCAGAGGTGACAGGAAGACACGGTGCCACAGACATGGCTGATTGTTTGGCCCGACTTCCTTGTTTCTGTTTGAAACCTCTCTGAGGTGTGGCCTTCTATCAGCCACATCTTCATGTGGGTGGATGATTCTCCAGACTACAGAAACTGATTAATCAAACGAGTGTACAGTGTGCGGGCAGAGCTGGGGTGGCACTGTAAGGTTTGGATCAAGATGCTAGGGGTGACTGAACAAATTCTGGACTCTGGCTCTTTTTTGAAGGAAAATGTGATGTGAAACTGTTGCCCAGGTTTGTTGTTTTTTAAATTGCCTTTCGGCTTAATTTGGACAAGGTTGGAAACCATTCTCAAATTCTTCTCCTGTGTGAGTTTGGGCTACTGCAGGTGTTTTTAAGTAGGTCAATGGGCCTATGCTCAGTTATTGGTACAGAAACTTGAATATATTATTGTAGTTTATTATGTAGCAGTACCTGTGGTATTAAAAATAAAAGTATTGTGAGAAAAGGTAAGTCTTCAGAGGCAATTTGTATCAAGATGTCCCTGTGAAAAACTGCAGCTAAAATCTTGCTTGTCTTCATTTTAATTTGAGCTAGTTGCTTGCTTTTTGTTACTTTAAATATCTTCTATTTAGCAATTACATACATGCTTATTTGCCTTCATGAGTGTATGTTTTTTGTAATTTTTGTGCATACATAGAAGTATACAATTCTGACATGCTGATCTAATTTGAAAAGTGCAAGTGGGTGTTTAAGCATATAAAAGATTATCTGCTTTTATTGACAGCCCTCGTGTTCTTGCTGTCTCTTTTTTTGGAGTCGTTTCAAATTGACCTGCAGGTAGAAAGCCCTGTCAGGTAAAAGAAGGGTGTGCTTGTGTTCATTTAAGGACTTTAAAAAAAACCCAAAAGGTGTACATATGATGTTGCATATTATAGAGAGTGGGCAGGAATTACTTGTTTTTAGAATAAAGGGAATACTTGCTTTTAGAGTAGAAGTATGTGAAAATGCATGTTGTGTTACAACAACCCCATGCAACGCTACAGGCTTGGGGAAGAGTGGCTGGAAAGCTGCCTGGCGGAAAAGGACCTGGGGGTGTTGGTAGACAGCCGGCTGAAAATGAGCCAGCAGTGTGCCCAGGTGGCCAAGAAGGCCAACAGCATCCTGGCTTGTATCAGGAATAGTGTGGCCAGCAGGAGCAGGGAGGTGATTGTCCCCCTGTACTCGGCGCTGGTGAGGCCGCACCTGGAATACTGTGTCCAGTTTTGGGCCCCTCAATACAAGAAAGACATTGAGGTGCTGGAGCGTGTCCAGAGAAGGGCAACAAGGCTGGTGAAGGGTCTGGAGCACAGGCCTTATGAGGAGCGGCTGAGGGAACTGGGGTTGTGTAGCCTGGAGAAGAGGAGGCTGAGGGGAGACCTTATCGCTCTCTACAACTCCCTGAAAGAAGGTAGTAGTGAGGTGGGTGTTGGTCTCTTCTCCCATGTAGTTAGCGATAGGACGAGAGGAAATGGGCTCAAGCTGCACCAGGGGAGGTTTAGGTTGGCAATTAGGAAAGATTTCTTCACGGAAAGGGTGGTCAAGCATTGGAACAGGCTGCCCAGAGAGGTGGTGGAGTCCCCATCCCTGGAAGTGTTCAAAAAATGGGTAGATGTGGCACTTTAGGACATGGATTAGTCTAGTCTTCCCTTGATTGGTTTAGTGTGGACTTGGTAGTGTAGGTTAATGGTTGGACTGGATGATCTTAAAGGTCTTTTCCAACCTAAACGATTCTATGAGTCTATTTCATTTGTCACCCCGCTGGTCTGCATTTGTGGAATTTCTTCTCTTCATTTGACCTCATGGACAGGCATGCTTAAATGATGGTGAAAGGAATGATTCTTCTCAAGGCAGTGCTTCGGTAGCAACATAAGATTACATTTTTAGTAATGTAGTGTGTGGTGTGGGGTTTTTTTTTTTATTGTCTCTGCAGGTATTTGCAGAATTCTGTTGTCATTTGAAAGATTGTACTTGGCTCTCAACTTTCCTGTTACCATAGCTGAGTTTTTTTATTTGTTTGACAATTTCTGTACGTTTTTGGCATTCTGCACTTGGAATAGTAGATATTTAATATCAGTAGATTTTTCCCTCGGTCTAGTAGACTTGTAATCTTGTCTATGGCTTTAAAATAGTGGTGCAATATTTATTTTAATTGCCAAGCTAGAAGAATTCTATTAATCAGGCTTTACTACAACAGATAATCCTTTGTTAAGGGATCAGTAAATCAATAGCCATGTGATCTTGTATGAAACAAGGGAATTTAAAGAACCCCAGTGTTTAAGTTTGTTTATTAAAACTTGGGTTGAAATAATTACACTTAAAAAAAAAAAACCTCAACAAAGAATCTTTTATACAGTGCAGAGATTAAATTTTACTGCCCGTAATTTACACTACCTGCTGACTTCTACATTCTCAAAACTTGTAGATTTTAAAAAAAAGCTGAATGAAGCTTTCAATTGTTTACACCAGTAAATTTAGTGGACTTAAATAATGTTTGATACATTGATTTTTGCATGTCAGTTTGCTTGAGACTGGTTAAGTGCTGTTACTTAAAAATGTTAATAGCTTTGCTCTGCTTACTAGGCAAGCTATTCCTGGCAAGTGTTAGAGAAAAGATTTTAGTTAATTCCATTAAAGCCCACCTTGCAATAAATAATGCTCAAGTTCAGTGTGCAGTTGCATGGCATGGCTGATGCTGTTCAGAAAAGGTTGGAATGAATTCTTCTGTTTAAGCTCTGAATCTGCGCCAAGGGTTTGCACCTTCTGTAAGGTGCTGCCCCGGGTAGTTACAAACAAATGAGCTCTGAGCTCAGTATTTCTTCCTGTTGAGGTAGAACTTTTGGTTTAAGAACTGAACTCTATTGGAATAGATTTGGGTACATTTTCAGGGTGTTGGTTGCATTGATTCTGTGTATCACCTGAATTTCACTTCAATTTATCTGATTTGGTTGCTTCTCTGTATTAGTGCACTTCATGTAGGCAGTCATTTCTAGAGCTTTCCAGTCAAAATATGGGTAAACTCTAAGGTTACAAATAATTTTTTGTGAATATATTGAATGTTTTTGTAAGATGCTTTTGTTACACTGCTCTAAGTGGATCAATAAAACTGGTGGTTTACTATGTTACCTCCTTTTCTACCATTTCCATACCCTTCTCTTTCCCTTCCCCTTGCTGTTGACTACAACTTAGCTAACAGCATCTTGAATCTTATTTTTGATCAAGATTGCAGTTGTAGTGCAGTAACTTATGTAACAGTTTCATAAATTACTCTTTCTGCTTATAAAAACAGTGAAAGCATTTTGAAACAACCCTGTCTTTTTCCTTTCTTCCCTTCTCCTTCTGCATATGAAAATTGTTAACCCTTTTCAAAGTCTTTAGCTTTAAACTTGTGTAAACGTCAATGAAGCCATTAAACCTTTTTTTTTTTTTAGGTATTCATCCCTAGAGAATCTCAAATGTCTCAATTTTTAAATCGCTGAAAGGAAAGGTGAGGCTTCTTACCAAAACAACACTGAATCTTTTTGGAACTTTAGAAAACTAAGTGTCAGAAGGTTTCTTTGCTTTAGCCATGGCACAAAGATGTAGACTTTTGCAATAGATACCTCACTGAAAAGTATGGGTTGTCGTTTATTTGGGGCTAGACATGGCCATGTAAAGTAGAACTTTAGCTTTTTTGCCTTCATAAGGTGATGTGTACAAAATGTCTCCTAATATAAGGAGTATTTCTTATGGAACTACAAGATGCAAAGCAATGTTATACAACCTAGTGTAGCTTTAAAAAAACCTCATTCTGGAACAAACATGCCTATTCTAGTTGTGATGAATTCTTTCTTCTGAATGGTTATCACCCTATTTTCAAGCTCTGGGCTTCTACAGGCATACCGGTTCTTGACAACCTGTTCTCTTCATTGCCTTTCAGCATGTTTTAAGTTCTGCTGAAACTCGCATCTCTTCATTATATACAATACATTGGTTTGAACTGCTGTGATGGTAAAATCATACAGATTTTGCAAAGGCATTCCTAAGGAGCAGTTCCTTTGTGTGCATGAATACAAACATTCTTTACTATTGACATGAGGAATACATATGCACATTGAAAGGCAGTGAAACCTGTGCACAGATGTCAATGCTGTCAGATCCCATTTGGGATTTGATCAGGATTTTCAAAGGGTTTCTTCAGGCTTGCCTTGTTCTTTCTTCTGTTAGTTATCATTCGATATTTACTTAATACTTTGGGATGTAAGTGTGGTGTGTCGGCAACTTCTTCACAACAGTATGCTTCTGAGATCCTAGGAACATCTGGCAAGGATACAATTAACATTCATAAATAAGTATGACTACTGGTATTACATTTTTATTTGTATTTGTGAATTGGAGCCCTCAGTATCCGGGGCTGTTGTTATTCTAGAAACTGCCTTTCAAGAGAGTTGATAGAGGTGCTGATTGAAAGGGACCACTGGGTGTCAAACTTGTATTTTGAGCAAGAATGTCGCCATTGCAAGACCAGGTCATCTGGCCAGCTGCTGCAAGTCTGTGAGGGTGAAGACTCCACATCCTGTGAGTAGCCTGTCATAGTGCTGCAATGTCCTCCTAGCAAAAAAGGGTTTCCAGATGTCTAAACCGATCCTCCCAGTATATAATTTGACTGTTGCCTGATGTTATGGTCTGCCACTAATGAGGGAGGTTTGCCATCCTTTGTCAAGGAGTTAGTTGCAGGCTACTATTAGATCACCTTAGCCTCCTCTTCACAAGACTAAACAAGTCCAGCTTTCTGAAAATCAGTGATCTTCTTCAAATTATGTAGGATTGAAACTCTTTCTTTTAATCCTAATAAAATTGAACAAGTTCAAGATTTGGAAGCAAAAGATTGAGCGCAAGATTTGGAAGGCAAAAGTCATAAGAACATGTAGCGTTAATGGATTCAAAATGAGCCTCCAAAACAAAAAAAAAGGTTGCATGCTACAAATATGTATGTTCACGTGTATATATATGGTCAAACAATACAACACTTTACTGGAAAAAAAAAAGTTACTTGAATATCATAGATTGTCAGTTGGCTTCTTGCAAAACTATGATCTGTTTCTGTGTAGAAGATAATTAATGTTTTGCTTCAGTCTAAGTATTTCAAAATGAGCATTTTTGAAAGAATTTTTCTGCCTGGAGGTTATTTGTGTGTTAGACCATCACATATGAATAATAACCAGTAAGCTTTGGAGAGAAACCAGATGAAATAATATGTAGAAAGGTTCTTTCATTCAGCTGAGTTGAAGAAGGCATGTGAGCAGAAAATACAATAATTTCTTATTACTCCAGTGAGAAAAAAATGGAGAGTTTATCACTCAGAACATTTAATAGCTTCAGACTGTGTCTCGAGAGTGAGTATTATCTTGAATGAGACAAGAAATTAGTAGCTCACAGAGAAGTAAATTTGTAGACTTGTTTAAAATAAAGTTTTTAGATTGGATTTCTGATATGCCTGGATGGAATACTCTTTTCTCTAATGCCTTGACACTTCTTCCTTGTCCAAGATATTAAGATTAAATTTTAAATTAAATTTTAAATTTTAAATTAAATTTAAATTATTATTTAAATTAATTTTAAATTAAATTTTAAATTAAATTTTAAAGAAAAGAAAGGAAGGAAAAATTGAACTTCACTGACAATTGCTAATCTAGTAGGGTAGTGGGTCAGTAGCATAGTCTGTCTGATGTAGGCTGTGATGTTACCATAGGTAAAGGAAGTAAGAAAATAATTCTGCAAAATAGCTGTCTGCTTACAATATGGTGAGTGTACTAAGCTTTCAATTTGTAATGCTACCACTTTGAAGTAACATATTAAAACCATGGTTTTCAAAGTTGGGTTCAGTTCTCTTCTTGCAATAGCCCCATCTTTGTCACATATACAAATATTGCTGTTCTTAGACATGTGCTTGAGACATGTTGTCATGTTGTTTCCAGAGAGAATTTCTGAATAGGAGTGGAATTTTTCTGGGCGTATCCTCCTAGTTTGAAAAATTTTCATTAATTTTTTGATAATGTTAACTGAGTATGTTTAAAAACACTTGTTTGTTTTATGATTTTAGAGACAAGGTCACCTGGCTTTGGTTTGGCATTGGTAGTAAAACTTCACTTGCATGAAGAGAACTTCATCAAACATTTTAAGTGTTAGAAGAGTGTTTTTATGTTTATCTGTTTTCATGTTAACTGGAAACTTTTCCATGTGTTAAATTAAATTACTTAATTTAAATATTACTAAAGATATGAAACTTAATGAAAGGAGGAAACTATTTCCATTGTGTTTTAATAGAGTAAATAGAGAATGTGGCTATGTATTATGGAGAGTAAGGCGTAACTATGTTACCCATTTTCTGGTATCAACTATACGTTGGTATAAAAATTGCTTTAAAATGGTTACGGACGAAACCAAATTTAAAGTGAAGACTTGTAACCTACAAATCAACTGTGTTAATATAGAAAAGATAAAACATTTATGCTGGTTGATAGATGTGACTGACACGGAATAGTTAGTTTTTGGATGTCAGCTTTGTCAGGTATTGCATTTACCTCCATCTACCTTGCAGGTAAAGCCTGTAGGATGTATGTTGTATTTGATTAAACCAAAGCGAAATTATAAAGTAGAATAATACTACAAAACATGCTTCTCTTGGACATATGAATGAAGAACTTCAGATGTGTTTTATTGTCTATGGAGGCCGTAAACCAGCAACAGGACACCTAATTAGACAGAAACCCGACCATATTTGAAAACAATCCTAATTTAGTAAAAGTGTTTTTTCTGTATGTTCTATTTGTAACACACTTCTGTTTGTGGGAAACAGAAGTTCTCAAGTGAAACTAACTTCCTGGGGTTTTTGAAAATGGGATCTAATTGAATGTATTGAAGTAGAAGTAATCTTTCATGGTTGTGGTTTACTTTTGTTTATGCTTAATGATGGACAAGTGGCTTTTTTAACTTTTGGAAGTTACTTCCTTTTTGCTATTGAAAATAATGGACTGCCTGTATGTGTTATATTTGATATATTAAAAAAAGATAATGTAGAGGAAACAATTACGCCTGTTGGCAGTTGGCTCTGTGCCTGTTTTCATACTTCTGTCTCTTGCAGGGAACAAATAGCAACAGAAGCATTGGTAATTCTTGCATGAGATACCCAGTTCCATTTGCAGTTCCATGTGTCTGGCAGAGTTTAAAGGAAATCTAGGATATTTTTCATGCTTTAGCCTTCTCAAATCTGATAGATACAAATCAATATTAGTGTTTTAAGTCTTTGTTCTAAAGTAGGACTCTAAAATATACACTGAAATTTTATGTTTAAATAAACTACATAGATGTCATAAAATACCTGTAATGACTGTCATAAGTATAAGTAGCCATTGTCTGGAAAAAGTTTACTGCCCTTTGTTTCATCTTAATTTTTCCCAGTGTACGTCAGAAACATACATTGGGACTTAAGCAAGGACCTAAGAGTAGATTATATATCTCTTAATGTCATTGGTTACCTTTAAAGATATCTTATACCAATATTCTTTTTCAGTTGGTTGTAACCTCAATTGTCACAGTGTTAAATTTTAAAAGATCTTTATACTTTCTTGTTCTTTCCTTTGAGCTTTACGTAAGAATCTTCCTAGCTGTTTCTTCTCTTCAGAAAACTGTCTTGTGCTGCCAATAATAAATAATAAAAATTTTAAAAAGGCCCTAAACAAAACAAAAAACCCCAAACACAAACTCCCTTGGCTTTATGTAGCCAAGTGTCATGGTTTGTCAGCTTTGGGACAGACCCTATTATGTTGATTTTTTTAATAGTCCTGTGTATTGAATTCTTAATGCATGTTCTGGCTTCTAGGTTTTGGAAACTGGTCAAAAAATTGGAGCTTGAATGAAGGGACTGTGTAAATGATAGCAATATTTGGGACAGACATGTGCTTCGCAGACACTTTGAGCTTGCTGGTGTAAGTTTGTAGAGATGAGGTGTCTCTGAAGACCTACGGTTTATGATGTGGACTGACTGCAACCAAAGTAGGCTATGTCTGGGGCTTGTGACTTCTCTATGCTCGTGGGGAGAGCTTTGGAGAAAGGACAAATTCTGAGCTGGTCAGTAGTGTTGTTAGAAACTGTTTCGTCAAATCTTGTGGAGTGTTATTTGTGTTTGCTGTTACTCCAACTCCTGCTATAGTGTTAGAAAAGTCTGTTTTAGGTTTTTCTAGGCCATAGAATCTACTTGAAAAAATGCAGATTGCTTCAAGTAGAGAGTTCAATGTTGCATTTAAAGTCTAGTTGTGACATCAACTTGTTGCAGGTAAATATGTATGTAACTTTTCCACTTGATAGTTGTTAATTGCAACAAGTAGTCTACAACACGGCCTTGTCCTGTGCCTTCTAGTAGAGAAAGCAAGGATCTAAAAAATGGAGGGGGAGTTTTCCACTCAAGTAGTGTAGATGTTCCACTGCATTAATTCCATTTTTCAGCTTATTGCTCACCAACTCTGTTGCTGGCTAGATTCAGTTGTAACATAGGGCACGCCAGGACCAGGGATTAGCAGCAGCACTGGCTGTAAAGTGCGGTTCTGCCTGCTTCTGCATGGTTTTCCCTCCTCTTCCCCCCGCGCTTTTGCTGTCACAAGTGTTTGTGCAGGCGTATAGAGAACCAATTCGGGCAGAATCAGTTTCCTGGCCCTTCCTGCAGCATGATTGCACAAATGTGTTTATGTTGCTACAAGGAGAGGGATAGTAGAGGCACAGGAATGCATGGCAGGGGCACAAACAGTTAGGAATCCTTTTAGCATTAGTCTTTGGCTTATTCTGCTTTAGAGCATGTGTGAAATTACTGCCTCGGCTCTTCCTTGCACCCTGAATATGCTCATGCTGTGGGGAGCATGATGGTATTTGAAGCTGTACAAGTAGTATTGGGCAATGTCTGTTGTAGGCAAATGTAGGATATTCAGGAACCTTACGGTTTTCTTTTGCATGTGACTTCTCGAGATTTGTCTAGATGTGGAAGACTACTACTTTAAACTTGTATGCAAATTGTATCTAACTCTTTGATGGAAGAGCCACATGTTTGTAGTATGAATAGTATGAATAGTATGAATTCTTTTTTTAAACAGAATCAGTTTGAGCTAATCCTTTCTAACGTTATGTGACTTATTCTAAGTTTTGGAGTTGTTTAATTGAACTGAGTTTCCTCTTTTGCTACTCTGCGTGATTCCAGTGCATGACTCCATGCACAGAGTGTGAGTGTTCAGTGTACGCTCATTGTGTGAGAACTGTCTTCTATTTTAATGACCATTTTAACAACTGTGGAATACATACTGGAAAACTACACCATTTGCTACTATTTTTATGGGCCAAAAATACATTTATCACAACAGTATCAACCGAGATATATCAAGATATATGCAACTGCGATTTATTCTAACATTCTCATAATTGTAAATATCAATATATGTGTTAAGTTTGAGCAATAGCATAATAATGGTATGTTATTTCCAAAGATGTGTGACTTTTTTTTAAAAAGGTCTCTTTAGATACTATTTGCATCAAATAAGCCAAAGTGAACTGGACACCATCATTGGATTTGTCAGCCCAGTTTATCACTTGGTGAAATTAATCATGAGAAAAATATTTAGCAGCATATTAGTAGGAGCAAAACTGCCAGCTGTGCAATCTGGAGTTAGAGGTAAGTGCTAACTGCAGAGCAGTTCATGTAAGCTTCTGGAAGCAGGATTGTCCTTAACTAGCCAGCAATCTGCACGACTAAATTTTCACATAAGCTAATAGGATCATTTAAAGAAATTGATGTTTATATGTCCTTAACATTACTGATATGTTGAATGGTGCTAAAAGGAAGTGTTTCATTATGGTATTATTGACTAGGTAAAATGAATCTATGCACTCATTGCCTTTGTATTTCTGAAAGTGTCAACATTGCATAGGCTGGCAAATTTAATACTCAAACACTAGAATCTTAAGAGATTGCGTATTAAAAAAAGAGTGCCCTGATGCTAAGTTTCCTATACTGTAAGTACAACATTACGTCTTTTTAATTTAGGTTTCAGTTGTATAATTCTGATATGCTCTCTTAAAATATAAATACATCTGACAACATGTTGTTACAGGAACTGAGGGAACTGATGATGCTACAGATGGTGCTCACAGAGGATTAAATTTGATTCCTTGGCTAGAACAGTTAATAATATACATACTAGATCAGATGGTGTAGAAGACTGAAGTAATTCAGTAATGTCAGCAATGTCATGCTTGCATGCCTGATTCATGGATATAGGATATGATTATGAATCACATGTGAAAACAAATATATCGGAGGAAAAACTGGTGTGATTGAAAGTATAGGTTTAAGCTTATTTATAATTTTAGCTTGTTTCAGTTTATTTGTCTGAAAGTGTAATGATTTAGGTCTTAAAAGATGCTTTTTTTAATCTTAAAGCCATACCTGTAAAACTTTTTATGCCTTTTACTAAACTTTTAAAAAATTTTGTAAGGTGATAAAATCCTTTTCAAGTGCTTCTCTTCCCCCCCCCCCCCCCCCCCCCCCCATTCTAAGAAGTTGTGAACTACCTTTTCAGCATGAAAAAAGTTTGTAAACTTTTAAATTATCAGCCATCCTGTCATGGTGGTTGTATTCTGCAGATCACTGTCTTCCAGATAGGATTTTAGTGGCTTATGCTCTGCTTGAGCCATATCTGAAGAGAAATTGGTACACTGAATATTGGCTATACACTGTCACAAGGAGGCTAAAGATCAGGCTTCCAGATTAATGCACAGGAGAGGTGTTAACAAAGATGGAATTCTAAGCAAGAAGATGAGGTTTTATCTAGAAAACGATTAAGAAGTTTGCTTCAGAAATCACGTGGACATATTGTCAGGTATTTGAAGGTCACCTGTAAATTGCTTTTCTGATTTCCTGACCAAATTAAGTGGCTTAAATGCTGTGCCACTGTTCTTCCTTAAAAGCTGACAAATTCTTGGGCAGATTAAAGTACATGATCAGGGATATACTGCATCTTTTCCAGCTTTCTGCTGTTAGAAAAGGGAGAAAGTTGTTAGAACATCAGAAAAGAACTAGTCAGACCTAAAATCTATAAAAGGTTTAGGTGTGTGTTGTTATATGTGCTTAGATGTGTGCTATGCATTAATTATCGCTGAATAGATATGAATATGCATCTGTGTAGTTTATTTCATCAGATTAGTTAATGTTCTGTTGAGAAATGAACTCAAATAGTAAATTCACAGTTCTGTTTCTTTGATAAGCTGTAACTTCTACACACATAGGGGATATAAGGTAAAAATACCAACTGTCTTGTTCATTTTGCCTGAGTTAAGGGTATGTTTTTATTCCAGGTGATGTTATGAATTTAAGTCATCTTTGAACCTATGTAAACTTGGTTTTGGACCTACTCTAATTTTAGATGTTAATAATTACTATAATGTACAAAGAGTACATCATACTTTTTTAAAGGTGTGTTAGTCTTCAGTACCAAATCAAGATACATGGATGAAAACTTAGATTTAAACTGCAGTAAATATTTCCCTTCTTGGTCTTGTTAAAGTGAGACAGACTTTGCTATTGCTGAGAGTAGGTATCAGACATCTGGCATTCTCTCTTTTTTAACTGAATGTTTATATGTGTTTGTAGGTTTGTATAGTAAGTATTGCTGAAGTGCAAGTAAGGTTGAAAGGAGGAAAAAAATGGGGAATTTTTGATGGCTTGCGTAAGATGGGTCTCCCAGTTAACTCTCATCCTGCTTTGTTAGGGTTGGCAGGAGTTCCTCTTCTAAATCAGTCTACTTTGACCGTTGTATACAATAATTGTCCAACTTCCTCTTCCCTTCAAACTGTGTCATTGCTCAGGGAGGGTGTGGGAAGGAGATGGAAAAGCCAGGAATCCATCTTCCTGATTTTTGTTTAGTCAGACAGAGCAGTGTTGTAATTTAATTATTAATTTCCTGACAGTCTGAATGACTTATACTGATATCTTGTCTTGTCAGAATAATCCTTGGCATGATTAACATATTCAAACCCCTTTTTGTGACTTACTTATTAAACAAGCATTGCTGACTTGGGATAGTTGCTTTTAATGCTGTTAAATTAAAGCAAAATTAGATTTGACATAAAATTTAATTCTCTAGAGAACTCCTTTTGTATCTTTTACTTTGAGTAAACGTTTTTATTGCTATGAAATTCTTAAATAGTTTTCTAAGACAGTATATTTATTTCGAATGTCTTAACAGATGATCAGAAAGTTAAGTCTAGTGTTCTGCAGTTTGTTTTGAAGCTTTTTATCTGGGAAAGATTAGAAAAGCTTTAACTGAAACCTGTCTTAACACTTATTTTTACTAACGGCATTATTTGACTGTATTTCTGCTTTAAATAACGAATGATTTCACTGACTTTCTTGTGTATAAAAATGAAATTTAAGTTCAGACTTAGACAGCTTTTTTGTGGGTGTGGAGAAAGCAGAGATGAGCTAATGGTGATTTAAGGAAAAATCAAAGCCTTTCTTGCCTCATCAAGTTTCAAGTTTCCACGTGGGGGGGAAAAATAATTGATTTGCATATATTAAAATATACTGAAAGAGCAGAATAAATGGACACTTCTCAATAGTGACAAAACCAGGTTTGGATCTCTCATGCAAAGATCACTTGTATACATACTGAAGTGGTAATGATTTATTTTAAGGTTGTTTGAAATGTCATCTTTTTTTTTTTTACTGAAGGATGTTTAGTGGATTTTAAAAGAATTCTGGCAGCTTTCACAGAGCTGAACTGCAAATAGTTGTGGTGGTGGGTTTTTTTGTTGGTTTTTTTGGGGTTGAGTTGTGTTTGGGTGTGTTGGGTGGGGTTTTTTTGTTTGTTTGGTTTTGTTTGGTTTTTTTTTTTTTAAACTGAAGTGTTGCCAGTCACTAAGTGTTACACATGTATTCAGAAACAAGTGCTTCAGATACCAGACTTTGCAGTCTGGAGTTTCATCTATGAGTTTCATCTGCTGTTATTGCAAGAGTTAAACACGATTTCAGAAATTACCTGAATTTCTAATATGGAGTAGTGGAAAAGCCTAATGTGAAACTTTACTTTTTAAAATTCTTTGGAAACAACAATGTCCTGAATCTCCTTTCCCGTTGCACCCCTTCCCCTTTCCCTGCTGTCATTAGTATTATTGCATTTCCTCTTCAGGAAGCCCATTTAAGTAATATCAGTGTTGTGATTAGAAGATAAATGTATTCTGCCCTTTTTTGTCAAAGTTTTTTGTCTCTTTTTTTCCAGTGTTTTTGGTGGAAAGATGTGCTGCAATGATGAAATTTATTTTTTACTCTAATAATTTAAATAAATGTCACAAATGACATTGTCAAGTTAACTGTTGTATCCTGCTCAGCCTACTTGCCATATGGAGGAGTTTAATTATTAAGAGTAGGAGTGATTTGCTTTGGGAGTTTTTAATTGAAAGATTAAATGAAGCTTACTCTGAGGCTGTCTCTTCAGGCATTTGAAGATTCTAATGACATGTTATGTAAGGATTTAAGATAAAAGCAACATGTTTGTTGCCTTTACTGTGAATAGGTGTTTTGAACGTCTGGTGAAATTCTTGAAAACACTTGCTTTTCAGTAGTTTCAATAATCCCTGCCATAGTTGACACTCAGATTTGTACTCTGGTCTTTAAAAATCATTGTTCTCTTACAGGTTTTTTTTTTTTTTTGCCTTGAAAAGACTCATACTGAATTGATGAAGAAACTGTAATATATTGAAGTATTGTGTAAAACTAAAGCACAAAAGAAATGTCAGGAAATAGAGATCCTAGTTAGATGAAGATGCATTTGGCGGGGGGGTTGGGGATATTGTGGCCACCTGGTTTGGCTCTGGAAAATGCAAAGAAATCCTACTTCTGTCATCATGACTTGCTGAAACATAGTTATTTTAAGCTGAGAGTATGTACTTAGGAAGCTGATGCTTGTGTATAGTGTTTGCCTTTTCTGTGAGGTTTCCCTTTATCCCAGATGGCTTCTTAGGAATGAGGAATCATAAAACTAGCAGAACACGGTACAGTCCTCAATTCATCAGAAAAAGGCAGTCACAGAAACACTGCGGGCTTCTGTAGGGCTGCCATACGTTAGCGTAAAAAAGGGCTTTTCCTTCTTGGTGAATGCTGAACATCCTCACAGAACCAAAATGATGCGCAGTAGTAGCCAGTCTCTCCAAACAACTCCCAACTGTTAAGTTGCTCTGAGTGAACCAATGGGGGAATTTAAAGGCATTTACATTTGAAATTTGGAGGTGTGTATTTAGTTCCAAGTACCTCTGAAAATCATAAAGGTTTTGTGTCCCTGTATTCTTAAAAAGGCTCTTTGAGACATCGAAAAGACGTAAGGACTCAGGTGCTTTGGAGGCCAGATTAGAACTTGCAATCACCATGCGAAGGTCCCTCTGTCACAGCCTTTGGCACAGTCACAGCTTTTATGCTCCAGTGTCCATATTTAAAAGGGTGTGTGTGAGAGAACTGCAGGATTATTAGCTATTTGTTGGTCCGTCAGCCCTTTTCATTCTGTTTTCATTCTGAAGTCTGCTATGCTCACAACAGTTTAGGGAAAAGTAAATACAGGGTAGAAGACAGACTGTGGGATGCGTATACCCTTTTGCTTTGGAACCGTTTCTGATGGTGTATTCCTAAAGTAAATTTTAAGGGCTTTGCTGGCATGGATGCTTCAAGATATGGGTGTAATTAATTTTCCTTACTGGCTTGTGTTGACTGTCACTTTGTAAGTTTAACTCCTGTTGCTTTCAGGAAATGGGATGGAAAAGCTGTGATTCTAAAGGTTAGGAGAATTTTGAACTGAAGTTTTTTCGTGTAGTCTCGCTTTATTTTAGCCTCACTGAAAAAGAGAGAAGAGAAAAAACTAAAAAAAAAACCAAAACCCACTAAAAAAAAAAAAAAAAGGAAGGGAAAGGCGGGGGAAGCGCAAAGTGTTACTTTCCCCTTATCTGTAAATACAAAGTTTCCTATATACCGGGCTGGATAACTGTACTCGGTTCATTATCAAACAGTCTCCTGTACGACTGGTCTGTACCCACGGCTTTGCGCAGCTCCCTGGACTGGGGAAGACAACTTTCTCCTCTTGTCTCAGAGCTAGGCGGCAATTGCTGAGCTACTAAAGGCAGGAGGAAGGTTTGGTTCAAAAGCCTCTGCCAAGTTTGTTGAGCCATAAATTTGACTTTTAATTTTTTTTTAGTAACAAATTCCCTCCTTATCACGACCAGAAGTTCTGAAACTTCCTCCCTTCTGAGCAGCATTAAAAACTGGGCTGTAAAATAACTCCTGCCCAGAGTGACATATGGTGTGCTTGTATGCCTCTTGTCTGCCTCATTTAAAGCATATCTCTTGTTTGCTTTGCTAATTCTTCTGTGCTGTTTGTTAAAGGAAGGGTCAAATTCTAAGCTCTCGCGTTCACTCACTGCGTGAACTTGGTATAATATCTGTGCTTTTTCCTGTGATGATGATTTTGGACTTAAGTGCATTTATGGCAACACACCAGACTAGGACAGAGAAATTGGTCCACACGTGAAATGAGGTTGGTCCTTAAAGTACAGTAGAAGGTTTGGAATCCCAGACACCTTCAATAGGGTGGATTCAAAGTGCGAAAATACATTATGAACTAGTCTTACAATTTGCTGGGGGGCCTCAGGCCTGTATTTACGGTGCTTGCTGTATCTTGAGACTTTTCCTCTTGGCTTTTATCTTAATTAACTGGATATTTGAGAAGTTTCTAACCATACTTCATCTAGTATTAAATTGACTTGTTTCTGCTGTGCAAGTGAGGCAAAATACTGCATTTTAGAATCTCCTGCGGAGCTGCAGGTGGTTAAAATATCCATCAGCTGTTTTTTTGGATTTGGTAGGGCTTCGTAGGTATGCTTGTGAAATGCTTTTCACTTATTCTTTAGGTTGTGGCTTTGTGATTTGTTTGTGTTTTGAGATTGTTTTCTGAAGAAGGGGATGACAAGTGGGAATATTTAATTTTACCATATGTAGATAAGCTTGAAGGTAAATCTGGATTCTGTTTAGCATGGGTTAATTTTTGTTACAGTTGATGTGGTCCTACTCCATGTTTCTCAGTCCCAAAAGGAGCAATTTGAACTCTATCGTCTCTTAAGAGGGAGATCAAGTGTTCCTGGAGCCAGTGCATGGGACGTTTGAAGCACAAGCAGCCTGTTTACTTCTCTCAAGAAGAGCCATAGCTCTTTAAAGTGCCCTCATGCTTAAATAACCAAAAAAAGGCATATTTAAGATAAGTACTCTGATTAAGAAACTGATCAACCTCAGTGTTGAGAAAATGTACTCTGAGAAAACATTTTTGATTTGAAAAGCCGGGCTTTCAGCTGAACAAAATGGAAAAGCATTTGAATGCTCACAAACTGTGAAAACTATTTATCTGACATTTTCTTCTATGTAAGAATAGAACTAATTACAAATTAAACAAGTTGGGTGTGTTTGAGGGACTTTGTTTATCTGTTCTGACAGTTACGCTTTCTTCTAACTTAAAACATAGTATAGATCTAATCTTGCAATACAAAGATGGTTCTTTGGACATATGATCGTATTTAAGTAGTGTCATATTCCTTGTTCATGGCTATTGGAATTTAATTATTAGCAGAACTTTGAGGTGATTCGTTGCTATTGCAAGAGAAGCCTTTCTACACCACCAAGCACTCTGTCTTACAGGGATAAGTCCTTAAACCCCTCAATGATAGTAATTTTTTCATTGCAAGACAAAAATGTAAAGGCTGCATATTGTGCAAATTACACCTTTTCTAATGAAACAAAGGTGGACAAATAAAATAATTTTTTAAAAAATGTAAAAAAAAATTACTCAGTTTCACTTTTTTCTAAGAAAGTTGCATTACGAAGCTGAAAACTGGTTGGCCTGGTTTAACATTTAGTAACTTGTCTTTCTGATTTATATGAAGTAGTTCTAAATACAGCGTCTCTGTTCTGGGGCAATGTCAGTGAGGTGTTTGGTTTTTTTGGTGGGTGTTTTGGTTTTGTTTTTTTTTTAATTGATACATGGGCACAGATAACAGGTAACTGTTAACTTCTGTATAATAAAACTGGTGTATAAAGTAAGAATGCATTGACTCATGTCTAGCTGTAGGGATCAGTCCTGTTAATATGTGTTTGAGATTCTAGCTATGCCATGGTTGCTGCCTTTGTACTTCTGCTTTGTAGCCTTTTGCAAGCTGAGTCTTATCAGCATATAAGACAATAAATTTTTCTGTGCGAACTCTTGATCCTATCTGTTTCTATATGTGCTTTCTTTTAATTACTTATATAAATGAGCCTTTAATAAATTCTGTAGTAACAAGAAAGCTTAATCCTTTGACAGACTAGAAGAAGCAAAAATTACTTATACGCTGCCTCAATTTGTATTTGCATTGATATGATTAAAGTGGAGCATACCAGTTCACGAGGCTAGTCAGTGCATTTTTATAATGGCTATTACAGTGGGAATTCACTATCTTATTAAAGCTGAACTTTCAAAAAATTATTTCTGTATCCTTTTCCACCTTCTGTTCTTTGGTATTTGATACATCGGAATTAATGAAATGGTTAACTGTTAGTTAATGCCAAGGTCTGTGAAAGACCAGTCTTTAATGATGGTTGATCAGCATGCATTGTAGAATTTTGGAGCATTTGGCATGTGCCTTGTGGAAGGGAAAGAACAGAGATATAACAATCTGACATAGTGGAAGGAGAGCCATCAGATGAGTACCAATCATGAGCCTTTGCTAACGAATGCAAACGAAAATGTGCTATTTTTGACCTGGTACCCTGCTCCACAGTGAGTGCTGGTTTTGATCACGAGCATACAGGACTGAGATATCATGTATTGTTATCAGTTGAATTTTCTTTGTAATGTGCTTTCTCCTCTTGCAGTCTTCCTTGAATATTTTGCATTCAGTAGTACTATCTACTTTGAATTTGATCTGCAGTGTGGTTACCATCCCTTTGTTACCTGTTTATGACGATAGAATCATAGAATGCTTTGGGTTGGAAGGGGGTCACCTAGCCCAACCCCCCTGCAGGGAGCAGGGACAGCTTTAACCAGATCAGGTTGCTCAGAGCCCTGTCCAACCTGACCTTGAACATTTCTAGGGATGGGGCCTCCACTGCCTCTCTGGGTAACCTGTTCCAGTGCTCCACCACCCTCACTGTAAAAAATTTCTTCCTTATATCCAGTCTAAATCTATTCTTCTTTAGTTTAAATCTGTTATTCCTTGTCCTGTCACAACAGGTCTTGCTAAAAAGATTGTCCCCATCCTTCCTGTAGGGCCCCTTTAAGTACTGAAAGGAATTTTGAGAGAAGAAAAGAAAATACACAAAGCAAAGAGTTATGCTTATCACTGAGGAGGACATGATAATTCTTTTTCTTTTCCTCCACTGCTCTCTGTTTAGCCTAGGCTTTCAGAAAGGAGGTTGGAAAACGCAGTGACTTTATTTGCTATTGCAGTGATGTATTACTAAGGGTGGATAATAGAAGAGGTGGAGATAGCAGTTACAGGGATGGGAAAAAAAAAAATAATCCAAGAGTCAAAATATTCTAGCCTATTCTTTGGACTTCCTTCCTGGATAAAAATAATTGATTTCCACCACCTCCCCCCTGCCCGCTCCCCATCCCCCCAACACACACACACACACACACACACACACACACACTTTTTTGGAAAGAATTATTATCTTACACCTGAATTTGACATCTATGACCTGGTGGCTATGTGCAGTGACGTACATGTACGCATACAGAAATTTAAGCCCTTTCTCTTGCTTGGGAGCTTTATATTCTAGAGTGGCAGTAGCTAATATTTGTTTTGTTTTTTCCCCCCTCACTTTAGATCCCTGCAGTTCACTCAGCCCACCATGCTTTACTGAGGAGGACCGATTCAGCCTAGAAGCTCTCCGCATGATCCATAAGCAAATGGATGATGACAAAGATGGTGGTATTGAAGTAGATGAAAGTGATGAGGTAGGAGTAAAAAGCCTTCACTTGTGCGTACATGAGGTCTGCCTTTTTTCCCCTCTTTTATATAGCTGCTTTTCATGTTCCAGCACTTGAGTAGTTGTTGCTGTTTTTCTTAATTCGGCCCTTCCCACAGCCAAATGTGGAAGGAAAGTCTAATTTCTAGAACTGTTTGAACAGAATATTATTGTCCATTGCCTAAAGGAAAGTTTTATATGACTATGAATAAAAGCTGTTATTTTTGTGATTAGTGTAAGAGGCAGGCAAATGGTGTTGGTTTAGCTTGCAGCATGGTAACTAGGAGTTGATGCGATCTGCCACCTGCTATTTTAAGTTTCTTTGCTCTAAGGTTTTCTTGCTTAAGGCATTGCTGGGCTTTCCTGTTTACCTTAGATCTGTTCCAGGTACTTCATGGTGCAAAATGATACCTGTTACAGACAGCAGTCTAGAGAGCTTTCTTATGTGTTTTTGCTTATGTTTTACAGGCAAGTAGTGAGCACCTCCTGCTGAAGGTTAATGGTAGATTAAGTCCTATGAACTAAGGAAGGTTATTCAGAGCTGTCTGAAGTTTTTTGTGATTGTGCTCAGACAAATTTGGTAGGCAGGCTCCTGATAAAGGACTTGCCCTTGCACTTACTCAACTTTACCATTGGGATTCTCAAAATTACTGGGTAGGAATGGAAATATCCATGTACTTTCATTGTTCTTGCTTCTGCTTTCTGGCAGTTGTCAGGTACAGGCTTGAGAAAGGAAGGGGAGTGAAGATGTCCCCTCTCCTCCTGTCCCCTAAAAATGAGGGTATTGCCATGTAGTTCTGAAGCCTATTCTCCCAGGAGGTGAATGGGAGAAAAAATTTAGCCCTGATTTCTCTTCCCTTTTTTGTAACATCTCAGGGAAGATTGTTCTCCCTGAATGAATTAAGTTGTGAATGATCATTGTCAAGTTTAATGCGATGCTACTTACTTTTCTGTGTGACTATGTACAAACAGCATCAACAGTGATTGACGCTTGGTTGATACGAGTTTTCTGGAGGAGTACAGTACAATGGAGAGAATGATCCAGAATAAAATAATGTACTTTTTAACTTTGGAGGGGGGAAAAAAAAAATCTGCTCTGTACCTTAGGGAGTGTCACAGTGAGGTAGGTCAGGCACTGGAAATAGTCTAGCTCTGTTATCACAGAATGTTTGGTTATTGTCATTAACGTTTGGGACAGGCACAATCCAGTCTGCAAACTGAAACATTAGTGATGGAATGTGAGCTTTCTGAGGAGCTTCAGCATCGTGTGATTCTCCTAACTTGTACTGTATTGGTTACAGATGAAATTTAAGAAAGTTAAAAGAAAATATTGAAATATTTATACATTGGAAACTTTTTATTAGTATTTAAAAGATCTGTCCTGGTTTCCAGTGGACCATCTTTATATCTGACCTGAAGTTTCTTCCTGTTCCAGAAGAATGTAGAGATAAATCCAAGCAACAGAACCTACTCTTCAAAGCTGTTAAAATGACTGAAATTAAAACAGTTCACAAGGGGTACTGTTACAGCTGGGGTAATGAGAGATGAGTGAAAGCATGTATTTAAACTACTCACTGTGCGTAAAATGAGATGACTGAAATGTAGCCCTTTTTTCTGCTAGTTCATTTTTAATTATTGAAGAAGTATTAAATAAAAAATCAAAATGAGCTTTTTGTGTACATATAGTTTCCATGCAAATCAGTGGTGAATATGTATTTGCATAGAATGTTTTCTTCTAAGACATTAAAAGCAAACCCGAAATTAATGAGAAATGCAATTTAATTGCAAGTTCAATTAGTAATCTATATGTTCTTGTTGTAGCGCTCCTACTGGTTCTTTAACATAATCTTAAAAGATATGACATTTTAACAACGTAGTCACATAGCTACCCGATTACAGTAGGTCTGAATACATACTAAATATGTCCTAATGTATGCTATTTCAAAACCAGATTTTTTTTTTTCTGTCACAGTGGGTAATGCTGCTTACTTTGGTTAAGAATGAGGACTGATAATTAAAAAAAGCTTTGTTAGAAGTAAAGCTTGCATGAAATACAGGGATTTTACTTAACAATGGGGTAAAGGATTTCCTGTTTCTTGCTGCATGGTTTTTGCTTGCAAGACTCCTGGAAGAGCAGTATATTGAGTATGTTGATTAGATATTCATCGGCTTTTTATTTGGCAGGAAAAGTGTGGCAATGTACAATAACCTTCTGTTTTACCAGTACTAAAACAGTGTTACAAATTAGAAGTGTATATTTACACCAAAGAAGGAAGTTCTTGTAAATAAGTTACTTTGAGAGGGAAAGGTAACAAGAGCTAAAGATGTTGAACTATTTATTTTAACTATTTTAATTTGCTAATCCAGTTGAGAACTCCCAACAATGATTCCAGACACTTTATCTTCACACTATTATTTTTCCTAATGTTCCTCATGCCCTGTTTTATGCTGTAGTTTTGTTTTTCCTCTGTAAAATGAAGTCTCACGTAAAGTCATTATGTAGAGGATATAAGAAAACTTGAACTTTAGTAAGAAACTTTTTATTTCCTCAAAAATTGTCTGATGCTGGAAGCCTTTTTGATCTGCCTTGTGTGGACTGGAAAGAAGCTTGTATTTGATCTTGATGAAATTAATGTGGGGAAACTTGATCTGAGGAATTTGTTGAAGTCTTCTAAGGAAGGTAGAGGGGATCTAGTCTGAGCATGGACTGGTTAGATTTCCCCCCCTCCCCCTGCCCCGTATTCTTTGGTCTGTTAATTAAGTTAGACTAGGTGGTATAACTTAAGACATTTATAAAGATGAAAAACCTTTAACTTGTAAATTCACTAGAATATGGTTTTCTAATTATAGTTATTACAAAATATTTGGAAAAAAGACCTTTCGTCATAGCTACTCATATGTTTGAATTTTTTTTTTTTTTTTTACATTCAGGATTCACATAACTTGCTAATACTTGCCCTGAATTTTCAATGTAGAATTATGTATTTCAAAACAAGAAGCGTAACATAAGGAAAAAAAAATGGTTTGGATAATAAATTTATGTTGTACTTTAAAGTAGAGTATGCTTTACTGTGCAGTTACTAATGTCTGTACAGTAGGCTATCACAGTGTGAAAACCAGAGTATGGTACAGCAGAGAAGAGAAAAAAAGGAAGGATGTGGAAAAAGACTATACTTACTGTTAGGGCAGGCTAACATGACTTTCTCTATCAAATCTAGCTCCTGCTATTATTGCTTTCTTATTAACATACAAAAGATTGCAATTGTTTAAACTGGTTTAAAGAGGTAGGCTGTAAAAGGGTAAGTGAAAGGGAGAATGCATTACTAACTGAGGTTTTAGTCATGTGTTGTGGGAGGCTATCTGCCTCAGGAAGCATCTGTTGCACCACGTGTACATGATTTGTTTTAATGATGAAGAGGCACAAGCAGTAAGACAGACTTATCATATGTTCACTATTTACATAGGTTTTTCCTGTTTCCAAATAGCCTCTATATGTACATCCTACATCAAGTAATTTCCTCAAGGAATCTCTCTGTAGGAATAGCATAAGTTGATGTTTTTGAAATATTAATATCTTACTGTGTGTCTAATGTCACACAAAGCTAATGGTATGAAATTACAGATTTGCATGGGATCTTTGAATAGATCACTTAGTATCTTGATATTTTGTTTGAGTTTTTTTATGAGTGCACTTGCATAATTACTTAACAAAAAACCCCAACCCAACAAACACAAAACCACCAAAAAAAAAAAAAATAGTCATCAAAAACCACTGTGCGGAAAGGAAGAGACTGCAGTATTGGAAGCGTGAATGAGAGAAGAGAATGGCTTTTAACTTTATGGTCAAAGAAGTTGGAACCTCAGGGATGTTATGCAGAAATGCCTGACTTAAAGTGTTGTCTGGAGGCAAGAATCAAAAAGAATCTAGCTTTAGTGGCCTAAACCAGGGAGGATGATTGTCTCTATACAGCGACTAAAGCAGAAAAAGTAGCTAGTGTGATCTGATCAGGAATAATGATAGTAATATAGCAGTTTGGCTGTAGTAAGTTTGACAGGGGCAGAATATTTGACAGCTCAAGAGCTTCCTTTGAAGCGACCATTTCTGAATGGATGGGCTCTGTGAAGCTATTGTTTGAGGGCTTGAGGTCATATTTGCATCCAATATGCAAATAATCCAAGAGAGGTGGAACGAACATAATGTCTTGAGAGAGTATGCTGGGTTTTTTTGAGAGGAGATGAAGAGGTGGAGTCTAAAAAAGGAAAAAAGTCAAAGGAAGAATCCAGAAGGAAATAAAAATGGAGAAGATACAGAGGTCAAGTGTAAACAACTCTGTTAAAAATAATTCATGTATAGAACTGGCGTGAGTTCAGAATCATATGCTTCGCTATACCCTCCCTTTAGTGCTAATATGTGATTACAGGTTTTATAATGAAGGAGAACCAGTTCGTGGTCTTACTACTTATTTTTGTTATGTAATTAATTAGCTAGTCATATTCTTGGTCGTTTATGCTTTCTTTTAGCTATTAAAATGGTACATGCATCTATACACCACAATTTATTTTACAAGCTTGCTGAATTAAAATATTATGCATTAGTATTACTCTTTTAGGAGAATCTGGAGAAATAAAATTTAATGTGTAACTTTTCAACATGAAATTATTTTCTGAATTACTGCTGAAATAGAGATGACTATTCAATTTGTGTAAAGATGAGTTGGTGAAAGAAGTCTGTGGAGATATCTCTGTTCTTTAATTCATTAAGAGATACAAAAAAATGAATGATACATGATTTACTAGCTTGGACCAGAGACCTGTTCATTTCAATAATCTGTTCTGGACAGTAGTGAGCACTAAATACTTCAGGCAAAATTGCAAGAAATTCCATGAGAGGAAATCCTGAAGAACCAGATGTCAAGATAGTGTGGTGCTCCCATTTTAACTATCTATTATTTGGTTATTAGGAGCATGAAGTGTGGGGTGAAAAAACACTTTCAGAGTACAATGTTAAACTCAGGATGGCTCTAAGGGAATAGCCCTGCTGTATTCTTGAACAAAAGCAAATTTATGTGCAGAATTTCCCCTTCCTTTTGATTGTTACATCTTGGAGGGACTGAAGATTTAGCAGAAGATTGGGGGGAGGCGGTGTACAGCTATGTATGGAACATGTTAAAATAATGGATGACATAATTCAAAAGCTTGATCTCCCTTTGTGGCACCTCGTTAAACTTCAGGAGCCCACCCCAGGTGTTACAATTTCATCTGGGAGAGGTTCTGCTCTAGACTGAGCTCTTGCTTGATTTTGTTGTCTGCAAATACACACTCAGCAATATGTTAAATGTCCTTAGTATTCTGGTTTCATCCTTATCATTTATATAATAAAGGTCTTTAAACTGGTGTTCATATTTGTGTAAACTAGTTTATACTTCAGTGTCAGCAGGTCAGGCAAAATTGTGTGGTACAGAAATACCTGCTGCAGTGGTTCAGAAACTGAAAACACTGTAACTGTTTTGCATAATACTGGGATGCCTCCTGAGTGTGTTTTACATCTCGCTGTGCAAGAACATTTTGATCTTTCAAACGGGGATAGCAAACCTTTTTCCCCAAAGCTATTGGGTTACTTTGATTCTGTAAGTTTGTGGTAGGTCTGTTAACAGAGGTCTTTTTTGCATGAAATTTTATCATTCAACTGCTAATGTATTTGTCCCCAGGCAGAGTGTCTTTTAGCCTCCTGGATTTTTGTAAGCAACTCTGAGCATGTCTACACAGCCTGGTTTCTGGGTTTTTTTTTTTTGTTGTTTTAGTTTTTTTTTTTTTTTTTTTTTTCAGAGCAGGACAGGTAGGAGCCAGGTCTTGTCTGAAAACGTTATGACTGTGTTAGTCTATGGCTGTGCCTGTGCAAAGAAGTCCTGTAGAGAGGCAGCATGTGTTATCATGGGTACAGCTGCACTGAAACCTGTTCCAATGTGATTTGGATCAGACCTACCTCATGCCTCGCCTCCTTGGAGGTACTTAAGCTAATATGTAGCTGTCTGCACCTGTCTATGTAGCACTGCAGGCATTTAGTCCTGCTACAGCAAAATACCCTCGTGGAAATTGTAACTTTGCTTTGAAGAGATTGCAAAGTTTGCTTTGCAGTAGAATAGCTACAGTTTTGTTTTGAGCTGCAATAATCTTTTTTTCAATAGATTTTGTAGATTACTTAAGATACACTTGATAACACTTTCACAGCTATGTCCTACATTTTTCTAGTAATGTTTCTATTATGCTTAAATACATTTTCTCGTTTTAGTGTGTAATGTCTTTAGAAGCCATTTCTATAGGGTAGGCAGTTGCGAACACTGTCATACCTGACTCATAGTATTTTGCCTTTTAAACGTACACTTGCCATGATACCTTAGTCAATAAATGTGACATTGCAATAGCTGCAACGAGTCTGGTAACAGTAGATGGGAGGGAGTGTACTAAAAGGCTGTCTGACAGTGACCGGCTGTATCTGAACGTAGGATTATATGAAAACTGAAGTTGTAACTTTTGCAGGTTTTCTGTTGAAGGAATAAAACTGAGGGAAGTAACACTGTTTAAGGAATAGATGCTCAAGGAAGGCAGTAATACTTAGCCAGGAGATGTTACTAATTACTCTTAAAATAAACTTGTCAGAGGGTCTATTTTAAGGTGGTGAAACTGAAAATCATAAACTTGAGCCTTCACCCAGAACAAAACATAAACATAGCTTATGAGTACTTCCTTCTGCAGTTAGTGAGTGTGGTTAATTTTACTTTTCACTGGTGTTTGCAAAAGTATGCAATTACTCATTTGCTCCTCAAGGAGCAAGCATCTCTTGCAACTTCCATATTTTAACATATTGTAACTTTTTGTACCGTTGCATGTGGCTTTAGTCTGCAAGTGCTCTTTCCATATCAAACTGGTATTGGATTTTGGTGTGTCTTTTTTCCTCTTTTGGAAGGGTCAGAAATTTTTTTTTTTTTTGGTGGTTCTTGCTTCAGGTTAGTTTTTGGTTATGAGTTGACTGGATTTTGGTGAATGTTAACGGTACTAAATGCTTTCTGAAGAGGAAGGAAGGTTGTGGCGTACCTGACCTTGTAACTCTTTTCCAGGGCTCCACAAGTCCTGTCCCCTCCAGGAAGGAGACAGCTTCCTTTCCACCTTTTACACTGCTGAACCTTGGGCTTTGGGGTGTGAATCTTTGTAGAGGCGCAGTTGTTATGGTACCTTTGGGATCAAAACTCCAGTTTCAAGTCTGGGTGTGGTGGTTTTTTTTTTTACACCCTACTTGTTTTTGAAATAACTACTTTGACAAATGATTTGTTTTGTTTCACACAGAGTTTTAAGGTAACATCTGCTGCTTTCTTGGTTTCAACTTCGTAGTCTTAAAAGGCCTTCTCCCTCTTGAGTAGTTATGTTGGCTAAGATAATCCTTAGATGTTTTTTGTTAGAGCTTATTCTTTTAACCTCCCTATTTAGAGTTATTTTTCTAACCTTTTCTTTGTATACTTAATGACCAGGGTAACAGAAGAGAGATTAGCCGCCATGACAAGGAACAGAAAAATCCTCTCTTTTTACCAGAGTTGTTCTGTTTTTATGGCTTTCTTCAATTTAGGACACAGTTCCTTTTCTTAAAGGAGAACATCCATATTAGGGCAGTTTTGAAACGAAGATCTTTTAAACAAAAGAAAGATGTTTAGTGTTATATATCTCTTCACTAGTAAATGCATTCATTCTTTGAAACATGATGGCCTCTTTCTAGCTATGCACACTGTAACTTTAGCTGTAACTGTGGCCATCCAGTGTCAGAGAAAGTCATTTGAGGAAGTTGTGGTTATTCTCACAAGATCTGGGAGCAATATGGGTAGGACTGAACAGACGAGGGGCTCTTTTCTTGAAGAAATTCTCATAAATGCATAATCTCTCCTTCTGAGGAGTAACTGTGTACTGATTACTAAATGCAAACTGCTTACAAGTTTGTGTGTCGACAGCCGCTTTTTAAAAAAGGGACTTAGTCAAATACTCTAAACAGTCTCTCAGTATAAACCAGATATTTTCCACTGTTGTCCTCTTCTCCCAGGAAATCTTGTGCTTCAAACTTGGATTTGTTTTCTGTATTTGTGATGAAATTTGAAATCAGACTTCTCATGTTTTTTCCCCTCAAATTGTTTGCGTAGCCGGTTGTGTTCCAGCAGTGTGTTGAGAATGTGAATTCATATGTTAACTCTTGCTCCCTCTGCGGGCTTCACAGCAGAATGGCATGAAATTCTGCAAGTTTTCAATAAACTGCTGTTTGCATTGCTTGTCTGGGTGCCAAGGTTACCTATGTCCGTCCCACTTTTAAAATCAGAATCTTATAGTGCTTTGGGGTGAGATGTAACACCTTTTGAAGCTTTTTCCATTTATCAGTTGGCATCTTCCTTCTCTTCTTTATTTCTAACCCTTTATGTAGTATTGTTAACAGCAGTTCAGATTTTCCTTGACAGCACCTTGTTGCAAATATGATTTTTTTTTTTAACATGGCTTTGGTTTAACAGCAATTTAAGATTTATTAATATTTCTGAGATGGATCACAAAATTAGGTTGTATAATTCTTAGCAACACTTAAACATCAGCCAATTTAAAAGAGCAATTTGATGGAATTTGTTACAATCAAAATAGCGACTCAAAGATTCAAGAATGGCAAGGGTCCCCCGAAATTTGCAGCAGGGTTGCACACAAAGATGGGGTTTAAATCAAATCACACACAGACAGACCAGCAAACAGCTCTAAATCAAATCATGCGCACACATAGGCAAACAGTTCTGAGTCAAATTGCACCCCCCCACCCCATGCACCCTTCCCCCCCGAGGTTAACCTGTGATTAGAATTTCCCTTTTCGTGAGTTATGTGAATTACTCACTCTTATGTGCCAGCATTCATCAATGGGCAGTTGGTAATTGCAAAATCGGGCCTTTGAATCCTTGGGAAATCATCGATGGACGATCCTTCAATCTTCGCAAAATCTACCCTGAGAGGGGTCCCAGCTCAGCGGGAGATACTGGATCGGACAGCCCGCTGCAGTCCCAGAGGGCTCAGAAGGCCTCCCTTTTGGATCGCTAGTTACAGGATCTCGAGATGATTGGCTTTGGCCGGTGTTTTACATTCCGGCCACAATCCCTGCAGAGTCATTCTGGTATAAACTCGGGCAGCAGATGGCCCAGGTGTGGCCAGGGAGTGTCTGACACCCAAGTCGCTGCATTTGTGACCAAGATAACAGCACAGTAGGGCTTATCCTGGGCTCTCAGAGTGGTCCTGATGTGCCCTTCAGGCAGCAGTGGCCCAGGTGTGGACAGAGACTGCCTGACATGAGTGACTGCATTTGTGACCAAGATAACAGCACAATAGGGCTTATCCTGGGCTCTGAGTGGCCTGGGGTGGGGGCTGCACCACCACACACCTGTAACTGTTCAAACGTTCTTGTCCTGAAGTATTTTACCTCTGCTGACAACTAGCAGTAAAGATAGAAGCAAGTTTTTTTTTCTTAAAAACAAAACTGATCTGAGGTATGAGTTTCAGCTGAGGAGATGCAAAATGTGCTGAAACCTTTACATGCAGCATATATTTCATTCTGTTCCTCTTCAGAAAGTTGATCAGGCTACGACGTTTGTTTTTAAAACAAATGTCCATGCCTGACACTTGGAGCCTCCAAGGGCAGTGCATCACCAGTCGCTAGAAAGCTGAAGAGTGAGTGTTAATGTGTACTTTAACTCCCATAGGAAGGGAGATGGTCTTTACAGGGAGGGACCTATAATATATTTTTCTGTCTTTTTAGTCCATTTTTCACAAGTTCCCAAAAGACACCTTGGGGATGGTAGTTGATAGCAGGTACTTGCAGCCTGAAGGGAAAAGGTAAGGTGGGCAAACATCAGTTCTTTCCTGCTGCTCCATGAGACTGTACTTTAATCTGAAAGAGCTTAGAGACATTAGTTTATGAAGATTTTTTGTTTTCTTACTGTTTGGTTCCTTTTCTTCAGTTTATCCTTTAATAAACATGGAGTGGGAAGGAATAAGATAATCTGCCTTTGATTGCACGTTGCATGTTAGCTGTGGAAATTGCCAGTTTCATGGTAGTTGTGCCAATTTGGGAAGTACTCAGACTTCACACTTGGACTATGGAACATGCAACAGAGGTTATGCAGCAGATATTTTTACATTTGCACACAGTTAGAGCAATCAGTCCTTTTCTGTGCTTATTGTACCTTTTTACAGTTGCTGGTCCAGAATTTCTGTTGTTTCAGTGTTTCAGAAGTTCTGTAATTGCTTCTGCCCCAGAAGGCTGCTATTTTCAACTGTTCCCATATTTCATAAACTTCTGCTATATTTCTTATGTATATACATATGTATACATATATCTGTATTGCTGTCTTTCTCATGCACATAGGGAAGAGTAGTTAAAAATGCTCGTGCAATTTGTATGGGCTAAATGGAACTATTTTAGGCATCAAAAGGCTTTAGAAAGTAATGTCTGACAATCAGAAAAGTTTTGAAGTTGTAGATGAATGAGAGAGGGTTTGCATCCAATCTGTATTTGGAACCAAAAGACACGTATGGGTTTATGACTGGATTACGGAAGGCAACTAGTACTTTATCCCGAGTCTAGCAATTAGAGGAGGAACTTGAATCCCTTCCCATGTTTTTAGACTGCCTTACTTCCTAGTAGGAATCAAGTTTTTAATAAGGGGAAATTGATAAGTGTTAGCTTTTTCTTGCATATTTCTGCTGTAAATACACTTTTTTTTATTAAGAGTTAATATTATGGTTTAACATTGACTACTTTTTGGTCTCTCCTGCAGTTTCTTGAATGACATAATCTCTAGATTTGTTAGAAACAGGGCCTATGCAGGAAGCTCTGCAGATAAATTATTATCAGGACTAAATTTTAAGAAATGGGGTCTTCTGCAGTGCATCACTAGCGCGGTCTTCTCCCTCACCTCTGCTTGAAGTGCTGGTGACATATGATCAGCCACGTAAAAAGCTGGTTTTTGAGTTAGCTGTCATAACTATTTATAGCTGTTTTTGTTTGAGCAGCTTATCCTTCAGGAACTGAAGAAAGCAAACAAATTACTGTGGAAGATTACTTAGCTCATGTTTCTGGTACTAATACTAAGGTCTCCACCCACAGAGACTGCCCATGCAGTGCTTCTAGAGGCTGATATCTATGAAGGGTTTCCACTATTAATGGGAGGTGGTTTGCTAACCAGCATTCCAACTTTTCTAGGCCTGTGTGAAATGTTTTTTACAGTTCCATGCTTTTTTTTTCTTGTATGTATTTGGAGAACCCATTTGTAGTGACTTGTGAAATACTGATACAACACTGCAATATATGAGGTGATTGCAGGATCTTCCTTTTTATCACATTTACTAAAAGGAAAAGCATGGTATTTTGACACAGGCTTCCTATTAATTACTGTGAATGAAACAACTTTCTGTAATGCTTCTGCGCTTGGAGTGTAACCACTGAGGAATGATTAGCAAGAAGAAAATTGTCCCTAAGATGACTTCTGTTTTTTAATTTGATGAAATAGAAGTGAATTTTTTTTTGTCTAATCAAAGGACTTTAGTTATGCTTAATCAACACCTTTCGTCCCTCAAGCAGTTGCATTTAACGGGTATAGCAGGATTCAGGTATTACTCATCCATAAAGCACTGGCACATTTGCAAATCATACATGGTCTTATCTTCAAGTAGGTGAAGTTGGGTAAACCAATGTGTTCAGAATAGAGAGGTATACAGTATGACTTGTGGTGCATTCTTGTAATCACTGTAAATCTAAGGCATACTAATAATGTTGTTAAACCTACTACACTACCAACTGCACCTTCAGTTTTTCTAGGATTTAATAATTGTGAAAATCAAATCCTGTAGGAGTGTTTAACTTGCTTTCTGAGTGTTTGATGTAGTCAGCTTATGTGAATTGTGTGCTGCTTGCATGGGGAAGAGATAGTAGACTCTCCTCTGCCTGATTTCCTTGTAGTTTCTGTTTAGAAATTGGTATTTTGGCATTTAAGATGATGTTTTCCCTTTCCTTCAGTTTCTAAGGGAAGATATGCAATACAAGGATGCCTCTAATAAACATAGTCACCTGCACAGAGAAGACAAACATATCACCATTGAGGACCTTTGGAAACGCTGGAAAACATCTGAAGGTAGGTAAAGAAGAGTAGATTAAAATGATGGTGGTTATTGAAATAGATGTAATAGATTCAACCATTTTTCCACTAAGTCGTTTAGAGTAGTAAATGGATGACCTCTTTTAAAGCATCTTCATGAATCTGTTTTGGTACTGTTATTTATAGGCATACGTAAACCTGACTAAAAACTCATTCAGTCCTGCTAACATTAATTTCTTCTTGACGTGCTGGGTGTATTGTAAGTAAATTAAGCTAGCTTACACACTTGTCAGTATGAGGTTGTGATTTATGAAGGTGACTGTTGCAGGTGCTGAATTCCAGATAAGCACGTTTTTAATTTAGTAAGCCCTAAGGGCTGCTGTCAAGCTGTTTTTAAACTTCTGTTAGACATTGTAGTAAGTGGAAAGTCCAATGTGCTTCCACTTTGATGTAGACTTTCTTTGGGCTATGAAGAGCTAGAATTCTTAGTCCAAAACATTTTGGAAAATCTTTTTACACTTGGGATACAGGAAAATGGACTAACAAACCAATACCACCACCCCCCCCCCCACCCCCCCCCCCCCCCCGACCTTGATTTGAATGAAATAAGTGGAACCAAATACTCCAAATATCAAAAGACAGTACTTAATGAGCATTTCCCCTTGGTGAATCCATGTTGACTACTCCTGATAACCTCTTCCTCCACATGCTTAGAGATGACATCCAGAATGTTCCATCACCTTTCCAAGGATGGAGGTGAGGCTGACTGGCCTGTAGTTTCCTGGGTCCTCCTTCTTGCCCTTTTTGAAGATTGGAGTGACGCTGGCTTTCCTCCAGTCCTCAAACACCTGTCCTGTTCTCAATGACCCTTCAAAGATGATGGAGAGTGGCTTAGCGATAACATCTGCCAGCTCCCTCAGCACTTGTTGGTGCATCCCATCGGGGCCTGTGGATTTGTGGGTGTCCAGTTTGCCTAAGTGATCTCTAATCCGATCCTCCTTGACCAAGGGAAGGTCTTCCTTTCTCCAGATTCTCTCCTACCTCCAGGGTCTGGGATTCCTGAGGGCCACCCTTAGCAGTAAAGACTGAAGCAAAGGTGGCATTCAGTAACCCAACCTTTTCTGCATCCTCTGTCACCAGGGCACCCACCTCGTTCAGCACTGGGCCCACATTTTCCCTAGTCTGCCTTTTGCTGCTGATGTACTTGAAGGAGCCCTTCTTGTTGTCCTTGACATCCCTTGCCAGATTTAATTCCAAGTGGACCTTAGCCTTCCTCACCGCTTTCCCTGCATACTCTGACAATGTTCCCATATTCATCCCGAGTGGCCTGTCCCTTTTTCCACATTCTGTAAACTTTCTTCTTCCAGAAGTTCCTTGCTCATCCGTGCAGGTCTCATACCCCTTTTGCTTGATTTCTTACTCATAGGGATGCATCAATTTTGAGCTTGGAGGAAGTGATGTTTGAATATTAACCAGCTCTCTTGGACGCCTCCCCACCCCCCCCCCACCCCCCACCCCTTCTAGAGTCCTAACCCATGGGATTCCTCCAAGGTAGGTCCTTGAAGAGGCCAAAGTTAGCTCTTTTGAAGTCCAGGGTTGTAATCCTACTTATTGCCCTGCTTCTTCCACACAGGATCCTGAACTCTACTATCTCATGGACACCGCAGCCAAGGCTGCCCCCAACCTTCACACCCCCAACCAGTCCTTCTTTGTTTGTTAGTACAAGGTCCAGCAGCACACCTCTCCTTGTTGGCTTCTCCACTACCTGTGTCAAAAAGTTATCATCAATGCTCTGCAGGAACCTCCTGGACTGTGTGTGCCTAGCTGTGTTGTGTTTCCAGCAGGTGTCAGGGTGGTTGAAGTCCCCCATGAGAACCAGGGCCTGTGATTGTGAGGTTACCTTCAGGTGTCTGTGGAAGGCCTCATCGACTTCCTTTTCCTGATCAGGTGGTCTGTAGTAAACACCCACAACAGTGTCACCCGTATTAGCCTGCCCCTGAATTCTTACCCATAAGCTCTCTACTCATTCTTCATCCACCCCTACGCAGAGCTCGATACATTCCAGTTGCTCTCTTGCATACAGAGCAACTCCACCACCTTGCCTTGCTGGCCTGTCATTTAAGTGCAGTCTGAAGTAATACATTGATTAGGTGTTTGCTGTGTAGTAAATACCTACTACATTTGTTTTGACCATATATTACATCTATCTACTACCTATATTTTAACCAGCTATTTTTAGCCTCATCTCTTCAAATATTCTGTAAATGCTTATTCAGTAAAGATCTTATTCAATGAAAATATTGCAACTAAATTCTCAGAGAAAATTATCTCCCTACAATTGTTTGTCTAACTTAGGAGTAACTCTTAAAAAATTTAGGCTATAGTGATATCAGAAGTATCTAATTTGTCTATTGTTGTTCTGTCTTTGTTCCAGGTTTCTTGAATGTAGTGATCATTGTGAGTAAGACCCAAAAATTTTGAGAGGAATGTCTGGTCTTATTGTGTCTGCTTATAATGGCTTTACTGTGCATCCTGTTGAGGAAACTAAAGTTGCACCACAGGGGGCCCTTAGAATGAGAATCCCAAGCAGTGTTAACAGTGGTCTGGTGACTGTTACAAAGCATGAAGCCTCTCAAATAATATACTACTTTCATTCAATATTAGGAAACATGGAAAATACTGCTTTTCCTTTCTAGATGTTTTAGGAATTTTGATTTGGTTTTTTTTTTTTTCTTCTTATGTGCTGCTAGTTTATAATGCCAGTTTAATACAATTTGACAGCATTAAACAAGAAGGTGGAAAGTAGTGTAAATGATGGTATCAGTAATTTGAAACTTTAAGTAGCCTGAGGTATCTGTGTAAGAATTACAAGCTCTAAATAGTGCCCTTGACAGTGCCCATTAATGCTTATGCAGAAATGTCTTCTGGATCTATTGCTGCTTAGTTTATGCTGAGTAGAATTGCCCATTCCTTCCCATAAAGCTTGCTTTATGTGGATGTTTGTCTTAAGTATTTGTCAAATAGCTTAAAGTTGCTTTCTGTTTAAGATATTGGTGATGTGAGACAGATAAGATATGAAGGAAGAAAGTGAAAAGACTGTTTATGGTATAGTAAGTGTGCCATTGCTGTTTGGTGTCTCCTTTTAGGATTAAGTAAAACAAAGGTTATTTTCAAGTAATTGCTTGAGAAGGATCTTATACAGTGAATGGAACCAAGGGGATTGGCTCCATTCAAAGCTTTAAAAATTGTCTAATAAAAAAAGCAGCTTCAGAATATTGCTTTTTAATATTTCTGGCACTGGGCAGGCTTTTGGTCTCCCCATCTGGTGCAGAATCCTTAAGGCATGGTCTGTACTGGTGCAAATTAAAGGAATTTCAAGGCTGCTATAGGTTTTACCTGCATGAAAGGAATCATATCATAGCTTATATTGGCATCTAGCCTGTTGTTGCTGTGTTGCCACAATAATAGAAGTCAGAGGACTTTCAGAAAGCACTGTTTTCTATGCTTTAAAGAGCTGTGCTAGTTCCTAGCTATTCCTCTAAATGCAGTTTTCTCTGTAGAATTAGATATGAGATTAAAAAATTTAAGTGGTCACAAAAAGCATAACATCAACGAAACTAAATTAAGTGACAGTCTTGATTTGTACTGAAGGACTCACTGAAACTGTGGCACACTGAAACTATGACCTTTAATGTATAGTATGCCCTGTAGACTGCCCTATAATACAAAAAAGCTTCTCCCCTGCATTGTGTGTGTATTTTTTTTCTTTAACTCTTTTTTCCTTCTCTGTGGAAATTAGAAGGTGATGTGAAGTCTGGTACCTTATTTATTAAGGGAAAAAGATTTAAAATGGTGTTATGTTTGTATGTGCGATCACCTGTTGTATTCTGAGTTAATGTTGCACAAGTGTTCTTGCAGCAACCAGGACTAAACTGCATACCACAAAGATGTTATGGCTGCCTTGCACTTTCTTAATCATTTGCTGTCTCAGGTTTTAAATATCCGGAGACTGGAAATGGATGCAAGCAGGGCTTGGCTAAGGATGAGTTACATAATGCTGCACGCCGTTCCAGGCAGGACCAGTGCAGTACTGCAGTCTGGCCCTTCTGCGTGAGAGGAAACAAGACTTGTAATGTTAAACTGTTGAAAAGATAGTCAGGGTTGCTCCTCTCTTTTGGTTTTTCATCCTATTTAAAAACCTACTGGTGGCAGCATATTTCATGCTGGTGTTGCTGCTGAAGATCCTGCTAAAACAAAACTAACTTTTGAATCCTTCTGTGTGCTTGATGCAGAACAATTTTTTTGTTTTTCTATATTGCCGGGTCAGCCATTTCTCAACTTTAAGCCTAATATATGGCTGTCATTCGCTCCTTGCCATGAAATACTCATATTGAATGTAATCTGATTTCTGAAAGGAGTAGGAGGCCCATAGGAGTACTGGGGGTGACACTGTAATGTTGTTTTACTTCATGCCTCCCTGCCCTGAAGCACTCTGCTACATGATAAATTTAACATGAAAAAGTGAGATACAGCCTGATCTTCTAATCAGCCATTAATGTGGGTTAGTAAGGAGCAACTTTCGTACAGGGCCAGTTTGAAGCTGCTTTTGCTGTCTTCACCTTCAGGCATATTGTTATAGCAGTTAAAAAAGGCAAAAAACCCAGACTTGTGATCTGAAATAGAACAGCTGGTGCAAATCTAGAGGCTGAGTAAACACTATGGCTTCTACACCTGCCTGCCCAAGACATGTTGCTGACATCCTTTCTCTCAAGATATCTATTTGTGAAAATAGGCATGAGGGGGAAGGATGATATGATTACTCTTTAATGCTACGTGCATTTAACTTAAAGCAATTGTGAGTTGCTACTCCACTGTCTGAAGCACTATATTCTTTTTGTGTGTTCAAAATAAGGAACGATAAGGAACACTTAGCCCTGTTGAATCTCACACATGGATCCAGCCTGTCCACATCCCTCTGTAGAGCCTTTCTACCTTCAAGCAGATCAACACTCCCGCCCAACTTGGCGCTGCCTGCATGCTTACTGAGAGTGCCCTTGATCCCCTTGTCCAGATTGTTGATAAAGATATTAAACAGAACTGGCCCCAATATGGAGCCCCGTATACCAAATATATATACACACACATACATATAAATATATATATGTTATAGTATACACAAATATACATATACGCAAAAGTGCTTGATATTAACTTTTATGTAAACAGGTAACAGTGTAAGAAGAATACAGAGAGTACAAGTTCTGATTCTAGTTTGGGATAGACTTTGCTTGCTTCTTTTTGTACTTTCTGTACTAATGGAGGTGTCCGATACAGTGATAGATAATGAATAGTAAAGTGTTTTTTCCTAAATATAACCGGTTTGTTTGGGGAAATTTCTGTGATATTCTATGAAGGAAACATCACACCAGTCTAAGCAGTAGAACAGATGTGACTGACTCTACTGTAAACAACTTCAATATGTACCTCATTTCTTACATGATACTATGTATAAAGTTACTATTGAATTATAAAAAAGTACAAATTTACATAAATTTTGGTAGTGACTACAAAATACTTTCAGCAGTAGAAGTAAACTTCTCGACATTTTTTTCTTTTTTTCCTTCCCCTCAATTTATAAACTCAGTGAATTGTGTGGCTTCTGAAATTGCATGTTCTGTACTGTCAGCGGTAAAGTCGGTAGTGTGTAGTAGCTATTTTAGGTGTTCTTTCCCTATGTCACATCAAAACAATGCTTTTGCTTTGGATCAATTTATGAATGTATTTCTGGAATGCAGTTAAGGTGGTATTTTTCTGGATGATCCTACCACCCTTTTGAGATGCTGAGAATAATTTGTAAATCCAATCACTTATTCACAAAACAGTTAAGAATCTTTGCAATATGAAAATGATCTGTTTACAAATAAAGCCCAGGCATTTTGCCTAAAAGCTTAGAGTAATATGACAAACTGAGTCTGTTGCAAGATCGATACTTGGAAAACAGTTTGTGGCTTAAAAACAGGGGAGGAAATGGGACAGCATGCTGGGAAGGAGGTGTAGCCATTCATATGGATAGAATACAAGGGGTTTGTATTGCGAGTTTATTTTTTTAAAGCTGTAAGTGGGTCTGTGAAATTTGTGTTCTGTCTCTGGTTATCTGGAATGATGAAAATCTGAAATGTTTAAGCTTATTTTTCAGCTATGCTGAGTGTAGGCAAGAGACCTAGAAGTCCTTATTTCAGTTTCAGTGTGAACTGAAATATGAATATGAACTCATAAAAATTTCTGTTGCTTGCAGCTTACCTGTCAAGCTTTCAGGAGCTCTTTCTAAAGGATCTTTGTCAAAATTCACCACTGAGGATGTTTCCTTATGATAAGGTTTCTAAAGAAACCTCTGCCCAGCATTGTCACATGCAAGTAGTTTTAGAGAGAGCAATGTTTAAAGAGAAAAAGGTATTTGTTCATACAAAGATATGTCTGTCCAGAAGGAGGCTGTCACTTTATTTCTTTCATGTGCAGACAAACTTTTGCAGACTTCATAAATGGAGAGAACAATTTCTCTTCAACTTTGTCAGTGTGAAGCTGTAAGCTGTAGCAGCTGGCCAGTAAGGGTCAGAAATGTGATTTTTTTTTTTTTTTAAATCTATGGGTAGTATTTCTTTTTTTTGAACACCTGTAGCTATGAAAGGTTATGTAGACTATGTAGTGGGAATATTATGACATGTAATACAGCTGTTTCATGCATATTTGAGAGAGATTTAGTTGTTTTCCTGTTAAATTTCTGCTATCTTTCAGTGTTTTCTTTCAATCTCCTTTCTTTCTTCTCTGCTCCCATTTTGTGGTTAGTAGGCATAAGCCTCTATGAAGATTCTTATGAAAACAAGTTCTTAAGCCATCATCTTGGGAAAGATCTTGGTACATTGCCTTAAATGGCTACAGTACCTGCTGACGTGTTTAGTTCTGCAAGAGTAGCAAGGACAAAAAGATTGAGGCTGAGATCAGTTTAAGCAGATAAGAGTCACAAGATGCTGTCCCAATTTAAATGAAAGCAAAACACTAAATTATCCTGTGGAATTTTTTCCTATTGGTTCCATGCTTGTTTGTTTATAGTTTGCCTAAGCTTCTTCTGAGAAGCATATAATGAAAAAGGCAAAATGCCAGAAACACCTTGGTGAATGTTAATGCTGATTTTTCTGCAGTTGGCTAAACCCTCTTGCTCACTGTAACCTGCTTTTCTACTGCTTGTCTTCTATGTCTTGCTATTAATTTTTAAAAAAATTAAAGGTAACTAAACTGATTTTTTCCTTCTAGTTCATAACTGGACTCAAGAGGACACTCTTCAGTGGCTGTCAGAATTTGTTGAACTACCCCAATATGAAAAGAATTTTAGAGACAGCAATGTCAATGGAACAACACTTCCCAGGTAATTGTTTCTTATGGATTAGTTTCACATAATTCCCTGTAGGTTGCTATTTCAGTCTGTATGTGTGAACAGCTATGTGAACCTAAAGTCTAAAAAGATATGGTGAAATGCAAGAAGAGAGAAGCGTCCTTGCAGTTTTGAAGAGATGGCTGCATTTTTATTTTTGCCAAAATATTTAAAAATATAGATGCTTCTTGCCACTCTTTTTGCCTTAATTTTGCTTCTTGCTGTTGAAGCTTTTATTGATGATCGCATAATTCTGTATGCTAGCAAACTTTCTTTTGAACAACTTCCAACCTGTTGTAGGTCTATACATAAAAAACTATCTGCAGAACTCCTTTTCTTGAGCATAACTACTAAATTTGAGTATTGCATGTATTTGAGACGGTGTCACCAGTCTGCAAATATACCATTACCTTTAACTATGCTAAATGGATTTATCTCATGATTCTTCCAGAAAGAAAAGAACAGGGAAATGATTTGATGTTCTTCCTTTGCCACATGCTGATATGCTTTTTTTATAGCACTACTGTCATTGTGATGTATCTCTCACTCTAATTGTATAACTGTGGGAAATGTTATTGATGTATTTCTTTCCATAGACTGGTTTTGAATATAGCTTGTGCAATGGGTAACGTTTTCTCTTATCATTAACAGGATAGCAGTAAATGAACATGCTTTCATGATCTCTCACTTGAAAATAATTGACCGGAGCCATAGACAGAAGCTTCAGCTTAAAGCCTTGGATGTTGTTTTATTTGGACCTCTCACACGTTAGTAACTTTTAGGAGTTTTTTCCTTATCTCTTATTTGTAAGAATTCAACAGAGAATGCTTTTGGTGACCCTTGGTACTGTAGGTAGGACAGCTTAGCTATTTTGTGGATGTACTGGATGTGAACGTGATGAATTGCTTGGTATGCATTGTGGAACTGGGCAATGAATTAAAAAAGGTTATCAAGATGCTGGGATCAGGACAAAGGTTCAGTCTGTGTGTAAGATGATGTAGAAACTTCAGTATAACCCCACTTGACAGATGGATGTTGGCTTTTGTGTCGCAAGAAGCATCCTCTAAATGTTTTTGACTGTTTAAATTACAGTTATAGCTAATGTTACAGTCACTTCTCAATTAGCTTGGACAGCGTAAGCTGGGATGCTGAAATGAGGGGGGATGACCTTCCACAAGGAAGAAAAAAGGAGATGGTGGTGCAAATCCAATACCAGTGTCTTGTGTGCAGACTCGAGTTTAAGTGCAGTTAAATATAATGCAGCAGTTCCACATATGACCCATTTTAGTACATACAGACATTTCCTTACGACATCACCAGTGGTCTGCGTGCTTGCTTGTACAGTTACAGATAAGTTGTGGTACTGTGCATGTCAGGTATTCCCAAACTAGGAGGCCCTTCCAGAGCTTGGTGGTCAGTTTGGAGACTAACGAATGAGTGCAAAAATCAGGCTAGATCTGAGTTAGCCTGAGATCTGAGCTGGAGATTTTTAGGGGAAAAAAAGTACTTTGTGTTTGCATTACACCTTTAAAAGACAGTTTCTGCTAGCATTAAAAGTTTGTTTTACAAAGGTGCAAGTGACTGTAAAAGTTGTACTAAGAAGTGTATGTGAATCTTGGATATAATACTTTGACAATCCAGGTTTTCCTTTTAAAAAGTGCTGCTATTAGCTACTTACCCTTTAAAAATCTCTTTATTTTGTACAAGTGCCTTTGTAACTCAGCATAGGGTATTCCAGGGGGTGCAGACTGAGGAGAACTTAAACATAACTGAAGTTCCTACTGGCCTGATAAAGTGTAATTGGGGAAACTCTCTCTTAACTTGTTTAAATAGAGATACAGACTATGTATTGTAAAAGTTTAGTAAGCTTTCCTCAATCTAATATATGTTTTAGTATAGAATAAGTATATTGTGTTAGAGCCAAGTTGCTTATGTTGTATGGAAAATGCTCTGGAATCCATTTGAAAGATCGAAAGGCAGTTGTTGGAGGTGATTTGAGATAAATGAGCTGGAATTCTGTTTAGCATCAGGTTCTGTCATTTTTTAGGCTGTGGGGAAAAAAAAAGAGTCCATGGTCTGTTGTCTATGTCAATGAACTAGTTAATGATCATGTTATTCTCTGCACAGGTCCCCCTCACAACTGGATGAAGGATTTTATATTAACAGTTTCTATAGTTATTGGTTTTGGAGGCTGCTGGTTTGCATATACACAGAACAGATACACAAGAGAACATATCACAAAAATGATGAAGGACTTAGAAAGTCTCCAAACAGCAGAGCAAAGTCTTCTTGACTTGCAGGAAAGGTATAAAAAATAAAAAACTTAATGTTTAGTTGTCCTTTTGTTTTGAGGTTAAATACAAATACAGATCCTTTACAGTCATAAATTATTTGCATTAAGCTGCCTTTGGATTTTGTTCATCTTCATTTTGCATGTCAATTGTGATTTTGGTGACGATGGGTATTTGGGTAGAAATTGCTTCTGGGTGTGTTAGCAGGCAGTATGAACTTGGGGATGAAGGTAGAGAATAGAGGTTCAATCTTTTTGACCTACCGATTTAGAAGTATGTACTGTTGTTTTCATATAATTACGGTTTACTTTGGAATACTTACATACATGGAAATGAGAACATTTCTTCTGGTTTTAAGCTCTTAAGATTGAAACAGACCTGGACTGATTACTTTCTATTGCTTATTTAGCAGTGTGAGAGTTGGTAGTCTTCTCCGGTGCACCTGTAACTCAATTGTCTATAAAGACTTGTATTTTGATTTTATTACACCTTTAATGAAGGTTCACCTAAAAGTTCTCATATTCTGTCTGATGTGGACATCACATTGTGTGATGCAATTGCTGCTGGTTCATGAAGCTTGCACAGTCTTTATTATCACAAAATGGTTGAGGTTGGAAGGGACTTCTGGAGGTCATCTTGTTCAGCCCCACCTGCTCAAGCAGGATCATCTAGAACAGGTTGCCCACGACCATGTCCAGGCAGCTTCTGAATATGTTCAAAGACGGAGACTGCCACCTCCCTGGACAACTGCTGCCAGTGCTCAGTCACCCTCACGTGTTTCCTGATGTTCAGATGGAACTTCTTGTGTTTTGGTTTGTGCCCGTTGCCTCTTGCCCTGTTGCTGGACATATTTTCTTCTCCTGAGGACTGCAACTTTTACAAATATGCTGTGTATTTTCTCATATTTTTTGTTCAATTGTGAAGGCTTGAGAAGGCACAAGAAGAGAATAGAAATGTTGCTGTGGAAAAGCAAAATCTGGAGCGCAAAATGATGGATGAGATCAATGATGCAAAACGGGAAGCTCATCGCCTAAGGGAGTTGAGGGAGGGAGCTGAATGTGAGCTCAGCAGGCTCAAATATGCAGAGGAAGAGCTAGTACAGGTATCTGCAAACTGTTTATAATTTTAGTGTTGACTTCAAAATGGACCTGGTTTTATCAGATCATTAGGAGAGTTTAAAGCAGCATTTCTCTAATGCTAGATTTGAAAGGAAAAATTCTAAGAGCACTTAATGATTGTCTATCAAACATGCCATAATAATCCTGAAACTATAAAAAGACATACACTTTGTATATTAGCTTATAATGTTGTTGGATTCATGGAACAGAGTATATACAAAAGCTTTCTTTCTATCTTGTTATGAGAGACAGTAGCTTTGTCTCAGTCTTCTGAGTAGCAATAGATTGGATTTATTGTACTAAATAAAAACCCTGTCCTAGAAAAATATTTAAGCTTCAATTTAGGGAGTATATATCACAAGAAAAAAAAATTGGAGTATAATATAGTATATGGAAACTTGTATGCTATATTTCACAAATGCCTTTCTGACAACAATTGGCACACACCAAAGCTCTGTAAAGCCGTACTAAAACAACTACGTTGCTGTGGTATATAAAGAAGCTTATATTTCACTTTCTTCTGCTGTAAGTTCTAATGATACTCGTGGTGACGTTTTTATTTATTTTTGATTGCTAGGTTCGCATGGCTTTAAAAAAGGCTGAGAAGGAGTTTGAGCTGAGAAGTAATTGGTCTGTTCCTGAAGCTTTGCAGAAGTGGCTTCAGTTAACACATGAAGTTGAAGTACAATATTACAATATCAAAAGACAGCATGCAGAAATGCAATTAGCAATCGCCAAAGATGAGGTACTAACTCTTAACTCTTCAGCTATTTAAAGACTTTTCTGATCTGTTGCTAGATATATGAAATGGTAAATACAGATTATTCAGATACGTGTTTGGATATTTGTTTTTCCTCCTCTGAGTTGTTGTTTGCTACCTGTCAATATTGCTAGTGTTTTGTCATCTGTGTTAAGTATATGACTGCTAGTTTATGCATTTCACTTTATCTTGCTTTTTTAGGCAGAAAAGATAAAAAAGAAGCGAAGCACTGTATTTGGAACATTACATGTTGCACACAGCTCCTCCCTGGATGAAGTAGACCATAAAATCCTTGAAGCAAAGTAAGACTATTAACAGGATGCATATTCTTTTATGATTATTTATTTCTGGAACAATGGAATTTTTTGAGAGTTATGGAATTCAGTGTCTTAGTGGTTTTGCACTTTTAAGTAAAACAGTTTAAAAGATACTAAAGTGTAAATATTTGGACAGTCCTAATGGATCTTCTGGTATGCTAGAATGACTGCACTTAATGTTGCTTTGCTTTATCGTTAAGAACACTGTATGTAATTTTAATGTGTGCTTCTTTTCAGGAAAGCACTCTCTGAGTTGACGACATGTTTGCGAGAGCGTCTTTATCGATGGCAACAGATTGAGAAGATTTGTGGTTTTCAAATAGCACACAATTCTGGGCTACCAAGCTTGACCTCCTCTCTCTACTCTGATCATAGCTGGGTAGTTATGCCTCGAGTTTCCATTCCTCCTTACCCAATTGCAGGGGGAGTTGATGACTTAGATGAAGATACTCCTCCAATAGTTTCACAGTTTCATGGTAAGTGGTGAGCTCAGTAAAAAGAAGGGGAAAAGTTGTGGAGGCATGGGATTTTTAAGTCAGGTGGGAGAAGAGTGCTGAAATTAAACAGGATTGGATCAAAGTCAAAAGGACCAAAATTCTATCTAGCATTTCAGATGCATCTTTTGGGACTTGCATAAACTGAAACCTGGGTTTTGCAATAAAGATAATGTGATGAAAAAACCTTCAGTCCCTTTCAGTGGGGGGGTGGGGGAGTGGAGCGCAAATCCAGCTGAGGTTTTGAAAGTCTGCTTGTCATGCTTGGATTGCCACTTAGACAAAAATTTATAATGAGTAATGCTGAATTTCTGTTAGCACATTTATTCTTTCAGATGGAAGGGATGGAGTTAGTCTGGGGTCCCTTGAGCTACTAGGAAGATCACACCCTTTGAAAGGCTGCATGTTACATAACTTTTCAAGCATTCTTCAGTGGCTGGAACAAAATCCTGCTGTTCTCCAAGGGAAGCTTTCAGGCAGAATGTTTGTGTTTGGATACAGCGGGTGGTTTGAGTATGAGGCAGAGAGGCCAAGTGTTGGAGGGAGGGAAATCCAGCTTTGGTTAAACTGTGATCAAAAGATATACACTGGGGATTCAGACCACCCTCATATCTTGAGTCATTGCGTCAATACAAGAACTTGTTTCATGGAAGTTGTCATTAACTGGACTCTAGAGGCAAATCAAAAAGATGAGCTCCCATGTAGCTGTTCAAACAAGCAATATGAAGCTGAGGAATAAGTAGGGAAGAAAACTTTTCTTACAGGGCTGGGATTCTCAGAAGAAATTAGAACTGTGTTTTAAAATAGCATAAGGAGAATAGTTGCCACTTTGGCTTAGTTTAGTGTGCCTTGGGCACATGTTATTCTTCTGAATGTACCAACCTTTTTTCTACAAGCCGTATTGAAAAGTTCATTCATCTCCTTGCAACAGTACTTACTGCAATTTCTGATCACTTTTGAAGAATACTGTCTCTCTAGTTGTCTTCACTGCAAGGGCTTTGATTTAAACCTTAGCAACAAACTTCTTGGATGGCCCAGTAAAATATGGAGTTAAACTTCCAAGTCTATATGGAGAAACCTGTGGACTGATTTCAGAATGAGGAACTCCATTTATTATCGCAACTTTCTAGATGGTCTAAAATGACAAAACACTTAGATATCTATATAAGACTTCAGACTTGTGATTTTTTTAGTCACTCTTCTCACTCAGGTCTTGCATAGAAGTGAAGCCAGAGACAAAGTGTAGTTGGTTCAGAGGAGCCACGATTAGAGAAGGACTGTACAGTTTGTAAGAGCATACTTAGTCGAAACTTTATTGTATACTTTTGCAATTATGGTTTAATTTTTACTTGAAGTTCACTTCCTTTGGAAGTATTTAGCTAATGGATGTTGTCTCAGTGATGAAAGTTGTCTGAATCTTAATAACATTACAAAAACTTCAAATGTCTTTCGGAATTTTGGTAAGGCATGAGAGCCTGATTTTGTTAAAGGGATCACAGGAGCAAAGTAGGTTTTTCCTTAATTTACTAGCTTTTGAAATTTCTACTGGGTAAAAAAAAAAAAAAACTGGAAACACTTGGGATTGGGGAAAGGGGGGGGAAATATGCTGAATGATCTGTTGTTGAAACCAGTTCAGGAGTCAGATTATTGTAGGTTACTTTGGTAACTGCTAAATTGTTCCCACCCTCTAGACAAAAATGACAAATGCACATGAGAAAGGATAGAAGCAAAATGGTTTGTCTCACTTATTGAGGCTTCAGGCAAAATGCAGTATGCGGACAGGTCAGTTATGAGGAAGACTGTTTCAGTGTCTGGACCTAAACTGAACTGTCTGGGCTGTTACCTTGTCCCAGCATCCTTTGATCTCTTAAGATTGACAAAATTTGAAGTCTGCCACACAGGCTTCTTTGTGCCACAGCAACTGGGATGACAGCCTAAAATGGTGTGAAATAATACATCTGTTTAACCAATCCTGAGCTGAAGAACAAAAGGGGATAAAGAAATAGATGTACGAGACTGGAACAAAGTCATTACAGGAAGGTGCTAGTGAAACTTCTCCTTTTCCATTGACTGATTAAGATTCAGCTGACTCCTTGATTTAGTGAGTTTCATTTATGCTAGAAAATTCTAGATGTTAAATTATCATAGCCGAATCTTTCATAATCCCCATGTATATAGGCCTACAAGGAACCAAAATGCTTGTAACTTCTCTCAAAAGTGACTGATGATGCAATCTCGTTCTTTTTTACACCAGTGAGTAGGATGGCATCTGATTTACCTGGGCACATAGCACAAATTTCCTAAAGGGATTCTTATTCTCTTATCTCAGTTCATGTTTGCTTTTTTTGGAGTAGTTTTGTAATGGCACAAGCTTATTTTTGAGCTGCCGACACCTGCTTTGCTTTCCAGGTCGGTAGGGAGTTCATCAAAAGTAAAATCAGAAGTTTGAGTTAAATGGTGACTGTCATGTTGGGACTTGTAAACCTTTCTTTTCTGCTCAGCCCAGCAGGAAACAAGGTCTAAATGTTTGCAAAGGTGCAACTACTTGCTGTTTTGTGAAAGTTGTGATTTCCTGCACTAAAAGCAGAATGACAACTCAACCTTTTCTGAGATTCCAGGAAGAGAAACTGTAATTTACCTGATGCTAAACTGGCATCTCAAAAAAGAAAATGCATTTCGTCAGGCTAGACATCCTTTTCTACAAAAAATAATTGAATTTTATTTGTTGTTGTGTTTGGTAAACATTGTGAACATCAGTAAGGGTATGGTCTGTCTTACCTAAGCAGTGAATACATTCTGTGGGACAGTTTGAGGAGGGGTATGAGAAATCCTGAGGCTCATAACAGCTGGCCTGAAAACAGGTCTGTAGATTTATTTCCATAGAAGTATTGCTGCCTAATCATCTTTTGAAGGAGGAATTGGATTAGGAACACTTTAGTTTGCCACTTCCTGTTAGATACTTTCCTGGTCAAGTCTTGTGTTGCTCTCTCCACCCATTCTTAGTATTTTGTTTCCGGAAATTCATAGTTTGCCTGGCAAAAGAAAGTATTATCAAATGGGAAATTCTTGAGCTTAAAATGAGGTGGAATTATATATTTTTCTATCATGTTATATAAATGAGATTGGTCTTCCCTGTCTAATGTAACTTTCAACTAACAAAGTGTATTTCAGTTGGCTGTTTGGTTAGGTACACCTATGTTGCGAAACTTTTACATATTCTTTTAAGCTCCAGGCTGCCACACAAGTAAAATACAGGATATTGTGTAACATACTAATTTCAGCGCTGCTATTTTTAGTTTATAAAGGGTTGGAAGTTTCAGTAGAATCTTTCTGTTTGTTCTCAAGAGAGCATAGTGAGCCAGAGCTTTGGTGCGCACGGTCAGAGTAATATTTGGTAGGCACAAAACTGCTGCAGTTGCATCTTGGTTAGCTGCTTCATCTAACCGTAGAATGTATAAGGTGATGCCAGTCCTTCTTCCTCTAAACAGTTGAGCAATGTCAAAGTTGTTTAAGAATCACTGTGGCTGAATACCTGCTATTTAGTCTTCCGAGTAGACATTGTTAACATCAATGTCACTTGGAGGGTTTTGGTTTGCTTTTTCTTTGCCTCAGGGTCCATTGTAAAACCTCCCAGCACACTGGCAAGAAGCAGTAGCTTGTGTCGATCAAGACGCAATGTTGTGCCATCATCTCCACAGTCTCAGCATGCTTTGCACTCCCCTGATCCTGACATCCTTTCTGTGTCAAGCTGCCCAGCTCTTTATCGAACGGAAGACGAGGAGGAAGCCATTTACTTCTCTGCTGATAAACAATGGTACGGAGATTAGCAAACAGCACTTGGAACTGTGATAGGATCATTTGAGACTAGCAGTTTTAGAATTCGAGGTTGAACCAAGCCAAAAGTTAAAGTAATCAGTAGGATAATATAAATTAATATAGTCCACACGGAACAGAGAGAGTTCTTGTCTGGTGTTTGTATGTAAATAGCTAGCATGTCATATACAGTTAAGTAATGTTACAATCCAGGGTGCACTGAACTAACCCTGATTCTCCATTACAATGTGTTACTGGCTTTTACATCTGAAACTAGGATCAAAAGCAATGTCAGCTACTGGGCGAAGAGAAGATGGATGGTAACACAATTCTTACAGCATGTTGAGCGTGTACCTACTCTTGTTACATGGCCTCATAGGAAAAGGTTAAATTCCTTTTGGAAGGAGCAAATGAGCTTGTTGAAAGGTAGGGACACTTGCCCTGAAGAAACTTTTTGTATATGATAGGCTTAAATCTCCTTCTTTCATTTCATAACTTTCCTGACTTCATGTGCCAGAAAGATAGTTTTTATTCTTTGAAGTCAGGTACAAATGATTGATTCTGGGCAAATGCTGCTGCCCACAAAAACAAGATTGCACAAATTAATTATCGTAAGTTTAGATAATAAAATGATGTAATGTAAGTTGTAAGTTAAAATGTTTAACTTAATGTTTTTTGTTAATTAACTACTAAGGAAAAGTGTGGGTGGTGCTTTTAGACTAATGTTATTGATTCTATATTAATTTCCTGCCTAACTGCATGAAGGAAATAGTAGTTTCATTATGTTTTCTCTTCTCTTTGCTCTGACTCAGGGAAGTACAGGAAACAGGTTCGGAATGTGACTCCTTAAATTCATCCACTGGAAGGAAGCAGTCTCCTCCAGCAAGTCTTGAGATGTACCAGACACTTTCTCCTCAGAAAGCATCCCCGGAAGAATTCTCACTGGAGGAGTCATCTACAGGAGACTCCTCTTCTCTAACTGCAGATATTTCTAGGGGCTCTCCTGACTGTGTAGGCATGGCAGAAACTAAGAGCATGATCTTCAGTCCTGCAAGCAAAGTTTATAATGGAATCCTGGAGAAGTCCTGCAGCATGAACCAGCTTTCAACTGGGATCCCAGTCCCAAAGCCTCGGCACACTTCGTGTTCTTCAGCCAGCAGTGATAGTAAACCCAGCCATGAAGCTGCTTCTGTCCCTAGGATAAGTAGCATCCCACAGGACCTGTACCAAAATGGTGAAAAAAACAAAAAGCCATCAAAAATAAAAAGCCTCTTTAAGAAGAAGTGTAAGTGAGGTGGGCAGAAGAAACCTATAGTAATGTTATAAGAACTCTATTTTTTAAAACTTTAGGAATGTAATTCCATTTGAGCATTCCAGACTGGATGCCCTAATGGAATGCTCTGTAGGTCAACTATATTTAACTGACTGTACTGTCAAAGGTCGTGCCAGCTGTCAATGAGAAATCATTAAAAAGTTCAGACAGTTTACATTCATTTCTGCCTATTTATTTCTTTTTTTTTTTAGTTTGTCTTTTTCAGTGGTTTTATAACTTTGTTTTGTTTAGTGGTATTTTTTGTGGTTTTTTAGTGCTTTTTTTTTGCTTTTTTTTTTTTTAAGTTTATTCACAAACCATTTTTAAGCCACTTTGGACTTCTGAGCTTTAATGGACTAGTGAGCCTTCCTGGGCTTGCCAAAGTTTCTTGTTTACCGGAGCATCTTCCTATCTTTCCGTAGAGCTAGGACATTTATCTACTGGACTTTAAGAAAAATAAAAGAAATAGAACTAATTGAATTGCACTACTGTTTTACAGACTGGAAAAGTCTCTCTGCAAGTGAAACTGAAAGACTTGTATTTGACTGAGAAGATGAATCTTTTCACTTTTAGATCTTTTGGGGTTTTTAAGTAGAACTTAGGATTTCTAATTGACTTGATTTCTGGAAACGGAAATGCCATGCTTTTATTATGGGAAGCTTTGTTAGATGCATTTATTATTAGAATGGTTCAAGTCCTGCTGTAAAGATCATGTTTTTCCCAGGACTTTCACTGTGATTTTACTTCACTGCAGGCTGTATGACAAAAAAAAAAAAAAAAAAAAAAAAAAGTAATTTAACAAGAGAAGAGGCTCTTGATTCCTTATGCAAGTGATGGATATGAAACTTGACTGAGGACTGAAAATATTCACCCTCTTAAAATGAGGAGGGGAGATAGTAGCTTTTGTTTACAGACTGATAGACAATGGACATCTGGTTTATGAAAGTTTGTACTGTGGTAAAGATAATAAATTGGAAACATTATTGTGCTTGGGAATGTTCCAATTTCAGCTGATGCTTGTTTCAGACACGTTTCAGAGGTCCTGTTAATTGAAAGCTGTTGTAGGCTACATTGCTTATGCTTACTGCTGTGTATAAGTTATTATATTTTTTGGATTAGCTATTAATGTCTTAATGTCCTCCTTTTGTAAGATTTCATACACTTTATTTTTATATAGTTTGAAGATTTAGCTGTTCAAACATGTCTGAAGTAAATGGTATAATTTTATAATGCATACAGTTATACTAACTCATAATTTTAGATGTAAAGGTAGATATAAAGGTGAGACTCGACATGCTTCAGACAAAAGCAGTTTTTATGTTAAGCTTTAATAGGGAGAGATGAAATTACTATGAGGTAACAAGGAAGCCTTCTTAGGGCAACAGTAGCTAGTTGTTGAAAACCATCTTTTTCTTTTTTTTAAACAGTTGGAGACAACAAATGTACTGCTTGAGCAACAGTGCCTTTTATTCAGTTTGTCTGAAAATATTAATACTGAGCAGGAATTTCTTTTGAGGTACATTCCAAAGAAATACTTCTTGCTCTAGTGAACACAAGCAATTTACCCAGTGATAACTAGATAGTTTCAGCTCTTCCATAGGGGTATTCTAGTTGCCTCAGTTAACAGGTGCCACTGCCGGGGACCTGTGATTAGGGGCTCACTTCTTGCCAATATGTACATGCTGTACTGTATGAAAGAATTAATTCACTGACTGCCTAAATTTTTTTCTAGTAAGGAGTCTTCAAAACCTGTAGCTAATTGAAATCAAGTGATACATGTCTTGTCTATCACTTTCTATTTAGGTTCCACTGTACATAACCAATGTGTTAGTTCTGTCCTCAAGAAGTGGTGGTGATGTTAACAGAAGCATTTACTGTGGCTAATGAAACTGTTAGAGGAGGGTTAGAAAAATGGGATGGAGACCTTCCATGTGCAAGTACCTTAAAAGTCCTGGTACATTGATTAATTCCTTAAGAGAATAGAAGGAATCCAGAATTTTACTGTGTAACAAATAATGAATGTATGCCATCTATACAGAAAAGTGTAGGAGGAATCGACTGGTAAAGTTTGGAGAAGAGAAAAACTGGTAGAATAGAAAATAATGAGAACATGCTATTGTTCCATTATTCTCTGAATCATCAGATTGAACAGCTATAGCTGCAAAAAAGGTCATCACAAGGTAACAGTGGTCTCTTTGAATAAAGATTGTACACTCTGTACATGGTATACAAAAAAAAAAGCAATGATGAAAAAAGACTTGTGCCAGAGAACCACCTCAATGCTAAGCCTTCAGAGTTGTAGTTAAAAGCCTGATGAAGTACTTGAACATGTACAAAGGGAAAAAAATACATAAAAGTAGGGAACTTATTTTGCCTCCCAAACAGCACAGAGAAGACTACTACCAGAAAAAAATCTTCTTTCAATTTTAATGTCTGTGCTTGAGAAGGCTATAGCAATAATTGAATTTAAAGTAAGATCTGGGGCTGGATAGTAGATCTTGCAGTGTGAGGTTTGAGGAACTCTATCTATCACTACCAAAGATGATGAAGTGGCATTCTGATACCGTAGAGTAAATATTTATGCATGGGAAAAAAAAATCTGGTACTGAAGAGTGCGAGGACAGCACTTCTTAATCCTGACATCAAAGTTGGGCAAGCTCAAATAGTGAGAAGCCAAAACAGAAAAATTCAGTTTTCTGTAGTAAGTATAACTAAAAATTGAAATAGAGGAGGTGTTGGACTCTTCATTGGCTGTGAGTTTAAGTGTTAGGTACCTTTTTAAAATACACAATTTAACTGTCTTGTGGAAAAACATATGTTATGGCATTGTACAAACAAATCAGATGAGATTATCATAGTGATAGATTTTGGCTTCAAAATGGCAAACCTTTGAAGCACAGACTGCTCTCAACACTCAGTTTATCACCAGCTGTCCTGTACCTTTATAGCTGCTACTTAATAAATATTACAGAACTAAAAGCTTAAGTTAATATGATCAGAAGTGGTGAGTGTTGTATGTTGGAGCACAAACTGTAATTTTAAGTTCATAGAGTTGGGGGATTTTTAAAATCATTTTTGTAGACCCCTTGCACATCTTGCGACCTAAATCTCTCCACAATCTAAATGACTTGCATTGCTTCTACTGTGGCTACTGTAGAAGTGCTTGTCTTCGAACTGTTAGCAGCCTTTTGCTAAGTTATGTTGAGAGCACTGACTCTAAGGTAGGTCCTCACCGGCAAACATCAAATCCAGTCTTAATGTTGAAGTACCTGGCATATGTCAACATCTCAGAAGTGAGACAATGTGCTTTAAAAGGTCCTCTGTTTTTCCTCCATTTGCTTCATGGTGTAACTTGAATTGGCTGGCAGTCAGTGAGTCCAGCCAGCATTCCAGCCACTAGGATTTCTGTAAGACATGTCAGTCATCTGAGACAATCATCTAGTGTTATCGCCCTTAAATGGCTGAGGACTTCCTAAGCTCTAAACTCAGAATGGTTGTGATCGGAGGGGTTTGTTTTTTTGAGCTTTTCTAGCTAAAATCCATGTTCTATTTTAAATTCTCCAGTATTTCTCAGAAGGTGGGGAGCTTTGCTTTCTTAAATATTTTGTTGCCCTTTTTCAGGACTTCCCCTTTGTGGAAACTGCCTAAAAGGCTTCTCCCTGAAGAGGTTACCATTTAAACCTTTCACCTGTAAAAGGAAGAAGTGTTATGTGTGGTTCTATATAAAGAAGGAAAAAAAAAAAACCCACCCAAAACCCAATTCTTCCAAAACTGAACAAACCCAAACCTTTCCACAATTCTTGCTAAAGCTATGTGGCACTTCTTTCCTAATAGCGTAAAAACTTCAGGAAAGGCATTTCTGGTTGCAATGGGGAATGCTTTTGACCAGTTTATGGTGGACTTTGAGATTAAAACAGTTGATTCTTTTTCCCCTGCTCAGTGATGGAATTTAAAATTGCTCACTGGCAGTTCCAGGCATATGTCAACTTTTGTTTTCCCACTTCACTGGTACCTAGGTAGCAGATTACTCTCTACTTTCTGATGGGCAGTTTGCTGAAAGAGGGAAGATTCTCCATCATACTCAAGGTAATAATGTTATAGTAAGAATATGGTTCCTCATTTGGAAGCCTTGAAGATGGTCATAAGTTTTCTTGTGACATTTATGGATGCCAGCTTGAATTAGGCATTAACTTGCGACTGATTGAAAGCCTAAAAAGATAAAATTAATTAGAAATGGAAGCTTTCAAGATTTTGTCCTTTTGCTTCCCAGTGTGTGGGAAAACAGCATGCACAGGAGAGAGATGAGCTCTAATTAGCATTTCTCATACCACCAACTTTTAGAGCTTCAGGATAGTTTCATTCCATTTCCATGATACATTGCTGGAGAGGGATTACTACCTTAATTTTATAATGTATGCAAAGAAGCATTTATTTTTCATTTACTTACAAGCAGGGGAGAAGAATGTAAATAAACCGAATGCTTAACTTAAAAAAGAAAAAAAAAATCTTGAAGCCAAATAGAGGAATTACTGGTTCTTGGACCTCTTTACTATTTGCTTGTCTCCTTGTACAATATGTTAAGTAGGGTGAACACGGTTTTCTAATCTGTTCCAGTTGCACTGACTAAAGTGATGTATTACTATTTCATGTTTGAAACACTGCTTGCTCTGAACTGCTCTAGGCATTTTAATCCTGGATGTTGCATCTTCATTGAATAATGGTTAAGCCTACTAGGGCTGTTTGATTCTAAGTGCTGGTAAACTTTTCTACTAGTGACTTAAACACAGATGTTGGTATAACCAGTAACCAAAAAAGGCTTTTGCCAGGAGAGCTGGACTGCCTGACAGCATGTAAATGTTGAGGTAACCATTCTTAGAGGCTTCAGTAGCAGTTCAAGAGTCATACACATTTTCAATAGATAACTTTCCCTTCCAGCCCTGTAGAGATGGTGCTGATCTGAAACTTCACTTAATCCTCTCTTGCATAAACAGAATGCACTGATTCATATAAATTGTAACAATAATAACCTTTAAACTGTTATTCCCAGTTGCTCTTGCACCTGACATTAAGCAAGATAGCAGTACTTATCACTCCACTTCAGTCTTTCAGAAATAAAATGTATTTGTGTTACCTTTTTTTTCTCTACAACTTTGAATCTCAGCTTTATCAAATTGTGTGTTCTGTGTATTTAGTGCTTCACTGAAATGAAAGTGGGAAGGTTGGTCTCTGCTTAGAAGTTAAGGAAAGCATATTTGAGCAGGGTAAAAAGAAATTCCTCTTGCTCATTGCAGAGGATGAAAAAGAGTTTGGAGGTATTTCATCTGCTCCTAAGTCAGAAGACTAAGGAATGCTGACAACTTGCATTGCTGGAGATGAGAGGTACATTCAATCTCAAAGCTTTTAGATCAGTAACTCTGTATCTGAAAAAAGAAAACCCCTTTCTTCTTTAGATGTACTCTGCAGAGCATTACCTTCATATTTCTATTCAATTTTTTGACCCAGCATTAAATTTGGTAGTTACAGCACTAACTTATGTGACTGCCAGACCTCAGAGCAGTTTCAGATAATGATTTCAGTAGTGTGTCTTAAAGTCAATTTTGGTTTAATATGTGCTATAGACGTCTGAATTAAGACTTTCTCCTTTACATTCCTTTTATTTTCATTCAAGTCAGTTCTTTGTGATCCCTCTAATGTTAAAAAAAAATAAACAGGTACTGATAGTTGATTCATGTTTAGAATACAGCATTTTTTTTTCAGCTGAGAATACTAATAGATAAGTGGTCGATAGTTGCTTTTTAAAGACTAGATCATGGTTGGATATTGTTGTAAAAACAGTGCTGTACTTCGGTTGAACTAGGTACAGCATTGACTGGTGCAATTTGTGTGTGAGTGGTAAAGTTATCCTTCTTAAATTCTCATTGTTTGTTTTTACTTGTATCTTAACTTGATGCTGCACAATTATTTTCAGACTTGAATTCATTTAAAATTTAAGGTCAGTATGTCCAGCCCTACAAAAGTCTTCAATTGTCAGCCATCAGTCCATTCTTACTGAAATGAATTAAAATCTTGAATATTTGTACTAGCTTATTAGCTTGTTAGGTGGTAGAACGGGTTCCTGGAAGTCTTCAGGTGGAAAGCAGAGAACATCTAAAGTGAACCAGGTAACCTGTGTTCTTTATCAGCTTTAAAATCCATCTCCCAATAAGACCGAGTCTCCCCAGGGGAATGTAGATGTACTTACTGCTTGGAACTTTATAGTTAATTACATTTGGCTGTCTAATTCTAGTGACTTGCATGTGCGCTGTGCTTGCTTGCTTTTCAATAGCTGACAAAAGCTATAGGAGATATTGAGGATTTGTTTAAAAAAGTTGCTTTTTAGAGAAGAAGAAGAAAAAAAAAAGACTGGCAAAAGAAATCTGGCAGGCTGTGAACTGACTAGAACCAACAAAGATCCCTGCTTTTTGTCTAAAAGAGTTGTTTAAATAGTTCTTAATGAAATGAATTGGGTAGCATGTGTATTTCCTCCAAGCAACAAAAAATTAAAATACCTACATTTCAGCAAGACTATTTGGGAGATGTTTTGCCCTTTTTCTATTTTTAATTTAAGTAACATTGAGTTGTAGTGAGTGTTCAGCATATTAATGTCTGATTTAAAAGATTAGCAGAATTTGAATGACTTGCATTGTTTTGTTTAATTACAGCTTTATAAAAATGTAGATATTTGCATAAAGCCTGTCATTGCATCTAGGTATGTTTCAGTGACATAGCAAGAAGAGGACCAAGACAAGTAAATATGTGCACAGTTTAAATCTTACTTAAGATGCTTTACTGTTCTGGGAAGAGATGTGTGCTCCATACAGATTCTGCTCTTCCTCTATTTGCTATTAGCTTCTGTTTGTTTTCATTAGTTGAACTAAAATAAGAAACAAAGCCCTCAGACTGACTAGTTTCTGTCTCTCTAATATATACACACTGTACTTGCTTTTAACCTCATCTACTGCATGTTGTTAATGCTGTACACAAATCACAAATGCAGTTGGAGTATTTCTTTGGTGTTGTACAGCATGATGATGCATTTCATTTCCCTTTCTAGTTTACCTCCCATTAGCTATATATTGCTTTACAACTGGAAAAAACTGAGTTTTTGGGAATTGAGTCTGTTTGCATATAAAAATCTTTTTTTTTTTTTTTTTTTTGTGAGTCTTATGAGAAATGTCCTGCTTGGAGAGTCTCAGACAGTATTTCCCTGTGTTTATTCATGTTACTTTGCTTTATTTTATAAGTGGATATTGATTTCTGATGTGTTGTTACACTTAATGTTGAATAAATCTGACTTCCATTTTGAAAAGTGAAACTGTGTTAGTGAAAGTGTTATGTAATGTTAATTCATCTTAGACTGTTCCTAGAATATATGAATTTTCATTTTTTTAAAATTTTTTTTTTTACTTGAGATAAATTTTTTGTTCTGCTTAGGATTCTGGCCAGTATTTCTTTGCTTCATGCTATTAAAGCTTGACAGCAATATTACTGGGAAGGGAAAGGTGGAGACAGTTTTATTTGGCAACTAGGGTGCTAGAGTTAGGCTTGGAAATCCTGAGTCTTACTGCTTTTGCTTGAAAGACCCTTTCTGAGTTTAAGTTGTTTCATATTTTGAAGATTTGGCATTTTGAGTTTTTTCATCTGAACAAGGTGAAAAGCCTTTCTGAATGACTGTTGGAATAATGCATAGCCTTGTGACTTGAGGATTAGTTTGAGAACCTGTGGTGCTCTGCCAAAAAAAAAAAAGTCCTTTCTGTTGTTTAATATTTCTTTTAACTTGCAGCAACTCGGAGAAGGAAGCACTAGCTATACATCAAGAATAGCTTTTTAAAAATGACTTCTTTTGTGACCAAAAGTCCCACCTATGCTGAGGTGACCAGATTGCAGTAAGATAAATAAGTGTGTGACAATACAGGTGTGGACCATGGGATCAATATGAATCATGTTTAGAAAACTTACAGTGCAAAATAAATTAGTTACTTTTTCCTCAATAAAAATAGCATATTTGTAATTGAATTTGTATATAAATTATTTTCAGTTGTGGTTTTCTAATACAGCCCTCTTCAGAAGCCATAACTTGGTGTGTGTGAGTTGGTCACGGGTTTCACTTCAGTTTGTCCTTGGTGTTCTTGATTGGACAGTGTTGACTGTTTATCAATGGAAAAAGCATATAGGCTGGCAAAGCCTGAATCAGCGCTGCATCTTCACAGAGCTAAATACCTTTCTGTTGGAGACCTACTATTAATTTCTCCTGCAAATTTGATTGAGCTATTGTAGCATAGCTTATAAGAAATGTCTTATTTTACTGCAAGATTTGGCATCCAAGCAAGTGGAACACAGAGCAAATGGCATATTACTGAGCTTTGGTTAATTAACAACTTCAGTAAGCTGGTATTCAGTCACTGAAGTCAGACTTTATTTTTTTTTCCCCTAGATGAACTGCTTTTGATTACTATTGAATTCAAGTCCATTTCCTTACCCTGTCAAATTTAACTTTGTGATTTTGAGCATGAGGATTAGTTTGAGGACCTGTGGTGCTCTACTTAAAAAAAGTCCTTGCTGTTGTTTAATATTCCTTTTAACTTGTAGCATCTTGGAGAAGGAAGCACTAGCTATACATCAAGAATAGCTTTTAAAAATTACTTCTTTTGTACCCAAAAGTCCTACCTATGCTGAGGTGACCAGATTACAGTGAGATAAACGAGTGAGATAAAAACAAGCTTTTAAACTGACAGTTTTACCGATTCCATTGGGTGATGGCGTTGCTTGTGAAATTCTGTCGTATCCTGCTTGCCCTCCGTGAGATGGAGAATGTGGAATAGGGCTGAAATGGGACAGGTAATCTCTTGTAAGGTCCTTTGGGCATTGACCTGTTCCTAGGGGTAGATTGCTCCTGGTTAAGTCTGTTCTGGGTCAGTTTTTATACAGGTCTCCCACACTCCCTGTTCTTTTGAGTGCCTTTTAAGGATGTGCTAAGTATCTGCTAATGTAGCTATAGTGCAGAAAATATTTCTTTATTCAAGGAATTTATTCAGAAGTAAAGGCTAGCTGAGTTTCCTATCATCTTAATGCTGCAGTACTTGTCTGTTTCAATCCTGTTTCTCTCCTACTTTTATACTTTATTATCACCCCAGTGTTTCCAATCTAAAATACAAATATAGTTAAGTTCTGAAGGCCAGGGTTTGTCTGTATTCTAAGAGGTCTTTCAGCTAGTGGCTGATAATATTCTGGAAGTAATTTCTGAACCTCATGCTGGATTTCCATTTGTTCTGTGCACTACTTGCATCTTATAAAGCTACTCATTCTCCAGTTTTTCTCATTGGTTTTATACAGAGGAGGCGTAGCAATAGGAAAATATTCCAGAAATTGTAAGTCATAATTACAGCATGTGAGTGAAGGCATGTGAATACATGTGTAGGTAAAGAAAGAGGCTGGGGACAGGCACAGGAGAAAGAGTAAACCATTATTTGCATGTACTCTGAAATGCAGGAGAATTATTAGAAAGATGAGGTATATATGAGGGAAGTTTGAACACAGACTATGTAACTGCTGAAGCGTTCTTCCCCCACCCTCGCCTTATTCCTGCTCTCGTGAAATATACCCTGTTTTTAAGGTGTAGAGATAAAATCCTAAAGAGGACTGTGAATGAAAATACTGCTTTGGAAAAAAAAAAAATCCATTCCACTTTCTGCTCAACCTATAGAATTGTTAATCTTTTTGTAGCAATTTTAGATAAAATAGTCTGACAAAGATAAATAAAATATCAGAAATAATGTTCTATGTACAATGGTGTGTCCGACGTTATCTGCCAGGAATGCTCCAAGATAGATGATCTACACTAAATCTCTACAAGAAAAAAAAAAAAAAACAATCGCCAAACCCTGTGGTGTTTAAAGTGTTTTCTTTTTTTAGTATGCTGTTGCCTAGTTAGAGCATATAGCAGCCTGGATAACTGTAGCTTATATTGCCAGAGATCCTGATTAATTTCTGTCTAGGTTAGAAGCAGCAGCAGAGACATAAGAAAGAAACACAGTTTTGATGAAAGTTGATAAAGTTACTGTATCACCAGTACCTAACAAGCAAAGGGCTTCTGAATGTGGACTTTTTCTAATGAGGTTCAGGACACTTTAAAAAATCCTTGCATTCATCTGTGTAGGCATTGCTGAATTGTTCAGCCAAAGGTGTGCTTTAACTGTGTAGTTTCTGCTTTGATGTATGTCTTCAGATTAGTGAACAGCAGAACTCCAAATTTAATATGTAGAATTAAAAAAAAACCAAACAAACAAAAAAACCAAGCTCAAAAACTTCTGTTGAGAAACTTCAAATAAGAAAGAATAAATCCTTTTAAGACAAATTTTCTAGTGTAAAATAGCTAAATATTATAATTAGTTGTGCATCAGTGATCTTGATTTCTTTTGATAAACTGCTCAACCCATCACTCCCAGCATCTACCTCAACATGAAGTTACATTTTGTAGTAAATCTGACTTCTTTGTCTTGTGTAATGCAAAGAAAAGCTTCTGCAGTGCAATTTATGCCCTTAAGTGTACCTCTCCAACCTTCGTTGTCTAAATCAGGCCTGGGATACCTCTGCTGCTTTGCTGTTGTCGGTGTATCTCCTCATGTTACAGGCAAACCTAAGGTGGGTTTTTTTTTTTTTTCTGGTAACTTCAGAGTTTTTTATTGGAATTTTGTTTTGTCCACCTGGAATACTTCATTCCTGGCAGGTCTGGCCAAAGCTACTGGGCATTGCTAGGGATCGCGTGTCTGAGGCAACCGCTGTAGCTACACAGTGCTGTTGCTTATATTAGCCATAGACAAGTATACTAGTTGAGGCTCTTCAGGGAGTGAAGAAAATTCTCATTCACCAAAATATTGAGTCTTTTTCTATCTAAATCTTGCTAGTATAAATTAAGAAAAAGCCTTGAAGGGGCTCTAGTTACTGCAGTCTTGAATCAGATTATTTTCTTGAAAAGAAAAAATTAGTATTACTTTGTCCTTCAACATCCCAAAGTAGTGTGAATAAAAGAAAACATAGTAGTTCCTCTTCCAAAGGGCTACAAAAGGAAGTGTTCATGACACAGCAGCCGAGAGTTAAGAAACTACAAGGAGTAATATGCTTGCATAGCTGATGAGAACAGTGAAGGCACCTCAAGGCTCCACCTAAGCTTTATTGGTATTCAACTTCATTAAAGATGGGAAAGACAGAATGTGTATAAACAAGTGTAGAAGAGTGATTAGATGATCATTTTTGATAAATGTATGTTAGCAATGTCAGCTACTTTATCCCTAGAATGCTCTAGATGTAATTTAGAACTTGGGAAAGAGCCTTGGCAGCCCGATGTAAAATTTGGTGTTGAGCTGCTAATCAACTTGAACATGCACGATGTCAGGATTGGAGCTGGGTGTGTAGAAAATACAGTGATAAAGACATTGAAAGTATGGCCAGTTTTGCAAGGTAAGCATTAGCTGCCACGATGCTAATTTCTCTTATAAGAGCTAGCTTTGCCCTTTTTGAATCAACCATATTGAGAGATGTAGTGTACTCTTCAGCATTAGAGCAAGCTAAAGAGAAAACTAAACCGGGTTCCTCCACATGTCTGAATAGACTCCTGCTGTTCAGAGCCCTCATTAATAACATTGAATGGTAGTAATTTGAGGATTATCTGGAGATCCTGTAATTTAAAAATAAAGGTCCTGTAGGAGTCCTGTGAAGGGGAGCTGCACAAAAGCAGAAATTCCTGCTGGCATTTTCTCTAAACACAGCTAAAGACCATGTACTTTCCCATGCCTTGCTCCTGAGCGTATAGCAGAGAGTACAGTTCTGCAGCTTATGCTCCCCCTGTTTTATCTAGAGCTATTGAAATTAAGTGTAAGATCCCCAATGACACATATTCATTCCTTTCTCTAGATGCTCTTAGATATACCCTTTGCCAAACTCGGGAAGAATATTTGGCCTATGCTGCTTACTTTGCCATACACATCTGTAGGTAAAAGGTGATGTATTTTGGTTCAGATTATCATCTTGTCTTTTTGGCTTCTGCCAGATCTTTAAGTATTGCTGTGGAACCAAACTGTTCTGAGACTTGTATGGAAATAATTCAGCCTTCCTTGGCACTAATTCTCTGCAACTGCAAAGGCTGTTTTGGATTTTTATCTACTGTAGTTAAGAATTCTCAAGTGTCCTATTTTCCAGGGGAGCTCAGACAAACCTATTATCAAAGAGCTGTGATTGATTTTGTTGCATTACAACCAAACATTAATTTTCTTCTTATGTTCTGGAGGGAAAAGGGGGCGTATGTTTTCCATCCCCTTAAAGATGCTCTTCATCTCCAAGCACTGTGCAAGCTGGCATATGTTAAATTCTGAACATCAATGGAGAAAGCAGCACTGTAATTCACACATTTTGATTTGACAGCTAGGTTGCAAATATGCTAACGTTCAACTTGTTGGTTATTATTGCTGCTCCTTTTCACAAGGGAAAATTAGTATGCACATTAGAGGATGACTTCTCTACAAAGAATTATATAAACTAGGCAGGCGGCTCAATTTCTTAGCTGTTTGTGAAAAAGCCTTTCTTATTTCTTACTGTAAATTTCTTACTATATTCCCTATCTAGGAGAAGTCAAACATTCATTTGAACAGAAAGACTTGGAAATTGAACAAATAGTTCCCTCGCTTTAAATGCAGCCTGAACTCTGCTGAAACACTAGCTGTTTCCTCTTTTTTTCTTGAGGGTCTTGCACTGGTGAATCATTGTTTTAGTGCTGTGGTCATGATATATTACATTCATAATTTGCCTACTGAAGACTTTAGGGGAATCTGTGTGTCCTACCAGTGGATGCTTTTCCATGCAAGAAAAGGGGATTGTAGCAGCAAAGGACACCTGTTTTGATCAATACTCTGCTGTAGGGTGTAGTTGGAGCAATGAGGAATTCAGGGGAGAGAGAATAATAGAAGAGGCAGGCATTCACAGATCACATCGGTATTAATTTTCAGGAAAATGCTGTTGGATTGTGGATCTATAATTGGAAGCCTCTTTGAATTTTTATAGCTTACTGGTATGGACACCAGAAAGATTACCAACACCTGTAGTGTTTAAATTGGTTTAAAATAGTATCCTATAAATTTGTAACACTTAAATAGTGCTCCATCAACTTGCAAACTTGAAATTAGAGCTCATGCAAAGTAACCTTGGATGTTTTTTCCAAATTAAGGGTCTTCCAATAAGATTATTACTAATGTTTCTATTACACTTCTGCCTGCGTCTCTGGTAGTATGATGTGGTCAACTGAAACGAGCAAATTCTTGCAAAGTCATGCTGGAATTGCAACCAAAACCTTAATTACTGAACATTTATTTACACTTTCCCTACACAGTACTGTAGAATTGGATTGTAGAAATACATAGAAAATGGCTGTTGTGTACGAGACTGCACTTTGTATCATTATAGCGTGAGACTATAACTTACTACTACATACATTCTGCACTATTGCAATTCATTCATTTACCTGTCCTTAGTGAAAATGAGGTAGTGTGGTGTTCTTTATTTTTGTTTTTCAGTGGTAAAATATAGCAATAATGTCTTGCTCACAACTGTCAAGCAGTTTGCTTCATGAACCTTTCTTTACACAGCCCTCTTCATCTTATGTTGTGATGGCTGCTCTGGAAATACTCTACAGGTCTTTCAAAGCTGCTTGTAATGAACCAGTAGGACTCTCTTCTTTTCCATTTTAGCAGCCAGATGAAGCAGCCCCAGCCAAGCTTTCCCAGTGCACTCCAAGTTAGTATTTGATTGCTCTGCCTAGACTGCTACTGATTGTGCTTTGTACGTTTTGAGGGCCTTACCTGATAGGACCCAACCTAGAGCAGCTTGGCCAGGTTCATTCTAAATGAAAGAGCTACTTCCTAGCACAGCAATCTTCACAGTAATAAGACAGGAAAAACCCTCTTCTTTAAAAGAAAATGGACATTGTCTGCTTCAAATGCAACTTCAGCTGACTGTGTGTATGTGTTTTTGTACATACATATGTATGTATAAAATAAATATATTGCTAAGGATCCATGTAAATTCCCACTAACACCTTAGAGCAATGAATCTTTCAAGTACAAAATTCTGTTGTTTTGTCCATTGTCACTTTGAAGTGAAAGATTTTTGCTGTTTTCTGGACCTTCAAAGGTGAGTATTGACAAAGGTAATACTTTTGGATCTTTGCTTTAATGAATACAAATAGATAACATAATACATTTAGTTAAGCTTCAGACAGGAAGTTGAAATCCTGTTCTTATTGTCACTTATTTTCTTTGTGATTTTTAATTAGACAGTTCAGTTGTTCTGTAAAATAAAGGCAATAGTGATTGGCTTCCTGCAAGGGGTTGAATGAATGTTAAGCTTCTGTTATTTGAAAGTACTATGCTGAATTCTAGATATTATTAGTAATTCCCTAGATTAAGGGATAAAACTCTTCTGAGAGCTATGCATTTTCTCTTGCAAAGAGAAGTCTTGATTTTCAAAGCTACCTGAAACTCTGCTCTGTCAGGATGCTCTAACCTATTCATTTTGGTGGGGGGGGGGGGGGGGGGGGGGGGGAGGGGCGGGGAGGAGGAGGAGGAGTGGCAAGTAAAATGAAAAGCCAGGAAAGAGTATAATATAAAAAGCAGGTTTGACCTTCCTTCATATTAAACAGGGAGTTTCATAAAGCGACATCATGTTGATTTTGAAACATTTTGGGGAACAGTCAGTTTCCTTTTTTACTTTCACGTTATTCAGTCACCAGAACACGGATCACAGAATCATGTAACTTTTAGGATCAGAAGGAACCTCTGGAGACTGTCTAATCCAACACCCCTGCTGAAGGCAGGGTCACCTACAGCAGATTGCTCATGACGGTGTTCAGTTTGGTTTTGAATATGTCCACAGATAGAGACTCCACAATGTCTCTGTGGTCAACCTGTACCAGCGTGTGATCAGCCTCAGTGTAAAAACAGTTGTTATGTTTAAATGGAAATTCCTATTTGAATTTACGGCCACTACGTTGTGTCCTTTCACTGTGTACCACTGTGAAGAGACTGGCTTAGTCTTTCTCTCATCAGGTATTGATACACATTGATAAGGTCCCCCTTAGCCTTCTCTTCTCCAACTTAAACAAGCAATCTCATCTTTCTGAGCCACTCTTCAGATGTTCCTGTGCTGCAGTCATCTTCATGCTCTGTGCTGGAACTGCTCCAGTATGTCCATGTCTCTCTTGTACTGGGGAGCGCAAGACTGGTCACAGCAATTACAGTGTGTATTAACAGTGGAAGTATCATTTGCCTTAACTTGCTGGCAAGGCTCTTCCTAGTGCATCCTGGAAGACTGTTGGCCTTTGTTTCAAGGGTACATTGCTGACTCATGTTCAATTTCCTGTCCACCAGGATCCTCTGGACCTTCTCTGCAGAGCTGCTTTCCTTCCAGTTGCCCCCCCAGCCTGTGCTGGTGCACGGGGTTATTTTCCCCCAAATACAGTACTTGAAATTTTCCTTTTCTGAACTTCATGAGGTTCCTGTTGGCTTATTTCTCCAGGCTGTTGAGGTCCCTTGGAATGGCAGTGCACCCATCTGGCGTATCAGCCACTTCTCCCCATTCATTTATCATATGCAAACTTGCTGTTGGTCTGCTCTGTCCCATCTTCCAGTTTGTTAATGAAGAGGTTAAACAGTACTGGCCCCAGTATCAACCTCAGGGATACAATATTGGTGACTGGCCTCCAGCTGGGTTTTGTGCTGCTGACCACAATAATTAGTCTGAGCCTGGCAATTCACCCAGTTTTCAATCCACTTTATTGTTCACTTATCTAGTCTGTATTTTGTCAGTATGTCTATAAAAAAGTTATGGGAGACTGTCAAAAGCCTTGCTAAAGTCAAGATAAACTGTATCTACTGCTCTCTGCTCACCCGCTGAGCTCATCACTTTATTGTGGAAGGCTATCAGGCTGTTCAGGCATGATTCCTGCTTTGTAAGTTCGTGCTGATGCATCACCTCTCTGTCCTTCATGTGCTTGGAAATGGCTTCCAAGATTATTATTTGCTCCATCACCTTGCCAGGGTTTGAGATGAGGTCAGTTGGCCAGTAGTTCCTCAGATCTTCCTCCTTGCCCTTCTGGAAGATGTGACACTTGCTATCTTCCAGTCTTCAGGAACCTTCCTCAATCACCATGACCTTTCAAAGGTAAGTAATAGTGGTCTCACAATGACATTGGACAGCTCCCTCAGCACTTGTGGGTACATCCCTTCTATACTGACTGACAGTTTTCCTTGCTCCAGACTTTTCCACTTATTTCAGGGACCTGAGACTCCTGAAAAGCATATCTTGCCAGTAAGGACCAAAGCATAGAAGGCATTGAGTACCTCAGCCTTATCCGTGCTGGTTGTCACCATATGCTGTGCATCCCATTTGGCAGGCCCACTCTGCCCCTAGTCTTCCTTAAATTGCATCAGCAACTGTAGAACCCTTTCTTACTGCCCTTCATGTACCTCACTGGATTCAGCTTCAGATGGGCTTTGGTGTACCTAACCCCATCACTGCATACTTGGACAATGTCTCTGTACTCCTCCTGGGTCACCTGTCCCTGCTACCATCTCTTGTTACGTTTCCTTTTGATAGCCGAGTTTTGTCAGTAGCTCCCTGTTCATCTGTGCAGGTGTCCTGCCAACTTTGCTTGACTTTCTGCACATTGGGATGGACAATTCTTGAGTTTGGAGGAGGTGATCCTCAAAAAAAAATCAAATAGCTGTCCTGAACCCCTCTTTTCTCCAGGACCATACTTCATGTGACTCCTCCAAGCAGGTTACTGAATAGGCCAAAGTCAGCTTTTCTGGAGTTCAGGATCCTATTTGTCTTGTTCCTCCCTGTCTGGATCCTGAATCCCACACCTCATAGTTGCTGCAGCCAAGGCTGCCCCCAGCCTTCACACCCCCTGTACTGGGTCTGGCTGGGGTGGAGTTAATTTTCTTTATAGCAGCCTGTATGGTGCTATGTTTTGGATTTGTGACCAAAGCAATGCTGATAACACACCAATGTTTTTGCTGTTGCTGAACAGTGCTAACACAGCGTCAAGGCCTTCTCTGTTTTTCACTCTGCACTGCACAGTGAGTAGGTTGGAGGTGGACAACAGGGTGGGAGAGGACACAGCTGGGACAGCTGACCCCAACTGACCAAAGGGATGTTCCATACTATATGACATTGTTCTCAGCAATAAAACTGGGGAGGAGTTTTCCAGGGTTTCCTGTTGCTTGGGGACTAGCTGGGCATTGTTTGGCTGGTGGTAAGCAATAAATTTTGCATCTTTTTTCTTTTTTTGTTGTGTTTTCCTCCCCCCTCTTTTTTCACCCCTTCTTAAGCTGTCTTTATCTCAACCTACAAGTTTTCTCCCTTTTGCACTTCCAATTCTCTCTTTCACCCTTCTGTGGGGGGAGCGAGTGACTGGCTGTGTGGGGCTGAGCTGCCGATGGGGGTTAAATCACAACAACCCTGACAAGTTCTTCTTTCTTTGTAAGTATAAAGTCCAACAGAGCATCTCCCCTTGTTGGCTGTTTGATCACTGGTATCAGAGAGTCATCTTCAATGCACTCCTGAAACATCCTCGATTGTTTGTGCCCTGCTGTGTTGTCCCTCTACCAGATATTGGGGCGGTCAAAGTCTGCATGAGGACCAGGACCTGTGCATGTGAGTCTTATTCCAGCTGTCTGAAGAAGGCCACAAAATCCACTATTTCCTCTTGATCAGGTGGCTGGTAGCAGACACTCACTACAACATTACTGATTTTTATCTGCCCAATGATTTTCCAACCTATACAGTGTCAGCTGGCTCATCACCCATCCCCAGGCAGAGCTCCATGCATCCCTGCAGTGCTCTCACATCAAGGGCAACTCTACCTCTTCACCATCATGCCTTGTATCCACGCATTGCAGCAGTTGAGTTTTGTGAGCTATCCCACCATGTTTCCTTGGTCCCAATGAGATCATAGCCCTGCGACCGCATGCAGACCTCTAAGTCTTAATGTATGTTCTGCATGCTGTGAGTGTTAGAGTGCAGGCACTTGAGAGGTGCTCAGTCATGCTGGCTTCCTGTTGATACCATGACTGATACTATAAACACCTATCACAACACAAAACGAGCCAGTTACTGAAGCTCTGAGGACATGTCCTTCAGTGCGTTTCTGTTTTAATGGAGGTGAGAACAGAAGTAGTGGAGGACAATGAATGCTGGTTGCTGCTCTCTGCTCCTGAGACCATTATGCCTATTTACTCCCTGATCCTAGCAATAGAGAGCAGTTTGCTCCCCAGGGAGTCAGAAATAATTAGTGCAGTACAGAGAAATGTAGTAAAGGCTGAGAGAGGAAAATGTTCTCTGACTTCTGGGGAGGCATGTCAAGTGAAAGAACGTGAGGGATAGGGTGTTTGGAGGAAATCTGATACTCAAAGAACAAATGATTGGAAGCAGGTCAAGACTAGCAGATTTGAACAGAAAGGTGAATGTACTCAGGGTTAGGAAGAGAAGAGATCAGAGTAAACAGAAATAATAATAAGACAACTGGGAAATGTTAATAATGTATAATCCCACAAGTGACAAGAAAAGAAAGAATGGTCAGAAGAAACCTCTACTTCTATGCTTCATAAATCATACAAAAATGAAATGCTCTGTTCTGAGTAATCCTTGACTTTACTTTCTTTGTCCTGGGATGAATGTAGGTTGATGTGATCTGAAATGGAACCAGAGTCATTGTGCTTTCAATAGCTTGCTTCCTATACTTTGCTTCAATGCCTTTCTTTCCTGCATCCCTTGGGTGTGATAACGGCATTCTGTGAATCATAAAAGCAATGCAGAGCTTAATTAATGTTTGCAAAACACTTGGATCCTCAGATGAAGTGTGCTATGTGCATCCAGTGCAACCTATTATTGCCAATAAGCACAGGCTATTTTTAATTCCAGCAACAACTGATTCCTGGTGCTTTACCTATCAAAAAAACAGCCACATGAGGGTGGCCATGATGGGTCATGCCAAGGTGCAGCTATCTCACTATGTACTCTCCAGGAATAGCAGGTGTTCAAGGAAGAGAACTGCAAAAAAGACAAATGCTTTATCTGGCAAACCCTCCTGGCTTCTAGCAACAAATATTTTAAAGACTTTGTGATCCGGAGTTTATATCCAGAACCTGCCTCTGAAGGGAATTCTTGTCTGTGCCTTTTCAACCAGCACTTGGTGAGCTGGGGGATTAACTTTGCATACCCTCCATAGGGTGTTTGCCTCTGTCTGAGAGAAAGAACCTAGAGGAAGAAAATAATATTTTTAGTCTGTTTAGTTGGAAGTAAATCTCCATCTATTGCAATGACAAATGGATTTCAGCCACTAGAGGAAAAATTATGCGCTATTTGGTACTTTGACATAACTGCTCATGGAAGAGCTCAGCATATGTCCTTTCAGCCCTTAGAATAGGATGATTTATTGCTTTAAATTTATCTGGATCTTTAAAACCACAGATTCATATCCAAGGAGACATCAGTTCTTCACGCTTGTGAGCTGCAGAACTGGAGCTAGATGCATTAATTCGCATTAATAAGATGCTAAAATCCTAGCTTTTATATAAAATTAAACTAAAGATGATCAGCTCTCTGTAAGGAATTGCTTTGCCTTGCTATTACCCTACTTCTTCCCTCACAGTTAATGGATGGTGTTTTACATATCAACTGGCAGCAGTTTTTGGCCTCAGAAATAGAAATATTTGGAAATGTGAAGGAATATATATAAACTGGAACCATTTTTCTGTTAAATTGGGTTACAATTTCCTGATTTGTACAAATAGACCAATTCCTAATTTAAAACCTTGTTAAGGGAATTCTAGCCCATTTGTATGGGGAAATGGATAACTACTCTGTAAAGTTTTGGAAATATTTGGAGATGTGTGTAATGAAAAGGCTAATAAAAATGTAAATGATATCAACTGTATTTATCATATATTTCACCTAGTTCTCTGGCAATGCTGCTGATTTTGATAGCAAGCAGCCTACTAAATATTTTGTAGCACGATTAAAAAAAAAAAAAAGAATAAACTCATAATATTTGCATTTAATTATCCACCACGGAAGGCATCTCTTCCATTTCAAATTAGTCATGCAGATAGTAAATGTTCACCAAATCTTTTTGTCTTGGTCCTGGATTTTACTCTAGGTGGCAGAATTGTTCTGTCAATAGCACATGAAGAACAGATTAAGAAACAAAAAAATGGTTAATGATGTATACCTCCCCAGTGTGAATAATTCTTATTTCCTAAATCAGCTGCCTTATTTTTCCAATAGTGTCAAATTTATCAGTAAGCAGGTAGAATTCATAAGCTGTGTTTTTTAAGGGGGTGGTGGGAAAGCCTTTCTTCATAACTGCTTGACTCAGAAGCTGCAGAATATTTTGTAAAGTATAATTGCTCTGAAATGCTGATACTTGGAGCAACTTTTTGGGAATGTGTATGAACTGCCACATATGTATAGTTTCCTAGGAGGGGTTAAGGTTGGGGGAAGAGTTAACCTTTCCACCAGTGTTATGCCAAATTCTTTGCATATGGAGGAATTGAATTCGAACACAAAATGCATGTTAAGCAGGGAGCTGGGGCACTTTAGACACGTTTGTAAGGAAACAACTCTTTTAGGCTAAAATACGTATGCGTGTGCTGAGCAAGTGTGAGTCTTATCTGTCAGGTGCAGTGTAAGAGCCTAGAAGGATTGGGCTGGTCTGATGGTTAGGTGGGTACCTAGATGAACACTTTGACAAAAGCTCCATCCTAGATGCTTTAATTCAGATAGTTCTGTTTTGGAACATTGGCTATAATTTCTGTGTTACCCAATGTAATTCTAAGCATAATCTCTTGTGTCTTCATGACGGTGCTTCTGGACTTTAGATTACAGAAAAAAAAAGGCAATAAATGCTTTCAAGGAGGAGGGAGAATTAAATTAGACTTTTTAGGAGATCAGACATTTGAGGTCTAGAAAGTCTTTCTAGATCTGTGGAGGGGGAGTAGAGAATTCTAAAGATGTAATCTTTTTTCCTCTTTCTCCAACTTTAATGATGCCAGTTCTTCTGTTTAGCATGTGTTTTCATTGCCCATGTTGTTACACTCCCTCGCCATCCTTGGCCAGTATGTTACTGCTACTCCTAAATGAAAACTGTTTAGGAAAAATCCTCTTGCTGTGCTTACCATTTGTTCTAAATTTTGTAGCAGGTTTGCTGTTGTGGCAGTCTTAAGCACTTTTGCGTAGTGCTACTCTGGACATGGATGTTGCCCTTCTTTGGAAGGTGGGAAGAGTTAGGTGGGTACATAGCTATAACTATGGAACACGAAGGAAAGAAACAATAAGCTTTCTTTCAAAATTATGCTGTATTTGACCAAAAACTTTCTACATTTTTAGTGGTTTAAAAAGACAGTGAAGCAGCTATAGCATTGGCTTGCAAGTCTCTCCTCAGAATTGGAAAAAGTGGGCTGTGGTTTGTGATTCCCCACCCCCCACCCCAAAGAAAGTAGAATTGTTGACTAAATGTTTGCCTTTGGTTTGTGGACTAGCTGGACCTTTTTTTTTTTTTTTTTTTCCCCTCTAAGATAGGCTTATTGAGGATAACTTTCCTCCCTGAAGTATTCTTTGAAATAAAATGGAGCCACTTTGTAAATGCAGGGAGTATAGGTTCTCTGCACAAGTATGAATACAGTCCTTGCCTGAGCACACCAGAAGCAAGAACAGAAGGTGGAAAACTCCCATGGCAATTTATCCATGGATACTTCTGAAGTGCATTTTTACTTGATTTCACTTAACTTCAATCAGAAGTTTGTAACGGTATGTAGGCGTACGTAGGGGTATGTCACACTACTGGTAAAGGGTGTGGGGAACATGGGAATGTTTGTTTCTGTAAGATTATCTGGTCAAAGACCTTGTCAAGTCTGATGAAATGAAAGGGGGAAGCAATATCCAAAATATAGATACACAGACCTGACAGACAAACATAATGGGACAAAGACAAGAAACACAGAAAAATGGATGGGCTATCAGGAAACTGCAGGCAAATTGGGACTTTGCAACTGATAGGGTTGCAAACCTGAGGGTCCAGGATGCTGCAGGAGGCTGGAGGTACTGCACAAGCTGATGGGGGAGCGTGCAGGGGAAGGGGATCAGGGAGGACTAAAGTGGGCATAGACAAAAAGGGGTATAAAAGGGGTTGCTCACTTGTAAAACGCAGCTGGTCAACATGCTTCTGCCTGAGCCCTGAGCCTGGTGACCACAGTTTGTCTGATCTGATTAAATCCTTTCTTGAGGATGTCTCTGCGTACTCTGGCTCTGTGTCCGGTGTGAGTGCTGCAAGGACTGGGTGCCAGCTGCTGGGGTGCTGGTGTGAATGGATTTGGGGCCAGCAGCTGGAGTCAGACTGGGGGTGCAGAGTCAGCTCCTGGGGCCAGTGGGGTCTCTGTGCCGCCCAGTGCAGCGGTGGGGGGGGGTCTCGACCCCAGGAACAGTGTGGGGGGGAGTAAGGGGAGTGAGGGGCTCCGCGCCGGCGGCTCTGGCAGGACTGTGGGTCACAGCCTGCGTGCCTGGTGCCGGCTGCTGCGGGGGCGAGCGTGTCTCCCCCGGGTCGGGGTGGGTGTGTATTCACCAGCAAACCCGAAGCGGGACCGGCTGGCGAGTGGGAGACCTGTGGGGCAGGTAAGAGGGCCCAGGAACTGGGCAGGGGCACTGGAGGGACAGGGGAGCTGTGCTGGTACTCGGGGGATCCGCAAATCTGCGTGCGCTTGTCAACCTAGAGAGGGTCTCGTCTGTGTGTGCGCCTTCACTAGTGACCTCCTGTCTCTGCCAGCTGAAGAGGAGGGGGGCTCCTGGCTGTCCGCCCCTGTGTTCTGTGTGAGTCCTGCACGTAGGTGATGTTGAAGGCAGCGCCTTGTCTGCGGCAGCCTGCGAGACTGGCCATGGCAGCATCCTCTGCGCGTCCGCGGGACACGCGCGTAGCTTTTCTACCGCTTGAACGTGCAAAGGGGAAAGCAGCGGCCGTGGCCTTCAGGCTGGGCAGGGACCCCAGGCGCTGGCCTGAGCTCCGGTGCCTGGGCAGAGGGGTCCTGCGTGGGAGCTGCTGGAGGTGGCTCCTGCTCCCAGTGTCCCTTAACAAAGTTCTTCCGTTCTAGAAAAAAATTAAGTGATAGGAAAACCATGCTGCTGAGGGTTTTTAAACTGGCAAGCAGAATAAAGTTTGAATAACTCAAATTTTTAATGCAAAATTTTTAGGGAAGTATGAATATTTGAATTTATGAAAAACTGCCAGT